>NC_073694.1:29865505-30181162 GCF_029784165.1 Wyeomyia smithii
ATTTGCGATTACCATGAAAAGAAAGTTGTGGTCCCCGTGGTTCTGTGGTTAGCGATGTCGGTCGGCTAGCTCTCCCACACGGTTGTGATATCGGGTTCGATTCCCGATAAGGTCGAGGATCTTTTCGAGCTGGAAATTTTCTCGACTCAGCACTGGGGCACGATGTATCGTTGTACTTATTTTACACATGCAAAATGTGCCAAAAACAATATCGATAACGAATTCTCTCAACTAATAATCGAGTTGATCGAGACCATATTAGCCCCCAGGCTAGCGTGCGATATTGTTTTTTTATGAAAAGAAAGTTTGAATGTATTTTTTTTTTGAAAGTTGATTTTTCTCCGTGTTACGGCACTGAGAAGATCAACAAAAAACGGGACTCTGAGAAAGATAAAAAAGTCTTTACTGAACTGGTGAACAGCAATCTAAAAATGATAAAAACTGTTAAGACAATACTAGTGCGCAAAAATAATAACAACGGAAATTTAGTAAGATTACCACAATATTCCACGAGGACTACTAAACTGCACACAAAAGTTAGAAGTTTCTAAACCACTTTAATGTTGTATGAAATTAGCGCATTCATTTGTATAGGTTTTAATCTTGGATTACGAATGTTTTCTAACTAAAACGCAACTTCTTTTCAATGTTGTTTTTGCCGATGAGATTTTTTTTTATTTGTATTGATGAAAAATTACGAAAACCTGTCAAATCTGCTTCTAGCTAGTTTAAACCTTTCCGCACATAACTTGTACGGATTGAAAGAACGCAATTATTGATAAAGGCTCAAAGCACAAAACGCTAGCCGATACCTACTAAGTAGACTTCTGAAAGAAAATATTTTTTGACATGACCCACGAGGAAATGAATCGGTTTTTGTTAAGAACTTTTTTTGCTTTACGTTCATTCTACAATTTAATTTAGGTTGCTGATATTTCCAAATAATAAAAAAAAACTCTCTCGCTTCCCTACTATAAAGGTATTTGAGTACATTGAATATTTTTTCGAGATTAATACATGTTGTAACAAGAGTTAGAATTATTGACATACTGACAGCTTGCTCTGGAAACACTCTATTCGACTTGCTCAAATAAGTAACGAAAAAAAAAACCGGCCCCTTTGTATAACGTTGAATATCTCATCACCATGCTTAACGACGCGCTCTAATCTACCGCAAAAGGATTTCTGGTTTACCTGTGGCTCCCAGAACAGGTTTTTCTGCTATTAACATTCATTGCAGGTAATCAACACTACTCGTCAATACATGACACACGCCAAAATTTGTTCGCTTCTGAATAGATAAACCCAGTTTCGTTGGAGTTCAAAGACATTAAGTACCCAAGCTTAATGCCATATTTTCATTCAATTCACATTTATTTTCAACCTGAGTTATAATTCGTTATTAATAATTATTATACATAACTAGGTGACTAGAAGCAATATGAATTGTGGAACAGAAACTTATTTTCTGCATAAGACTTGCAATGCGAGCGGTTAAAATCAAATCAGTGGATCGCTTACTGACCGATATTTTGTTGAGAACAGGAGTTCTATATTTCCTATCTGAAGTGGAACAGGTTTTGTCATCGCATCCAGCTTACATCAACTGCTCGGCACGGGTCACCAAACAAATTAACAAACCAATGTGTATTTGTCAACACCCGGCAGAACTATATTCGAGTTCTGTTTGCCTTATTTATGGGCTTATATCATTAGCATTTAGAACAGATGTGCTACTTTGGATGCAGGCATCTTTTAAAACTTATCAGAGACTCCACGGTTTTAAATTACCACAAATTGACATGATCAGATTTCATTTTATAGCTTACGGAAAAAACCCTTCAAATGCGGACAAAGTGATAGTAGTCAACAAAGAATCCAGTTGTTGCTCGCAGAGCCCGCAAATGACAATTTAATTCGAAATGTGATTGCTCAGCTGATTAGAGCTGGAAGTAGCCGTAAATTGCAAAAACTAATCGCACTTGCTAATTTAGCTCACATTCCCTCGTTAGGGGTGAATCAGACTACAAACAAATTAATGCAAGTTAGTCTACTGTTACCAAGTTAGATAACAAATGACATTCTTCAAATAAGGATAACTTTTTCGTTTACTTTAGCAATTTTTCGTTTATCTACAAATAAATATTATCAAATATTAGAAATTTTAAATCACGGGACTCAGTGCGCATACTGCCCGTACCCCTTCTCACTCTCGTCACCGTAAACGTACACGGAATTCGGTGAAATGGTGACCAGCACCACTTCCGGCTCGTGTGGATTCTTATCCTTGCTGTACCCCGAACCGCCCTGCCACAGACTCTTGACGCTGTCGGTCCACTTTGAGGCCGCCTGTTCGACGTTCAGTTTCGTCCGGGCCGCCGTTTCCGTCACCTTGTCCTGCACGGCCACCAGCATCTGGTGGATCTTGAGAAAGGGTGAAATCTGCTGCTGTACGGTGTCTTCGTAGGTTTTCGTTTCCGGGCTGGTTGGCGCCGTAGTTGGCAACGGAGTTGTTTCCACATCGGCCGGTAACGATTTGCCGGCGACCAATCCGAGGGCGGCCAGGATTGAGCTGATACGAAGCAGTAATTTGAAGTTCATGATGTTTGTCTGTTTGCTTGTGAAATAAGACCTCTAACTGTCGATGGTTTGAAGCTACTGTAAACAGTTTCAATTGAACGGGTGTATTTAAACGGACAGTTTGTGACCCTTCGAACTTCTATTCTTTCGTTCCTTTTCGAACCCAAACTAAGGGAAAGCCAATAATGATTCACAGAAACTTGAACAACTGGTTTGTTAGTTAATAAGTACGGTCAGATAATTAGTGCCAGAATATTTGGTTAGATAATTAGCATTACAAACAACCGGAAAACGAGCCGCCAGTGAAAGGTATGCAGTCTAGCGAGGATGACTAACGAATAACGATCCAGTTTGTCGTCTTTTCTGTGCAAGAGAGACTCTTTCGATTTGGTTCTACTTCGACATGCATGCATGCAATTGGCGCTGAAGTTGCACGCAAGTTTGATTAGTATACAAGCTCGTACGACTTGTGTACAATTCTATTAATAGATGGAGACAGTGGGCCCAAATGTAAATGTTGAATGACAACATACCAGCATCTTAGTTTTGATATTTCTGATATAAGTACAATTTCAAAACTAATAATACTATTTATTCGCCACTAATTACTTTGAGTTATACAAAGGAAAACGTTTCTACATAACTGAACTTTCAAGATAAATTTAAAAAAAATTCTGCGATATAAATTCTGTTTAGAATGTTTTACCCAATATTTTTTTTAACCAAAGTTGGGACTGTATATTCAATCTTTAAAATTAGATTTTGAAACTCTTAAAATGGAAATTTAAGTCCCAATCGGTATCGTTTCTGTTTTCGTTCTCAGGATCTTTTTCAACTGATTTTTGCCTTTTTCCAAGTTTAGAATATCTCACAAGGATTTTAAACTTAATTCAGAAATTACCAAAATTTGGTCTCTTATAACCTTTACAAGGTTTTAGATAAAACCTAGAAAGATTTTTTTCTGCTGTTGTTTGTCATGGCTTAATTTATTCTGTTTTATTTTTCATTCTTTTTTATTATCTAAGTGTTTGATATCAAACATACCAGAAAATGAGCAATGAGAAATAATAATCGAAAACCCTAATTGATTCATTTTGCGACGCATTCATTTTCAAATAGAATAATAAAGACAAACTACGCGTTATCCTTCGACTTCTACTTGTCGCTTGGACATTCTGGGACGCACTAAACTTTGCACTACAGAAGCCCCGTCTTTTCCTGCCACAGTCGAGGTATTCTGATCATCGGCCGGCAGTCATTCCGGATCTGTGAGTAGAATCAAATAAGGAGTCTTCTAACGCCCAATTCAAAGCAAGTACAATGTTTCTAAAAACTATTCCGCTCCCGCTTTAACCATTGATTTCAACACCGCGTCACTTCCATCTGAGGAACACTAACAACAGGCCGGTTCGATTGTAATTGCTTCTGTAGTATCGAAGTATCAAGTATCAATGCAAGTATCGAAGATAAAGCAAGAAAAAGTTCTAGAGTTTTTATAACATTGAAAGGGAAAACTCTAGCATCCCTTCCAACGTGCTTCTTGATGGTGAGCAATCTACATCCTCTGAAGAGCCGTGTGAAATGCTTGCGAAGCCCTTTGCGTCAGTCTTTGAACAGAGGATAATAAGTGGTGTTTATGCAGCCTCTGCTGCTCCTGATACTCCTACCGACTTCTCGGAACTGCCACTTTCGTAATTACTCCAGCTATGATCCTTTCAGCAGCAAGAAGACTCGAGAATTCGCTTGCTCGTGGGCCGGATGGGATCCTCACAGTATTCTGTCGGTGCTCTATTGCCTTAAACGATCATCTGTTAGCCATTTTCGATGCATCTTTCGAGCAAGGTATATTCCCAGCATTGTGGAAGGAGTCATACACATTTTCTGTCTTAAAGGCTGGGAAAAAGCGGGATGCAAAAAACTATCGTGATATTACCAGTCTCTCGACAGTATTCTGTTATACCCTTGCATTTCGAGCAGTGCTTTTTATATATATTTTAGTTCAGTGTACGCCGTATGACAAATGTCATTTAGCGGTAACATTGCATTGTAGGAAAACGTACAATAATAATAAAACGACCCGGAGCTGGTCTGCAGCGCTCAGTAAAGTTTTAAACCAAATTCAAATTTTTACTACTACTGGAACCTGTTGCTGGAGAATATTCGGAGTTTGGTTTAAATTCGCTTTTCGCTGGTATCTGGTTTTGGCGCATAGCAAGGTTAGGTAAGCTTCTTTGTTTCCTGGGATCAAGACCCCTAAGTAAGGTGAGAACGTTAAGAAAAAGGGACTTACATTGGAAGTTCCCTGATGAAGAGAAGGAGGAGCTCTATGTGCTCCTGGGAAAGACGCTTAATGAGTGCCCAGGACACGACATCAAAATCGTCATCGGGGATGCGAATGCGCAGGTCGGGCAGGAGAAATTCTTCCGCCCTGTGATTGATAGAGAAAACCTCCACTCTACTGCGAACGACAACGGCCTGAGGCTTGTCAATTTCGCTGCAGCCAGAGGTATGGCTATCTGTAGCACTTATTTTGCACGCCGGAATATACGTAAGCACACCTGGATGCATTGGAATGGAGGGGTCTGCTCTCAGATCAACCATGTTCTGATTGATGGTCGGCACTTTTCATACGTTAGAGACATGAGGTCGTTTATAGAACCAAACGTTGACTCGGATCATTATCTCGTGGTATCCAAGATTCACGTCCGGTTGTCCAATGTATCCAAATCCAGGACGACAAGGAGGATACAGTTGAACATCCAGCGGCTATCAACTGGAGAAGTGGCTACAGAATACCTGCAGAAGGTTGATGAGCGGATCGAGGATCAAGTAGGAGGTAACCCGAATGAACAGTGGAGACATATCCACAGTACAATCAATCAGCACCACAGCGGGAGAAGTGTTGGGTACATCTGCGCCAGTCACGTCCAATGAGTGGTTTAACGCTGAGTACCAGCGAGCGACGGATGAAAGGAACCGCGCCTGAGTTTACATGCTAACCACGGCTGTGACTCGTCAGAGTGTAGGAAGACACCGGAGAGTTAGAGCTGCTGAAAAAAGACTCCATCGCATTGGGAGCATATTCTTGCGGAGGCGGAAGGTTGCTTCTCTAGGCACGAAGCTAGAAGCTCCTACAAGAAGAATAATGGGATCAGGAACCGGAACGTGTCAACCCCTGTCTTGTGCAATGATAGAAGGGGAACCTGATTACCGATAGAACGAAGGTGGGCAGGCGTTGGAAGAAACACTTTAGTATGCTGTTGAATGGTGAAGATTATCGGGGCATAACACTTCTCAACACCGTTTACAAAATTCTCTCCCGTATTCTGTTCCAGGGACTGAAGCCGTTGCAGGAGACTTTTGTTGGCGATTACCAGTGTGGTTTTCGAGGGGGAAGCTCCACTATGGACCAAATGTTCACCCGGCGTCAGATCCTTGATAAATTTCGTGAATTAAATTTGCAGACTCACCATCTGTTCATAGACTTTACGGCAGCGTACGATACAGTCAAGAGAAATGAGTTATGGCTAATTATGCTTGAACATGGTTTCCCAACAAAATTAATTAGGCTGATACGTGCCATCCTTGAAGGCTCTACATCATGCGACATGATAGCCGGTGAGATATTGGACTCCTTCGTGGCGTTAGATGGTTTGAAGGTTTGAAGTCCTATGAGAAGGGCTGACATGCAAAGAAGTGTTAACATCATTGCGAAGTTCTACGTGCTCCTAGGTTTTACGAACGGTATCGACATGATTGCTATTAACCGTAACTTGGTGGCTGGTAGAGAGCGTGGTAGCCCGTCGGATGTTGGTGCTACGATGGTCGACGAATTATTTTCCTGGGTACATTTGTGTCGTGTCAATAAGATTACTTTTTTGAGACTTTTTTGCGAGCAGTGCAGTCGATTGCACTTTGATGGTATGCGGTGACTATAGTCAACTGCGTATAGCATGGGATAACTGTAATGGTGTCATTAAACATTAGGAGTCTACGCAGCTACCAATTGCAAGTGCTACTCTCATTGACGACTTGTACATGGTAAATCGGATTAGAAATCACCTTGGACGCGTGCTTGATTTGGTGTTTTGCACCTCGGATTGCGAAATTTCCGTAGAGGAGTGTGTTACCCCGATGCTGCCCGTTGATTTACATCATCCTCCATTTACAAGTCCCACCACAAAAAATGCTATTGCTGATTATTGTCTCCCTTCCACGAGGCGAGTATTAAATTATAGAAAAATCGATTTTGAAGCTTTCAATGCTTTTATATCGAACATTAATTGGCCAGCATTGTGGCCAGACAGTAACGATGCGGACTCGATGGCAGCAAATTAGCCATTTGTTAGACGACCATCTTCCCCTGCTTGAAGTAATCATAGTTTGAGAGTTTTGAAAAGTAAACGAAACGCATGCTTGCGCAAACTCCGTCGTCAGATGAATCGAAGCATGATTTCAAACGTTCAAGTGAATAATATCGACGGCTGAACTCAAGTCTCTACAAGTCATGCGTGTTGGGAGTTCAAACAGACCTGCGCAGAAACCTGGAAAAATTTCGGAATTCCGTTAATTCAAAACGGAAATGCTTCTCGACCCCAACGGACGTGTATTTGGAGGAAATAGTATTCTACTCGGATTCTGATTCTTGCGAACTTTTTCTCTTCTGTATTCGCCTCCGATTGTGCCTCGAATGACGATGCTGCTCGCTGCCTGTAGATCTTGATGATCTTGACATATTCGAAGTTACACATAATATGGTTACTGCTGCCGCTAAGAAACTACTCAAATGTTCGCACACTGTTGGTCCCGATGGAATACCGGCCGTGCTTTTGTGCCGTTGCATTGATATTCTAGCCGCTCCACTTGGCACCATATTCAATAAGTCTTTGGTATGAGGGAAGTTCCCCGAGGTCTGGAAGCACTCCTACAAGTTCCCGGTCTCCAAAAGTGGTGATCGTCGTAATGTCGAAAATTACCGTGAAATAACCAATTTGTCTGCCGTGTCTAAACTTCTCGAGATCGTTGTAAGCTCTGTTGTATTGAGTAGCGCACGTAACTACATTTCTTCGGACCAGCATGGTTTTCTCTCCGGACGATCTGTAACAACAAATCTAATGCATTTCACGTCGCATTGCATTTCAGAACTCGGAACTACAGGTTGACGTTATTTACACGGACCTCAGAGCTGCTTTTGACCGAATCGACCATAAAATATTGTTAAACAAAATCCCCCGTCTTGGTGCCTCATCTCGGTTCGTTAAGTGGCTTGAATCTTGCCTGCGTGATAGAATTTTACGAGTCGAGCTGAGATCCGGTGTATCGTCTGCGTTCACGAATTAGTCTGGTGTACCACAAGGTAGTAACCTTGGGCCGCTTGTCTTCATTATTTTCTTCAACGATGTCGCTGATGCTCTTGGGTTCGGTTGCAGATTAGTTTACGCCGATGATTTGAAAATATACTTTACGATTCGCAACATCGAGGATTGTAATCGATTACAATCACTTTTAAATACATTTGTGACGTGGTGTAAACTAAACTCTCTGATTATAAGTACTGCAAAATGTGAAGTGATAACATTTCATCGCACTCAAACGCCAATCATTTCCAACTCTACTGTCGAGTCGATGGAGAAGTGCTGCGTAGAGTAGATTGCGTAATTGATCTTGGAGTTATTCTTGACCGAAAGCTTACTTTTGATAAACATCGCGCTGCAGTTATTTCGAGAGCAAGTAGGCAATTGGGATTCATTGCTAAAGTTGCGCGTGACTTCAAGGACCCTCACTGTATGAAAGCACTGTATTGTTGGCTAGTGCGCCCCTTACTTGAAAACGTTAGTGTGGTCTAGACTCCGCGCAAACGTTAGTGTGGTCTAGAACCTGCGCCTTTTATGCTTGTAAACCAATACCATCGTACAAACTTTGGTTATTATGAACCTGTTGCGTTTAGTTTAAGAACTATCATGAGTGTAGAGCATTTATTTGAGTATGGTGAGCCTAGTCATATTTTTAAACATAGATTAATTAATTTTAGAAACTTTTAATGACTTTTTAACATTCATTAAGACTGAGGAGCTCCGTAGCCGCAAGGTTACAGAGTCCGCCTTGGTATGCAGGTGGTCGTGGGTTCGAATCTTAGTAGAATCAGGCCATTTGGTTGCCAAAGGACTTTAGCATGGGTTTATTCTCAGGCCTCCCACCAAGTACCTTTCCTTCAATTTGAATTCTCCTTCTAACAAATTTAGATCCCTGTTATAATAAAACTAATGTGAGTAACATATGAAAGTTCTCTCCAGGGAATCGTAACTAGGCGATATTGTTAGGAGGGACAGAGGCTCGGTATAGTAGAGTAGTAAGCTTGAAACGGAAAGGTAAAACTTACACACAAACACGGATACGAATGATAAGCGTATCACTTACTTCAATAGTGATACTGCCAATATTATGAAGTGCGGAGTACAGAAAACACCTGGGCAATATCACAATAGATCTAAGCTCTGGTCGCAGTGATGAGTCCACACAGAAAAAAATAACTCTACGTCAGATGATATAAATAAATAAAATAAATAAATTGAGGTAAAAAGGCGGCCTTTCGACTGAAAATATGACCTTCTACGGATTGCGTAACCAACTTAGGTCTCGCAGCAGTCAAATCCAGAAATCAAATTTTTGCTCCAAACGTGATTGACTGATTTTGACAGCACGCGTGTGTGACAATATTCAAAAGCGGTTCAGCTTGCCGTTTTGCTAAACAGCTGGTGTTTGACCCAATCATTGAGTAAGTAAATGGGAAATATCGTGGATATAATTTTGTTTTGGTTGCGGCAAACAACAGCAAAAAAGAATCTGAATGAAGTGTCGAGCGTTTGGTTGTAGGAGCTACTGTGGTTCCGGTCTAGGCATTGGATTTTATCGATTTCTCAAGGATGCAGAAGCCTATTCATAGTGGCTAAGAATCTGAAGAAGATATTCCAAATTTGAAAATTTCACGCCATTGTCGAATATGCAGTGTAGGTATTTCTTTTCATGATTATGTTATTTATTCAGTTGTTCGTTGTAACGTGAAATCTAGCATTTATTCACAAACAAACAACTTTCCCTTGATTTTGCAACAGGAATTGAGTGTTTTGCCGATTATTTTTCATTGTGTTCTTGTATTTTGTTTCGATTAAAGTCCGGAAAAGTGAGAAAAAGAAGTACAGTAGAAATAAGATGATATAAATGTAGACGAATTTTGGTTGTATTGTTTTATCTGTTGTTTGTTATTCACTGTTGTTTTTTTTTTTTGTGAATAGAAATAAAAATATCAAATAAATATTTTTTCTGGTTGCACTGGATTTTGCGTAAGGCAGACGAAAATAATGTTCAACCGGGGATATGTTCCATAGCAAAGAAGAAGAGAAAGAAGCCACTAGGCCACTATTCTCTTAGTATAAAACTAGAATAAATTGAGACAAAATACACGCACGAAAATTCAAATTTGGGGTGGCATTGCGCAGCTCGATTCGAACGATTTTCGCTATTTTAGAGTATGTCACATACTGCCAGTTATGCTTTAAGCTTAAAAGGAGCTGTCATTGTCATTAGTTCTGCGGTTCATCTAACCCGAAGAGTCGAAAAAAAATACGAAAAACGAAACATAACGCCCTCCAGCGATCATTTAGTTTTGTTCGAGTTGCTCGAAACGAAATGCGCAATGTCAGCACTGCACAGTGGGGAATCGCTGGCCATCAGCCAAAAAAAATTTTTTTCGTTAGCTGTTTCATAATATTTTTCCTTTATTGCTATAACATTCAAGTGTCTAAATCCAAAATTTGGGTGCAATATCATGAAATCTGAATTTGTTATGACTTTTCAAAGCTTGGCGAACTGACGTTTTTTTGTCTTTTTTTGAAAAAAAGTACATTACTTTGAAACGCTCTGTAGCTTCAATGATAGCTTGAATTTTTGGACGTCTAAGAAAAGTTGTTGTAAATATTGTGCAAAACAAACCCTTTTCATTAGATATTGTAAAATTTGGTCATAGTAGGCCTGCCACTAGAAAATAATTGAAAAAACGTGATTTTTTATGGAAAAGTAGCTTAAAAGTTTAGTTGCCGCAGTTTGCCACGGTTGTGACTACATTCAAAATGTAGGTAAAAACGTAAGCTTTCAAATGCATACTGTCCGCTGTAGCGCAAAACTGCGCAAATTGTCACTTTAGTAAAGAAAGCGATAGCAGTTTTTTTGGTTTTTATTCTTGAAGTTAAAATTTCATCCAGGATTAATTTTAATCATAATCATGATACACCATTAATGAAGATTTTTGATATCGTACTCAATCCATAAGGATAAAATATAAATTTAGACAAAAATCACAAAATTTATCAATGAAAAGTTATAAAATAAGTGTTAAGCAAGAAAATAGTAAATCTTTATAAAATTTTAATTATGTCAAACTTTTTCACTTTCTGCAAATTTAAAACAATATTAAAAACATTCAGCTCTTTTTTCAATTTATGATCATGAAATTCGCTAAACTGATTGAAGTGTCAAATACTAGCAGGAAATTCATACCATCAAACTCCGGCTAACAATAGCCCGTTTGAGGATTGCTTTCGCTTCGCACTCGTTTGCATACAAAAGTAAAGCACACATGTTGCTTTTTGAGAAAAAAACAAAGAACAGTCGTCGCCCTCCGCATCTTTTCGTATTCATTAACTACGTTTCGTGATTTCAGTGTCTTGGTTTTCAAATTCATAAATTCGTTGAATTTTATTATGGAGCCTTCAACTTCAGCGGCACCACCTAATTCAATGTCTAGTAAGTTGTTGATTCTTGGTGTTATACATGTATTTAAATGTCCTCTTCCAATCATAGGAACCGAATTAGGAAGATAACATATATATGAAACAATGAAACATCGAAAATTACTAGAAGAAATGAAGATTGCAGCGAGAGACATTTATCCTGCTAATAAGTATAATGAACTTCAAATTTTCTGGAAACAATTCAACACGAGATTTAAGCGATCACAGCGGAAGATGATGATGCTGATGATGATTTTTTCAATTTGTAATTAGTTTGTATAACTTATGTTGTTTGACTTTATTAAAATATATATATATATATATATATATATATATATATATATATATATATATATATATATATATATATATATATATATATATATATATATATATATACCAATAAATACCAAGTTTTTGTTGCATTTATCGACTTATTTTTTGCTTGGCCAGCCTTTGTATGGAGTCCCCAATATGCACTGTACTCAAAAAACAGTCGTCGCGGCCGGTTGAGGCGCTGTTGTGCAATCCTAAATGCAATATTGTACATGTTATCCGGTTCCCAATCCGACACATGCCCACATGTACACGGTGACAAAAAAGTCCGGTCACACTTTTTTGGGGTCGCCTGTAGCCTACACGTTGCATCTCTTTGGTGCCATCTATATGTCAAATGAAAGGGTTGACTTTGGTGCCCAAACTGGCAGAGTTTCGTTTCTGTGCAGTTTGTTTACATTAAGTTGTGAGCCGAGGCAGAGTTAAGAGCAGCTGTTATCGCTGAATGTGTGAAAGGGTACAAACCCGGACACATATTCAAACACCTAAAACCGCTAGGAATCAACCGGAAAATCGTGTACCGGACCATAAATCGGTACCTAGAGACCGGAGGCACCGAGGACAAGGCACGATCTGGACGACCAAGGTCTGTGAGAACTCCAAGGCTGAAAAAGATTATACGAGACCGGATTCGCCGGAATCCCGCCCAATCTGCACGGAAGCTGGCCAGGAACCTCAAAATGAACCGAGAATCCATCCGCCTGCTTCTGCGCAAGGATTTAAAACTTACACCGTACAAAAAACAGGTGGTTCATGGGGTTACCAAAGCTACAAAGGACAAGAGGTACCAACGGTCGCGGGAGTTCCTCGGTGGGCGCGCAGATGACGGGATTATATTTTCGACGAGAAGCTGTTCGTCTTGAAGCAAACAGTCAATCGCCAAAATGATCGAGTTTGGAGTGTGAGCCTCCAGCAAGCTCCTGCGGACAAGCTGAACGTTTCCCGGTTCCAAAATAAGACGTCAGTGATGGTTCGGGGAGCCATTTGCAAGAGAGGTAAAAATTAGGTAAAAAGAGGTCAAAATCAACGCAGCGTACTACCTGGACACGGTTTTGAATAAAAATGTTTTGCCTCAAGCTGAACTATTGTTTGAAGACGATTACTACTGCTTCCAGCTAGATGGTGCCCCATCCCACACCGCAAAGGTTGTTCAGGCGTAGTGTGAGGAAAACTTGACCGATTTCATTTCGAAGAATGAATGGCCTCTGTCGTCTCCGGATCTGAATCCACTGGATTATTTAGTGTGGGGATACATGATGTCGAAGCTGAATGACTAGAAAATAACAAATTTGGAGCAATTCAAGCGAGTTATCACGAAAATCTGGGACGGGATGCCGATGGAGCACGTGCGCGCCGCTTGCGACGACTTTCCGAGACGTTTGAAGCTGGTTCGATCAGAGAAAGGTGGTGTAATTCCGAGATATCGTCTGTGAAGTATCTTTATGAGTTACTGAATAAAGCTATGAAAGCCAGATTCAGATTTTCTTCCTATTCTTTGAAATATTGAGATTTTCCTGTGTGACCGGACTTTTTTGTCACCCTGTAGGCGCTGCTGTCGAAATGAAATACGCGAGACGAACACTGCTCCAGATCGTGCTGCTGTTGTTGAAGGACGATTTTGTTGGGAATTTGTTCGCAGTGTTACATCTGTTTGTTCGTGGTTGAAACATCCTCAGCATTTATCGATACTTGATCTTTTAATCTAATTTTGTGCTGATTCCAATAAAAATTTGACAACTGTGCAACTCATTAATAATTTACAATTCACAGTTTATTCGCGTTTATTGATCTAAATCCGTTCTTACATTGTTATAACAGGTATTTTATTTGGTTTTCTAGAAGTTTTTTGACAAGTAACTGATATATGAAATTGCTCTAACAAACTCTAGACTCAATGATAAACTGACATAAAATCTTCGACTTGGAAAAAAGCCTTCTATTTTTCTCTCAGTTCCACTCTCCCAGGTTTTTGAACCTAAAAGTAAACTTGCTTGAGAATTGGGGATCCCCAATCCCCAATTACAACACAGATGAACTTTTCAAGCTAGACGAATTGACGAAAACTGTATCACGAGAAAGCCCATTCGAAAGTAATATCTTTTAGTTTTCGAATCTCTTTATTTTTTAGCTGGAATAGTTGTGGCTAATGCATATCATGTTCTAATACAACGTATTATGCCGAAATTCACTACAAGCTTCCAGTTGATAGCGTCCTTCGACAGCGGCCGTCAATAAATAACCATCCTTGTTTGCATGATTTAGGATTTAATATGGACTCAAGTGGTTTAAATGTAGCTCTTCGCGAACCACTGCTGTCTTCTGTCGGTGCCCCCAGGATACTGTTTGTCATTAGAGCGATTATTAAGCACAACGAGAATACTCTCCGCTTCATTTTCGCGCCACTATCCTCACTTAGAGTTCTGAATGGACCTTCAATCCGCAAATATTAGTAATAAACTGAAGTAAACAGCGCACTTGCAGTCCAAAATAACGCCGCAAAATCGTTAGGATGTCACGTACTGCATCACATTAAACCTGATTGGTTATGTTCACTCTCAATTATGTTTCGTACACAAATCCGCCTAACCGCTAGGAGACAGCAAAAAATCTACCCTGACGGGATTTCCCACGATTAAAGTCGTCTGACTCTAGGGTCAAAATAAATAAAAATCAATCCACCTAATTTTGAAGCGACCTCGGCCTCACCATCAAAGCACTCAAATTTTGCGGTTGGATTTTAGGTTGGTTTATAATCACACCCCCTAAGTGAACTGATTCGATTTGCCCGATAACCACCAGCTTGAAAATTTCATGGTTCATAACCTGTACTGCAATAAATCAATCAAAAAATGTACATGAATTTGTTTTTGAAATATTTTCATTAATTTTTAACAGATAAAACTTAAAAAAAAAACACAGAAATTTTCAGGGAAATAAAGTGAAAAACACTTTCCATAACTTTCTAATCACTTCGAACAACTGTTTGGAAGTTTACGTTTACCTGTGTAGAGGAATCTACTTCCTAAACCTCAGAAATAATACATACCTTCATTTTCGTAAACAACAGTAAAAATGCTTGCCCAAGTGAAAACGAACTCAACTTGCTTATCGCTCTCGGATAGTGGTATTGTTATTGTACTGTCGGTTTTAGTCGGGCTAGTCGGTGATTCGGTTTCGTTGAAAAATGTTCGCACTCGTGCTGGTAGCGGTTTTCGTTATCATTACCGGACCGCTAGCGGAAGCCGAATCGCTGGATTCGGTCACCACCGGTGGAGAGTCCACGGATGTACTGGAAGGGAGCAACATCACTGCCGAAATGACACCACTGGATCTTGGGCCCCGATCACTTTTCGGCTCCATAGATTTTCAACCTTTAATGCGATGCAAACCTGGCGAAGTTTTTATCGATGGAAAATGTCGCCAAACTTTTCGAAGGATATGGTGAAAAAGGTTGGGCAGCATAATTGGCTTTAAAAAATACTACCGGTCGGAGTAGATGAAAAACATTTAAAAGTACAACAGTTTAGTCGAATGTTGATATGTAATATACTGCCATATACACAGAACAGTGAATTCGTTACAAATAAATGGAAAAACTAATCTCAGTATAAAAATTTTCAATGAATATATTTCAACATAGGACTACATGTAAAGAAATTGATTTTTTTTGTAACTCAAGTATATTATAACATATTATCAATTAATTATTTTGTGTGGCCACTGGCCAATCACAAATGGTGACTTCTCAACACTATTAGCAATGTTTAATGGGAAGTGTTAAGATTTATCTAACTTTGTAATTTTATTTTGACAACATAATTGTTGTTCGGCTTGAGAAAAGAAGCTCAGTATTCGAGAAAAAATGATCAATTGAGCTTCAGAAGCACTGCATGAAATTTTCCACTTTTGCATACAGGAAAGGAATTTATGGTACAGTCATCAACTTTATGCTGTTTTGTTGTTTATGCTTTTTGGGCGTTCGAATATCAAATAGTTTCTCACTGTTACTTCAAAGCCAAAAAATATATTCCGTTCAAATTTCATGTATTCAGTAATAATAATTAGTACAAGCTTCCGGTTGATAACGTCTTCCGACAGCGACCATCCGCATATCGCAATCCTTGTGCACATGATCTACTAGAACCAAATATGGCATAAAGCGGTTTTTGCGTGACTCGCTGCAAACTATATTCGTCTTCTACCGATGCTCCCAGGACTCCGTTTGTCATTACAAGCGATCAGAAGACACAACACGATTATTCTTCGCTCCATTTTATAGCCTCACTTTGAGTTCTGAAGGTTCTGAATGGAATCTGCAATCAGCAAATACTAATTACAAACTGAAGTATTCAGTGCGCTTTCAAGCCAATATAAGGTAGTGAAATCGTCAAGATGGCACGTACTATGAGCATTAAAAGCATGGGTAAATTATTTCTTGACTACCATCTGTTCCGGAAATCATTACTTTACGTTTATTTATGTCTTTTGCCTAGTTTATTTCAGACAACAAACCAATCCTGGTGGTTTTTCCCACGAACAAATTAGCTTGACATCGGGGTCACAATACAAAAATACACAATAGTAAAATTCATCGAGAATAATTATCAAAAATCAAAAATTGTTATAGTGTATCAACGTAGAATTTACTTGTCCAAGTGCACACGAACTCGATTTGCTTATCGCTCTCTAAAGTTATTGTGCTGTCAGTTCTTGTCGGTTAGTCAGTCGTTCGGTTTCATTAAAAAATGTTCGTCCTAGTGCTGGTAGCAGCTTTCGTCATCACAACCATCAATAAAGGACCACTAGTGGAAGCCACAGCAGTGTATTTGGTCTCCAGTAGACAATCCGTGAGAACACCGGCACCGAGTCATACCGCCGAAACAACACCACCACTGGAGATTGAGATGCGGTCACTTTTTGGCTTCAGTAACGTTCAAGCCCTAGATCGATGTGACCCCGGAAAAATTTTCATCGATGGTAAATGTCGCAAAACTTTCGGGAGGAAGTGATGAAAACGGGTAGTTCTGATGTATTCTGGATTTTATGAATAGTACTTATAGCTTATCAGATGTAGTCATAGAGTAAGTGAAAAGGTATAGAAATTGAAGCAATTTTTCGAATGCAAATATGAAACATACTGTCACTTATGCAGAATCGTCAGCCGCGTGCATCATCTACTTGAAAAATTATGTTTAATAAAATGTACGTCGTAGACCGTTTTAAGTGAAATCTTAATAGAACCCAAAAAACATTCGAAAAAAGCACAGGAAATTTGAAAAAAATTGGATAAATTAGACCTTGTATGATGTTTAATGTTCAATAAATATTTTTTTATATTCTTCAAAAAAAGTTGGATTTGCTTTGATTTTTGTTTCCTACTAACACAATACGCCTAATCCTGTCGCATATAGGAAGGAAGTATGGGTTGCGGTCGAGTACCGACCGCTGAACAACATCCTGGATCTGGGAATGCTTATATTGGGTGGTTTTTGGCCGTTTTGTCTTTTTACGCAGAAGCCACTTCTGGAGTTCCATTCACTGTCGGAAATATTGGATATATTGCTCAAATACCAATTCGGGCAATTTTTCAGAAATCAGAAGTCGAAATGGCTCTTGGGGATGATTCCTTGCTTTTGAGCAACATTCTGTTTCTAAAAATACCAATATTAGTGAGTATTTGACCTTCTAAAGGTGATTAAAAAACATTACTGGAGTTGATTCCCAGCCACAAATAATCATCCAGATTTAGTAGATATATAAAAATATATATGCTGATAGATACAGTCGTGTACAGTAAAACCTATCTTTACGTCACTTTTGGTATGTCCAGGCCAAGGTTCGCCGAAACATTCTTGAGTTTATGTCTTATAATCTGCAAGACCAATCATGTTTACTCTAATGTTTGTAGGAGCGTATCTAAATAAAATAGCTTCATGTGCAAGATAATCGTTGTATGATTCAGGTATTCTAGGCTCTTCACATCGTTCTTGAGTTTATATCAAATGATCTTCAGCAAAAAGTTTTTGAAAGTTTTTTTTAAATTCCAATTCCAATTCAACTTTTGTGTGAAGTCAACTTTCTGTGTGTAGTGTCGTGTTTTTGTGCCTGAGAAAGTTTCCAGAAAATGAGTAGAGAGCATATCTCTTCACGGGTTCCAAATTCGATTGTGCGTGACCTCCAGCGTGGAAAATCTCAACGAAACATTACTGCAAAGTATAGGGTAAGCCTTGATGCGGTCCACAAAACATCGTGGCAGCGTGACCAATCGACCGGAAAAAAGACCGAAACGTAAGACTAATGCAAGAACAAACACGCTATTCATCCGGAAAGTGAAAAATAAAACGATTAAAGAACGTTAGGATCTGGACCTTTTTAAATCGCATTATTCTACGACACTTGGCGGGACGGGACTTGAAAAGTTACTTCACCCAACCACGGTGCTCCTGCAGACCATCATTATTGAACAAAAAATACCATCAAAACGGTGAACGCCAGTTTGTTCATTATGATGTTCTCTTCTTGGGGTGAATTTAAAAAAAAACGTTGATAGCATTTTTGATGTTAAAATGACCGGTATTCTTAGGAACTTCATACACTCTGCACCAGTAATTGGTTTTAGTCTCTCAGATTTCAATGGTACTTTGTTGGTATGGATATCTGCCAACCTGTTAGCAATTTACAGAACCAAAAAAACTAGCCTAAGCTTGAAAGGGCGTAACTTCTTAATTTCAATGAAAATTATTCTAGTGAGAGGTCGCTCAACCAAATCAAACTCAATACAAACATAAACAATAAACAAAAGATAGATAAATCCTCTTCAGCTCAGTTTTACGGTTGCAGGGCTCGACTACTTTTACCGAAGATAAAGTTGAAATAAAGCCATTACCTAAAAATATAACCTTTAGCTACGCCATTGTGATAAAGAAAAATTAAATGCACGGGAATATACCTCGAATTTGAGAATCAACGTATACAAGTTGGCATAATGATCGTGTTTAGTATTTTGAAGATTACAAAGAACAAATTCCTGCCCTCGCTAATGAGATAGACAAAATATGTTGCTTTAGAATCTCTATGTACCGAATTAAATAATCAAATTAATAATTGATAAATGGTGACATAACTCATACTTCCCTCCTTTACTTTACTACGCTACTAAAATATAGCAATGTCTCAGATGACATAGTAATATCGCCAAACTCTGTTCATATGCCCAAAAACCTTTGTATATGAAATTTGCACAGACATCATGGAGGACGTTTTCAAGTTTACAGAGAAAAAATTACTCCCCTTTGCCCACGCTGGAGCAAAACTAATATATTTGTTACACTTTTTATTCTCGAAAACCCTCAAGTGCAAATTTTCACAGTAACCGGTTCAGTAGTTTCTGAGTCCACAGGGACAAACAACAATGCCTACTATGATTCAAATTTTTCCCATTCACATTGACATCCCTGTCAATTTTCAACGCCTACTACAGTTTAAGGGCTTTCTACAGTAATTACAACGTAACTTGAAACAAACTTTTGACTGCTGTATATCAATAATACATTGAGATGAAGAATTTCAAATTTCAAAGCTTTGGCTTGTTTCGCTCATTAGGAAGGCAAAATATTTATACCTACAAAGTACCATTGCAATCTGAGAGACTAAAACCAATTACTGGTGCAGTGTGTATGAATTTCCTAAGAATATCGGCCTATTTAACATAAAATGGACATAACTCAAAAATGCTACCAACGATTTTTCCAAAAACTTACCCAGAGATGAAGAACATGGTAACGAACAAACTGGCGTTTACCGTTTTGATGGTATTTTTGGTTTGATAATAACGGTCTGTGGGAGCACCGTGCCAAAAGCAACCGATAATCAGCAACACCATCTAAAACGACCTCAGTGTGCTAGGGACCATGTCACCAAGTCTCTAAATTTCTGGAGGCGCGTTATTTGGAAGTACATGTTCAAGGTCGAGCTGTTTAATAAAAGATATGGCTCCGAGTGTCGCGAAATAATAACGAGTCCCTCCCGGACCGGTATCTACAACCGACTATGGAGCACGTCGTTGGCAACAGAATGGTGTGGGATTGTTTCTGGTGGGCTGGAGTGAGAAATTTACGCATTTTTTGTATTATAATCACTAATGGTTACATCAAAATTTTGTGCGAAAACTTGGATGAATCCAGGCAGAAAACGGGGTTGGAGAACAACTACACCTTCCAGCAAGCTAATGATCTGAAGCATAAGGGAAAAATAGCAGCATTCTTCCGATCGGCCTGGATCAAACCAATGGTGTGGCCATGGTCACCCCAAAGCCCCGATCTGAATTCTATTGAGAATTTGTGGGCGATTTTGGATAACAAGGTCGACACAGCTAAGGTTACGAACAATCTAAACGTGGAGAATATGCCATAGGTTGTCAGTTGGTTATCGAGGCACCCGCTCTAGCAGGCAGAGATGTATGATGTACTATTATTTCCTGCATATACACACATTTGGATCAAACAATCTAATGAAATTGAAATGTTTATCAATCTAGGGCCCATTACCTTAGCTGAGTAGCCGATCACACTCGCGACCAATATCATTGGCAAATAAAATAATGCGATTGTATATTCTTGCCACGAGGGAGCTACAGAGTCCGCCTTGGTAAGCGGGTGGCCGTGGGTTCAAATCTTAGTAGAATCAGGCCATTTGGTTGCCAAAGGACTTTAGCATGGGTTTATTCTCAGGCTTCCCACCAAATACCTTTTCTTCAATCTGAATTCTATAGTACCTCTGTTGACTCTCCTTCTAACAAAAATAAGTCCCTGTTATAATAAAACTGGTGTTAGTAACGTATGAAAGTTCTCTCCAGGGAATTGTAACTAGGCGATATTGTTAGGAGGGACAGAGGCTCGGTATAGTAGAATAGTAAGCTCGAAACGGAAAAGTAAAACTTACACACAAGGACGGATATGAATGATAAGCATATCACTTACTTCAATAGTGATACTACCAATAATAGGAAGTGCGGAGTACAGAAAATACCTGGACAATATCACAATAGATCTAAGCTCTGGTCGCAGTGATGAGTCCACACAGGAAAAAAAAATCTTGCCACCGTAGAGTTTTTTAAAGTATTGCTATGATATAAAGAATGCAAAAGCTAGCTTTGAAAGATATATTTAAGCGCTATGATATTCAACGAAATAGTCCAAGGGGAGCATTTGAACATTCTCAAGTTTTACAATTGAAAATTGCAATTTTAACATTTTAAAATGGCGTTGGTAATCAATTTCCTGTTTCTTGACGTTCTGTCAGTTCCGTAACACTAAAATTTGGGCAATATTTGAGTATTTTCCTCGATTTGACTTAGCAGGAGCCGTCATTTTAAATTTACAAATGGCATCGGCATCGATATTTGGTCTCCAGACGTCTCTCCGTTAAAAAAAAATCCCATATTGGGGAACATATGATCGCTTGTTTTACGTTGACATCGATATCGGCAGAGCATACAATTGATTTTCGCAGATTTCCCGAAGCCGGAATCGGCATCTGGAGTTTCAAAATGTCGTCGGACACCGATACCCAGTTTCGAAGCGTCATCTTGGCTCCAGAAACACCAGAGTACCTGAGCCCACCCCGTTTTGGCTCTTCCTATCTTCGTGGCACCCTTTTCCTACTACGATAACCCATGGGCTATCCGCAGTTGTCGCACCGGTCGACTCTTCGGCCTTCCTTAGATCAGACTGCTGCGAAAAAGGGGGCGTCTGTCTGCTCCTGCTTGGATGCAGTCTCCCTCCTGGTTCTAGCCTCTTTTTCGGCCGAATCCGCTGGAGCTACAAATTCCGCGTGCACTGTTTTGGCCTCATCTATGGAGTCCCGAAACAAGAGGAGCCTCTGCTTCAAGTCTCGGTCGATGTTCCTCTTTTTCGCCAAGAACTCGATAATCGCAACGAGCTGTTCAAACTTCGCAGCCCTTTTCAGCCTAATGTTCATCGACTTTTCGACTGACTTGACTAGCAAGAGACCGTCTACCGATATATCTGGTGTGAACACAGACATGGTCCCGGATTTCAACCGGGATCATAACCAGATATTTAATTCCGTCACTCGCAAGATGAGGGAAAGTTATCGAGAGGCTACAGCGGCCAAAAAGAAACTTTATCAACGCAACAAACGTGAGCACTGCACAGTAGGGTGTCCCAAAATTGCACAAGTCTGGGGCTCACCCTCCAGATGATATAAATTTGTCTTACCAACAAACTTTTGTTCGGCGGCAGCTCTAGAAAATGATGTTTTCAACTGGCCCCGATGACTTTTTTGAAAAAATCGGTTTTTCTTATGTTAAATCCAAAAAAACATGTCCAGTTATTCAATTTTCCATGAAACCTAATCCTTTTATATTTTTTTACAGGTTCCTTAGGGTCCAAACTGTAAGGGAAAAATTCGTTTCGGCTTGTTTATCGTCAATTTATTTTCCTAAAAAAATTTATATCGTTTGGAAAAGAGATTTTTCAAGTATACTTTGACATTCAATCAATAAAAGTGGGTATTCAACCTATTGTTCTCACCAACTGAATACCATTAAAATTTGGGAAATTTTATGCGGAAGAACATTTCCAAAGACTACATGGCTCTAAAATTACTTGATTTTGAGTTATTCTTGATTTACTGTGAAATAAAAATAGTAGGTTACCTAGATATCCGCTGTAGTTGTTTACGTGCAAAATTTGTAACCTAGGTAACCACTACAGTGCTGCAGATTTATGTCAATTATGTCGGAATAATTCAAAAAAAATACATTCAGTTGAAATTTAGGAATTATAGAAATTCATCTCATATATTTCTGCTAATTAAGGCTTGTTTTAGAAAATTTGAGGTGAACATTTTAAAGATTAAAGTATTCTTAGTGTAGTGAGTGATTTTGTTGAGTGAATTGAATAGTGGTCCGCTGGTGAATAGAACAATGCGCGGATTTTGTTTTTTGAGGAAAGGTGATTGAATTAAATGAGTTTTTGAGTGCAGATGCCCGACTATAATATCACAATTAGTGCTTTTAAGTGAGTTTTTGAGGATTATACTGTATGAGGAATCTAAAGTGAACTAAGAGGAATCCATTCCATGGATTAGCAGATTTTTCCAGAAGAAATTATGCGTTTTTTACTGTTTCAATTGTGTTTTCATGTTGTATGAGATGGATGATGGGTTGAGATGAATAATGGAGTAGTTCCCCTATCTCATAATACCAATATAGTTCACTAACGTATAATCATGAATGCACACTGGTAGTGACAAAAGAGCTAGTCACCTTTTTGACCACTAGTAGCTCCACTTCTGATTTTGGTCTACTGCAAAGATGGCAGCTGTTTTTTGAAAAATTTTCGCTTGAAAAACCGGGAAAATCTGCTTTAAATCTGAAAAAAAAAATTGATTCTAGAAAGTTTCGCGAGAGCAGGTAAAAGTCCACTAAAATCTGCACACATTTTGAGAAAGTCTGCGCAAATAAAAGGAAACTCTGACAAAAATCTGCAGAAACTTTGTAAAAACTGCGAATTTCTGCGAATCAACAAAAATCTGCACACGGACTCTAAAAATCTAACAAAAATCTGCACATCTGGTATCTCTGGTCTACAAGACATGCGAAAATGAGGAACTTGTGACATTAATCTTACCCAAAACGGTACACTGAAAAAAATGCACATGTTATTATGGACTTGACTGAATATTTTAAAATGTTGTTAATCTTAATGTCGGATAATCATTCGCAATACTAGAGAAGCCGATCGGACAACATTTATTTTCCCCGAAAAACTTCGAACTATTTTCGAAGCAATCAACAGTACGAGTCCAGAGAAAGTTAATGAAAGTGGTATCTTGGCAACGGACAACACAAGACGAAGAGAACCAGTTAATTTATAATACGCTATGTACTCCATGTGCTAAGATCATCGCCAATGAAAACATGAATATGCGGAGTTTTATATACAAACAATTTGTATGAAATCTGAAATAAGCAGTTTTTTTGCTAAAGTATGAAATTGAGTATTTTCATTTTCATGTGTGAGAATATCGGTGCGCTGTACAAGACGCTGATTCTCTTGATGGAACTCTACGGCCATGGGTGCTGGTTGTTGAAGGAGGCCAACCGGCGAGCACTTGGAATCTTCGAACGTGGGATCCTGCGGAAAACTGGAGTGTGGCGCAGGCGCATGAACTGGATGTGCCAAGCATACCAACATGCGGATATCAGGTTACAGTGGGCTAGCCACGTGACACGAATGTCAGAGGAGCGACAAGCGAAGATCATAAATAAGGGGAAATCCCGATAGAGGTCGGCAACTCCGTGGTAGATCCCATACTCGTTGGATGTGTGATGTGAATGAGGACGCCCGATCGGCGATTGGAGCGATTAGTGACTAACTCAAGTCGAGTTATGTGGAGACAAATTCTGGATTCAGCAGTTGATCGTTAGCGATGTATCACCATGAAAGTAAATAAGTAGTGGAGTTTAGTGTTTATTTTCTTACTTTCTTAACTTAATAAAGTATATTTAGTCTCTTTCGAATAAAATATGATCTGAAAATACACGAAAACTTAATTTCGTGTACTTTCAGATCGTTCGCATGAAAACGCTCTGCTGTTTCTAATGTTCTTATCTTTTTTTGAATCACCTGAGTTGTTCTCAGGTTTTTGTTTCCTTATCGGTTCCAATATTTTTTACTAGGTATAAGATTTCAACTTAATATAAAGTATCGGTCTTCCGACACTTTGTAGCTGGTTTCTATTGTGTCCAAATCTGCATCCATTTATTATTAATCTAGGGTTCATCTTACAATCTGTTAATCTGATTACCTAGCTGTCTTACGAATACATAAAATACCGTTTAACACAGGAAAATCTTTGAACAAACATCAATCGAAACAAAACTACCAAAATTGCAGCCATTCAGGGCCACAGCCACTTCGGGTGCTGAAGAAAATCCCCTGCAAACCAGATGCAAACTGCTTAAAGTGGGTTCGGGGTAATTGGAATAGTGTCCATCGATTGCTAGCTCAGTTTTACAGTCTGACAACAAGTGCTGACAGAGAAAAAGATAGAGAACAAATTGATATACTCATGTTTGAATTTCACCTAATACATTTCGAGTATTTCGTTTCAATACACAGGCGGCTCCTGAAACTGCTGAACCCTTTATAAAGCCGTGAAAACAACGCAAGGAATCTACATAAACTTCAATAAAACGTATTCCTTACAGAAGGAACAACACAAATGTACCTTTGTTAAAAATTAACTATTGAATCAATTGAAAAAATTGGTGGCAATATAGTTGCCACTGCCCGTTAACCCCAAAAACGATGGAAGCATTTTTTTTGCATCTGGATTGTAAGCTTGATTTTTTGTAATTATAAAAAATTAATAATCATAGTAATTCGAATGTAACAGTAGGACTTCACTTATTTTGCATGTAAAAGATCGAAGTAAAGGTTTTTTGAGTGGTATCCAGAAAAAATTTTTAGGAAAAAATTTTGAATTTGTCGTCCAATACACTATGTATTTTAACGAAAAAACTGCATGGTCTAACACAGTAGGTCCTGAATAGTCCTGAATCACCAAAATAAAAACGAATTTCCTGAAGACGGTCTAAAATTGCGGTTTGTTCACATAAAAATGATTCCAAAATCAATATTGTACACTTCTAGCAGTCCTAGAAAAAACTGAAGTGTTCTAAGACACCTTTAGAAGTCTTTGGTTAAGTCAAATTTGAAAACAATATTCTGAGTGCAGCGAAAAAAATAAATTTTGTTGGTGGCAATATAGTTGCCACTGCCTTATAAAGAGTTAAAATATGTTCTCTACCCTATAATTAAATCAAAAGAATGTGCAAAAGGAAAAGCTAGAATTTTCGATGTTCCTGGAATTGCTGGGAACTCTCTCTTCCTTTATATTATTACGTTAGTGGGAAATTTATTGGTCCTTTTTCGTACAGTTGTTCTACATTCGGAATAAAATCGGAAACTGCGTGTTGTGAAACAGGAAAGAAGATAAAATTTGAAAAAAAAGTAGTACCACTTACACTACAATATGTTTTTCTACCAACAGTTTGAGGAAAACATCACCTATTGAATAAGACATTTGTATTAAATATCTGTTGAGTGAAAGTAATAATGTATGTATTCGAAATACAAACACAAACCGGTCGACGAAAGCTTTGTCAAGTCTTCTACACCGAACACTTCGTTTCGAAATAAAGCCAGAGAGTTCTTTGAAGTTGATCCTTAGCTCATAGTTGAAAATTGAAATAAAATAATTTAAAAATCAAAGATTCAAAAACTGACACTCAAAACGACTCTGGTTGACTGCGGTACTTTTTTTTTCTGTTATTTTATTTTTTGTCGGTGTTTCGATTGATTTCTATACTTTTTCTTTAGTACAACAAACATAGTAATGACCGTCTGATTACAGTCGCGGAAAAGTCGCTCCTTCAATCAGTACAAAGTTGTATGACAAGCCGATCAGTTGCTTTCGTTGTAAAAATGCTACTTTTGGTACTAGTAGCAGCTCTTGTTACCACAACCACAACCACCGACACCACAAGCAGTACTTCCTCAACCTCAAACACCACCTCGACCACTGAGTCACCGACAACATCCGCAGCGAATTTGACCACTAACGATCAGCCTTTTGAAACACTGGAATCGAATGACACCACGGAATTGGGCCCAGAGGATTTTGCAACGCGAGCGATTTTCAGTGTACCACTATTGCAGACCCTCATCCCGTGTGATCACGGCACGGTTTACAAAGATGGCAAGTGTCGTAAAGTTTTTCCTGGAGCGTAAATGAGATCGGATAGTGTGGTAGTGAATAAGTTTAAATAAAACCTACTCTGTATGAAACAATAAATGTCAAGCTTCATTTACCCGCAGGTTTGCAGATATCTTTCGGTGCATGTTAAGCCAGAATCTTTGCAAGCGGGATGCATTGCAAATCTAACTTTAGCTTAGAGAGAAAAGTTTGGTTCCGTTCAAATAAACTAAACAAAAAAATCATTCAAAATAAAAGTAATTCTCGTCGTATTAACTGTAGAATCTAATTCCAAACATACTTTTAGTGTTTAGGCGGAAATGCACATCTCCGAGTTCACCATTCGCCGCATAATATACGCCCAAATGTCAAGTTTAATCAGAAGGCGATAAGACATAAGACGGAGAAGTGCTGAAAGTGTTCTAAGCATACTCCGGTCCACCGTTTCTTCCCACAAACAATGAATTAATGCGCCAGAAAGGCACTGCCAATATGATCAACCACAAAACCGAGTTATCTCCACGGAAGTTGTTTAAATCTCGATTAAAGACGCCGGAAGGCAAAAATGCTTCCAAGCGTCTCACAAGTAATTCTTCTACGATATCAAGGCGGTAGTCGGGCCCCAGTAATAAAGGTGTTGCTGAGCTGGCCGATGTCTTGCAATTTAAAATAGAATCACATCGATGGAGCGCCATAGAGAATATCAAACAGCTGGGCGAATCTTCAGTATCTCAAATAAACGAACATAAAACCGACATCGGAGAAAATTTGGTAAAACTAAGAGCGGAAGCTACCAGGACGGTCACAGAACTAGAGTAGAGCTACCTTGGATGGACCACTTCTTTCAGTGGACCACAGTGATGGAAAACTGTATATTCTTTTGATATAAATTGAAATTTACAAATGTTTCTCATGATGCAAGTGAAGAATAGCTGGATATGGGTATCTCCAATGGAAGGTTCCTAAAATTCTTCGAGTTTTCGCATTAATTGAGTAAATCGAACAAACGGTCCACTAAGGGCGGGGTCCATCCAAGGTAGTTTCTTTTTAATCAATACCAGTATATTTGACACGGCACGATACATTGCATGTTCATCTTAACCGGATACAACCGTGGTAGTTTTAACCTATGGCGTCGTACACAAATTACGTAACGCATGAAGGGGGGGAGGAGGGTTGAGTCAGCGTTACCTATTGTTACGTAGGGGGGAGGGGGGTAGTAAAGACAGTTACGTAACTGTGATGTTTGCTCGAAATTGGGGGTCAGGCTGATCAGCGTTACATAATTTTAGGGAGAGGAGTCATGTCGAACGTTCCCTATCGTTACATAGAGGGGGGAGGGGGTCTGGAATCTAGATTTTTAGCGTTACGTAATTTGTGTACGACGCCTATGTTACTGAAAATCTTAGACCTGCTACAAGTACCTAGATTGCGATCGAAGGATTTACGGATGAAAAAGAATGGAACATTTGGCGGTATATTTACTCGGGCTGGAACAACAAACGTCAAGAAAACGTTATGGGGTTCCAGAATCGCTGTACAAACGACAGATCAGCTAAACTTACTGATGCAAAGTTAAAACCGTTCCTCATAATATGTTATAATTGTCATTGAAATCCTTCGTATCCTTTCTAAAAGTTTTTTCGTGCCGATGGAGTTACCGGAGTTGTATTTCTATCAAGTTTTTGTTAGGATAACATCAGATGCGCGTAGCTTTTGTTTGCAAAAAAAGTGTAGGGAATATTGTAATTAAATAAAATTTAATTGTATGCGATAGTTATTTGTTATAGGTTTTAGTCAGTTAGTGCTCAATATCATGATTTGCTTGTTAATGGTTACTTTTAATTTTACATATGGATACGGATAGAATCAATTTTACCCATACGTGTGCAACTGTTATGAAATCCATATTGATCCCTTATGCTGATAAAATGACTGACAACACCCCCTCCCTCCACCCCCACAACTTTGGCCCCCACAAGAGCTCACTTTTCAAGACTCATGACTATATAACAATCCAATAAAAAATACTACAAGGTATACAGCCCTAGGGTTGTATGAAATGGTGACGTGGAACTATACACTGTAATTAGGGGATTTTTTGTTACAAAAAATACAGAGCCTGCAGACAGAAGCAAGGTGTTTGCTCAGCGACTGTATGTATTTTTATTTTCAGCCTCCCCTGGAAATCAATTTTTTAAATATATTCAACAACACTCGAAAGAATATCGTATATATATTTGGCGATATTAGAATTAGCCTGTAGTATTTTTTTGTGCAAACAACATGTATTTGACAAGGCACAAGCAGACCATTCTTATTGAAAAAGCACCAAGAATTTCTCGTAATGCGTCAAAGTCAGAATTAACTCTATATGCTCTAAAACCAAATCCAATAATACTTACGTTATTATAATAAATGGTCTTATTTAACTCTGATTAAATCAAATCTATAATATGTTTCTTACTTTCGAAATAATATAGAAGCCCTTACAAAGGTTCATTAATTGGCAAACATAAGAAGATATGACTAACAAAATTATTAACAAGTTCCAGCAAAAAACCGTAACAATCAACAATTCAATTTTTGTTTTTTGCTTGACAATTTTTTTCATTTATCCACAACTACATTCGCTGTATTACGAAGACTGCTAATATACATACGTTTATTATGGTAAAGCTTTGATAATAATATATCATCTAGCCATTTTGAAATGTAAAAGTAGATTCTAATGAATTTCAGTAAATAAACCAAAAATTCACAAGCATCCGCTGGCTCTTACACTATAAATGTGTATATGTGGAATTTACTCTTTCGATACTATCCGGTCACGATTATTTAGTGAATATCGAAGATAAAAATAAATAAATATCTGTTGCATAAATTTACAATTCTTGTTGAATAGTTTATGGTAATCATATTTATGAGATAAAATTTCAATCACCATCAACAGCAGCAATGCAGTTTTTCTTCGATTGCACACGAATAGAAATGTACGAGCAAAAGTGTACCACTGCAATACGAATAGTATCGCTGCAGTAGGAATAGAAGTGAACCGCCGAAATGTACGAATAGAAGAGTACCGCTGCAATCATAGACGACGAGAGACCTGCGGTTCTTTACTCCACTGGTACTGGTACTGCTTTTACCGGCATGTTTTCTTTCAAGACATCAGTTTTTATAAGGTTTTGAAAGCAGGTTTAGAAATTGTTCAAGAATGGGGATTGTTTCAAACTTTTCGGAAAACTTTTACCTTCGAGACATCATTTTAGTCTAAGCTCATGGAAGCAAAAATAAATTGACCTATTGGGACGGGGAGACTCTGTCAATTTTTATATCGATACAGAGAATAACACGGGAAACAGATGGTGTCCATTCACGTCGTCTGTGCTAGGAATGCTCGCATGTAATTGGTTAATTGTTCGCGTAAGTTTCCCTGTAACTTTTCATCAATTTTCACTGTTGGGCAGTGAAATAATAATGATAATCAGCGTGTTATAAAATTGTTACACATTTTATCCATCCAACAACATACATGGTTATTGTTATCCATCATGTGGTTTTTTTTTTTCTTCACAAATATCATGTGGTTATGCTGTTATTAACGTTTGAAATCTGACGCAAAATTTGCCAGTTTCATTTCCTATTTTACAGGATGCATCCCAGTATAGTAAACAAAGACGTAGTCCCACGTCAAAATCGCGACAATTTCGAATAACTGAATCTTCAATAAAACTAGCACAATCCTTTTGAAACCTTCCTTTAACTTATATTTTTATAGAAAATATTCCTATATTGAAATTTTGACAAGTGAAAAAAGGGCCTCCAAAAGGTACTTGGCCCTTGGCCCCCGCAATCCTTAATTCGGCCCGGCTAACAGAGAAGGGGGAAGAGGCTGACCTCTTCGAAGGAAAGCCCAGCCTTTTTAGTGTCTGTCTCCCAAGTTAGGGGAAACTCACAACAGCGTCTGACTCGGAACGGGCGGTTAAAACAAGAAACCTGTTGTTTCGAACACAATCACCAAAGTGGCAGCTCCATCATGAGACTCGGTAGCGTGGCCTTAGTATGGCAACCTACATAAATAACCAAGAAAATACAACTAGGATTACTCGACATAAGCCTAGACAACAAAATAAGGACCACGAATGGAAACTCGATGCCTAGAACTGCAGGTCGCTAAATTTTTGTAGGGTGCTGCTCGAGCAGCTAGAATCCCGTGAATTCGGTATCGTGGCTCGTAAAGTGTTGACTACGATCCCGAGGAGAAATAAGCGCCAGCTGAAGGTCAGCGATCGTAAAGAAATGGTTGAACAGCTATAATCTTTCATTTTTTCCGGTTTGTGCTTTTGGAGTGAACCCGTGTTGACCAGTTTAAGTTTTGTCATCATCTGTGAAATATCTGCATTTTTTACTTACACACTTACCAATTGGAACAAATGTTGAATTCTAGCCTGGGATTAGATGTCGAACCATGCCTTGCAAAGATCTTACATCAAATCTAGCTTCCGTCCTTTACGTGTGCATTAAAAAAATGAACTTCTTTCGGATGGTGACAAAAAAAAACTACAATAGATAATTGAGTTTGATAAATTTCCCATGGAAGGTAATTATATTAGCTTACTTGCGAAAAAATTCTACGCTCTTGCAAGCGGCCCTCCGGCAGTTAACCAAAACATTCGCCATGGCGGACGCAAACATGCGTGTAGGCTCTTTCTTTTTACTACAAAATTGTTGAATTAGATCTTACGCTTCAGGTTAGTCATCACCGGACGTTCCGAATCCCATCTGCAACAGATAATAGGTCAGCAAAATTATAATAAACATCCGTCACCGAAGTGTCTTTATACTTTAAGAACAAAATGTGAGTTTTTTTTCCTGCATGGACTTCCCCACTGCGATCAGAATCGTTGATCTATTGTGAGATATGCCCGGGTGTCTGCTGTATCCAATAGCACTTTTATTATTAGCAATACCGCTTTTGAGAAGTGGCTTTCTTATTATTATTGTTTATCAGCGCTAGGTGAAATGTGACACTCTTCCTATTACACACTGCTCTGCTATTCCGATGCTCGTTCCTCTTGCCAAATATCACCAATTATAATTCCCTGGAGTAGTTTCATCGTGCGTTTTTCAGGCCAGTTTTATTAATAAGAGGAACTTATGTTTTTGTTAAGAGGAAGTCACGCAATGGTGTTATGGATTTCGGCGTAAAGGAAGGGTAAAGGGTATCCACGATGAAATTGCCACACCATGAAATTGCTCTAACTTTTTAACCGTTGGGTAGAATTTAATGAAAATTTGGGTGGATTTAGTTCATAGTGCATTATTTACATCCTGCAAGTTTCAAAGTCCTGTGATCAAAACTCGCGGAAATGGAGTCGAAAGAACAGCTCGTGCGTGATAAATTCTTGCGCATTCATCACGAGAACAAGGATCTTTCGCATCGTTCCATCGCTAAAACGTTGGGAATCGCGAATTCCACGGTGTCGTGATTAAGCGGTTCGAGGAACGATTGACCACCGATCGGAAGCCCAGAAGTGAAAGAAAAAGTATTCCGTACAACACCAAAAATCACAACCGCGTAGTTGGGGCCTTCAACCGAAACCCGAACGCCTCCGTTCGGGATGTGGCTAAGAAACTGCACCTAAGCCGAAGTTTTGTCCAGAAGGCCAAAATTAAGGCTGGGTTTCGAACGTTCAAGGTACAAAAGGTCCCTAATCGCGACGAGAAGCAGAACAAGTCCGCTAAAACCCGTGCCAGGAAGTTGTACCTCAACATGCTGACGAAAGTGGAATGCTGTATCATGGACGACGAAACATATGTGAAGGCCGACTTCAAACAGATTCCCAGCAACCTGTTATTCAAGGCCAAGGATAAGTTCAGCGTTCCGGAGCATGTCCGCACTCAGAAGATGTCCAAATTTGCGAAGAAATTCCTGGTTTGGCAAGCCATCTGCACGTGCGGGAAGCGGAGTGCACCTTTCGTGACCCAAACCTTAGGTAGTGAAGACAGTCGAGGAACTGAAGAAAGTATGGGTTTACATGCACAAAACGGTTGATTCACAGCACACAATCTTATGGCCGGGGTTAAGGCCAAGGTGCGGGCATTTGCGTATGGACTGTAATTAAAATACGAGTAAAATGGTAAAATGAAGTTTAATAGTTATTTTTCTATCCCTGAAAATTTGATAGCAATCGGATAAAACTCGAATTTTGCGAATCAATTTTGTGTGTGGCAATTTAAATGGTTTAAATGGTGGGGAGCCTGAGAATGAATCCATACTTAAATATCCAGTTTTGACATCGAATGGCCTGATTCTACTAAGATTCGAACCCACGACTATTCGCTGGACAAAGCGGACTCTGTTACCTTGCGGCTACGCAGCTCCCCTGAAAAAGTAAGTTAGTCGTAAGTCAACATTCAATGAAAATACTATAAATTTCCCCGTTCACGGCCAGTCCGGAACGAAAGAAGGGCGGCTTTGACATCCCCTTCTCGCTGATTGTCAGTCACAGCAGCACCTTCTTGGGCAACTTGGTGTATGGAATGAACTTCACCTCGGAGCTGACCTACTTCGTGAGGCAGGTAAAATACGAAGTGCTCTGCCAGTCGTTGCCATTCAGGGTAAAATGGGTCTCGTCGTCCATCACCACAGTTACGTCACGATTCGCCAATTGAATTGACCATATCCAATGTTTGGACATGTTTCTTCTGGCCACTTTCTTTGATCCACAGTTTATCTGGTTAGTTTCAGTAAGGTCGTCAACAGAGCAGACAGTACAATTGCCTTTAAACTACCTTCGCAGATTATTCGTTTCTTACTTTCATTATAATCCTGGATGATAGGGATGTGACTTTTGAGACATCTGCAGATGCAATGCGGATTCAGATATGTGATAACATCTTTCATCAGCAGTTGGAGAGAGAATTTGGTCTTAATAAAACTACTAAAATTAATAAAAACTGAATAAAACTACGTTGAGGAAGAAGTTGAATGTAACAATGCAATTCTAAAAGCTTAATAGTAATTCAATCGAGTGGAGAAAGGTTTAATGTTAATGCAAAGTCGAAGGTCAAATATTTATAGAAGGACTCATTAACAAACCATCAAACTATATTCAGCATCTTAATCAATCTCGTTTTCTTTTCAAACAAATATTTATATGCCAGATATGATCACTGATTATTTTCTCTGGTCACAGATTTTTATTGTCAGAACACAGACACTGTTTCACCGCACGCAGCGATGTAGCCACTTTTCCTTTCCCTCGGTCTTCCACTTCAGCATCCTTGGGAGCTTCTTGTCGCTCAGGCTAGTCGGCCGTCCGGAATCGAGCTTTTTTCGATGCTCCGATTGTTGTCCAATAGTACCAAGATGTTGTAGATGCTGGAACAGGCGTATCCGACGTCCATAAAGTGACACACGATGTCCGTTTTCGACACGGCGGGGTACCGTTCTTTGAATGTGCACACTTCTGTACGGAGTAGCTTCACTGTTTTCGTTATCACGGTTGGAGTTCGACTGATGGAGCTGTCAAATTTTCTCTGCTGACTCAAGGACTACTATGATTGATGGTGCATGAGTATTTTCGTCAGTGCGTGTGAAGGTAAACCCATGAAAAATCGACAATTTTTATCCAATTTTTTAATGCAAACATTATGACGATAAGCTCTAGGGTATCTCGGGGATTCACAACCGTATTTCAACAACTCGCTGGGGAGTTGGTCAGTTCTAGCGGCTTTGTTGTTTTTCAGCCGACCGATCTCCTTTCTAACCCCCTGGAGGTCAGGGGCAGGAATTATGTCGTCATCTGCGCGTACACCACCCCGTCGTGGCCCTCTGCTACATCGCCATTAAGGTGCTCATCGTAGTACTGTTTCCACCTTTCAAACACCTCACATTTGTTAGTGAGAAGGTTGCCGTCCAGGTCCCTATGTAGCACATAGCCTTTGCGGGAACTGAGCTTCTCGTATAACTTTCGTGTTTCATTCGCACGGTACAGTTCCTCCATCGCCTCGCGATCTCGATCTTCCTCCTGGCGCTTCTTTTCCCGTAAGACCGAGTTTTGCCTGTTCCGTGCGCGTCGGTAGCGCTCCAAGTTCGCCCTCGTTTGGTGTTGCAGCAATCTCGCTCGTGCTGTATTCTTCTCTTCCACTAACTGATTGCACTCGTCGTCAAACCAGTCGCTACAGCATTACTCAAACCAGCCGCTACAGCATTACTATCTATGACCATCCTTAAGAGTAGTTGCGCCAAGTTGCTCTTCCGTTGGTAATCCTGCTTCCAGCTGCTGCACGTACTTCCGTGCAACTTCGGCGTTCCGTACTTGTCCGATGTTTAGTCGCGGTGGGCTACTTTGACGTGTGTTTCACACTGTCAAAAGTTTCGAGTGCAGGTATACTGCAAAAAGGTAATCGTCCGAATCAATATTCGCACTGCGGTAGGTGCAAACGTTCACGGCGTTCCCAAGTCCTCTAAAAAAACATACTCGATAGAGCGAAAATGATACTTTTACGGCACTTGGTCAGGAGTTCATTTTTTTCTTAGAGCAGCCACACATCTACAAAATAATCGATTGTGGGTAGCAGCAAGAGACAATAATGCGGACAAAGGAGTACTCCTCGTTTCCAGAGTGTAGTCTTAGTGATGGTTTGAGGGTCAGTTTGCAAGCAAAGTTAGCTTGGATTGGTTTTCACCGACAAAGGCGTTGAAGTCAAATGAAGGATTTTATGAATAAAAATGGAAATGACATCTCTGAACAAAAGGAATATCTGTGCAAAGTTTCAGTCAGATCAAATATGGTCACAAAAAATGATTGCCATTTTTCATGGAATTTCACTACCTAAACACACTTCTATACTCAACTAGCGTGGACGAATTAATTCAATACCTATCGAGTGAACCAATATCAATAATCGCACACCTATTTATTGACCTCCTCAAGGACCAAAACGTAACACCGCAAAAAAAACGGTTCGTTCGCCCCTGCTCTGCGTTTCATAATAAAAATCCTTGTTTTTCGAGTAAAATTACAGCCTCCCCGAAGATGTAAGTAAGATATTTTATTGCTACATAACGATGATCGTTACTCTCCATCCCCCCTATGTGACAATTCGTAACGCTCGAGGGTACCCTCTCAACCCACCAATGAGCGTTACGTGATTTATGTATGCCACCTGATAAGCGTCCGGTTACAGACTAAACAATTCGCTCTCGCAATCAGTACACAGTATTCCGACAAGCCGATCAGTTGATTACGTTGAAAAATGCTACTTTTGGTGCTAGTAGTAGCTCTTGTTACCGCAACCACCACCACCATCACCTCGACTACTAAACCGGCGACAGTATCCGCAGTGAATTTGGCCACTAGCGAGCACTTGAAAACCCTGGAACCGATTAAAACCGCCGATTCAGCTCCAATGGAAATTGAAATCGAATCGCGAGCAATTTTTAGTTCTCTGATCCCGTGTCATCCTGGCACGACTTACAAAGATGGCATGTGCCGTAAGGTTTTTCCCGAAACGTGAATATGATCGAATAGTGTGACAGTAAATATGTTTGAATATAACCTGTACGGTACGTTTCAATGTAAGAGAAAAAAAATGTCTGCTTAGAAATGGCAGCCAAGGCAGAAAGGAAAGAAAGACTATTTTTTGTGATGACATTAAATGCTGAGAAGTCATCTGAGCTTGTTTGCGTTATTTTCTATACTGGGCTACATACTGTGAAAGCGAAAATGAAACCACCAAGTAAGTTACATCAGAGTTCAAACGGTAATAACTGTTTAACCACTAGATGCAATCATCTGATGATCGAATAAATTAGAATAAAATTATTCTATGAAACTTGTATACCAACAACCGGCTCCCAAATCTGCAAAGTAGTTTAATCTTGTTCTCGGCTCGTATACCAGTAGACGTCACATTGTCTGCGGTACCTTATTCCGAGAAATAACTAATAGACGTAGTTAGCATTGTCGAGTTCACCATTCACCGCGTTGTATACCCCCAAATGTCAAGGTTAATCAAAAAGCGATAAGAATTGTCTCATCCTGCTGTACTCCACATGCAACGCAACGCTCTCAGTACGAATCGCAAACTCATCTCGAAAATGTTGAAAACCATCGTTCTTTTCCTTATTTTTTCGTTCGAGTGCCAAGCGTCACCGCTGCAGTCAAACTACAGGAAATACTTCCGTACCAGAAGCCCTGCCGCTCCCGGCGAGCTGCACGTCGAAGAAGTGCTGGAGGTGTTCAGAACACGCTCCCGTCCACCGCTCTATGGAGTTTATCACCCTCAAGTGAACAGTTTCCTCGCAAACGATGGATTCATGCGCCAGAAAGGCGCTGCCAGCACAACCCCACGCCCTCAGCTGACCACGGGTAACGTTCCGCTGGAACGAAACCCGAGAACGACCTATCCGACTCCCAGCGGAGACAACGTCAATATGGATTATACCTTCCCATTCAAACCTTTCGTCACGATTACGAAGTACCCGAGCTATGCTCGTCCAACGACGACCATCATCATTCAGGAGGCAACCTACGAGTGGACGACCGAAAAACCTAAAACAAAGCAAGAGGAGGAAACCGGTGGAACCGGGGTTACCGACGGGGACGATGATGATGACGACTATCACTATTCGGATGAGGATTATGACTTCTGAAAGATACAAACGCTGGTAGATACTATTACTATTTGTATAGTTTATCTAACTTCCATGGTTGATTTTTTTAGTTTGTATATGTCCATCCTTTTATTGAGTTTATAACTGTAATATATACTCGTAATAATTCCAAAGATTTTCATTTGTTAATTCCGCTATAAAGTATTGCATTTCAAGTAACGCCTTATAAACATAGAGAAACATCAGGCCAACTCAAACATTCCTGCTTTGAGTAAACAGCTGATCAATGAATACTGTATTCCGCGATGGCGATAGATCTATAACCAATCTAATGTTTGTTTTCGGAAAAAAACCTAGATAAGTACAATCTAGATGTGTTGATTGAATTCAAAGCAGCGTACGACAAAGTTGAGCGTATTCGAGAGAGGTCAACAATTGATTGTATCAATGCCCATATTTTGAGATAAATTAGGATTGAATGTTATGATTATGATATGTTTTGATATGTTATGATATGTTATGATTGTTATGATGTTACATACAAATTGAGGACGATGAGCTCGCAATGAGTTTGGGTAAGTTTCCGCCAGAAATTATTTAGGTTTTTCTTAATAAAATATGATGCATAAGGGAGAGTAAAAAATATAACAATCGTTCCTTCGAAGCCAAAAAACCGTCACATGATAAAAACCAGCATTCTCATGAACTCCTAGATTCTTGGATTCTTAGACATCTGGGCTCTTCAATTTTTGTTTCTCGGACTCTGGGAATCTTATACCTTATACTCTGGGACTGTTGGTCCTATGGACTCTTGAATATTTGGACTCATGGACTCTTCGAGTCTCGTGCTTTTAGATTCTTGAGCTCTCGGACTTTTGGACTCTCGCATTCTTGAACTTTTTGACTCTTTGATTCGGCCTCTTCGGCTCTTCGGCTCTTCAGCTCTTCTACTCTTCGACCTTTCGAAGTTTCCCCTGCTATTCATCGACTGAAAATTAAGAAAGAGTACTATCTTCAACATGTCATCAAAGACCATTTGCTAGGGAGTTTCGTAGCAGCAAGGTAACAGACAGGGATGCCACATATACAGAGTTTTCTGTATTTTACAGATTTTTTAACTGAAAAAGCAATACAGAATCTGTATTACAGAATTACAGAATATTGCCAAAAATACAGATTTTACAGATTTTTTTTGTTATACCGACGAACTGAAATCAATTTCAAAGGTAAAATTCTATTCTACGATTTTCAAAGTTTTGTTAAAAAACAACATTAGGTTTATGTTGGTATCGATGCAGAAGAAGTGGAATGTGGCTTGAACGAAGCGCGAAAATTATCGTTTCGAAATATTTGTTAGGATTACTGTGCAAAGCTCGTAGAACAAATTGCAAGTGGATGCGATTTCAATGACCCTGTTGTAAAAATGACAGCTTTAAGTAATCTTAAATCGTTCGAGAAATTGGAAAATTTAAATGATTTGATGCGACGAGAAATTCTTTGTGCTTCTTCAACAAGCACGATATGCTTGTGCCTTGTCAAATACATATTTTTTGGACAAAAAAAAAGACTACAGGCATAATATCGCCAAATATATACGATATTCTTTTGAGTGTTGTTGAATATATTCCAAAAATTGATTTCCAGGGAGGCTGAAAATAAAAATACGTACAGTCGCTGAGCAAACACATTGATTCTGTCTGCAGACTCTGTATATTTTGTAACAAAAAATCCCCTAATTACAGTGTTTAGTCCCACGTCACCATAACAGCATAACCACATGATGGATAATAATAACCAATATGTTGTTGGATAGATAAAATGTATAACAATTTTGTAGTATGCTAATTATCACTCTAATTTCATTGCTAAGCGGTGAAATAGATGAAAAATTTCAATAACAAATTTACGTCAACAGTGAACCAATTACATGCGAGCATTCCTAGCACAGACAACGTGAATGGACATCATCCGTTCCCTGTGATATTCCCTGTATCAATTTCGAAATAAAAACTGACAGAGTCTCCCCGTCCCAATAGGTCAATTTATTTTTGCTTCCATGAGCTTAGACTAATATGATGTCTCGAAGGTAAAAGTTTTCCTAAAAGTTTGAAACAATACTCATCCTTGAACAATTTCTAAACCTGCGTGTTAGGTTCTGAAGAACCTAATAAAAACTGATGTCTTGAAAGAAAACATGCCGGTAAAAGCAACAGTACCAGTGGAGTAAAGAACCGCAGGTCTCTCGTCGTCTATGATTGCAGTGGTACTCTTCTATTCGTACATTTCAGCGGTACACTTCTATTCGTACTGCAGCGGTACTATTCGTATTGCAGTGGTACACTTTTGTTCGTACATTTCTATTTGTATGCAATTGAGGAAAAACTGCAATGCTGCTGTTGATGGTGATTGAAAGTTTATCTCATAAATATATTTGCCGTAAATTACTCAACAAGAATTGTAAATTTTTGCAACGGATATTTATTTATTTTTATCTTCGATATTCACTAAATAATCTTGACCGGATAGTATCGAAAGAGTAAATTCCTAAATATATACATTTATAGAAGAGTAAGAGCCTGCGAATGCTTGTGATTTTTTTTTGTTTATTTAGTGAGATTCGTACAGAATCTCTTTTACATTTCAAAATTGTTAGATGATATATGATTATTCTAAGCTTTACCATAATAAACGTATATTTCCTGTCTCCGTAATACAGCGAATGTAGTTGTAGGCAAATGAAAAAAATTTTCAAGCAAAAAAAAAAATGTAATTGTGGATTGCTACGATTTTTTGCTGGAACTTGTTAATAATTTTGTTTAAAATATTTCCTTCTGTTTGCTAATTGATGAACCTTTGCAAGGGCTTCCATATTATTTTGAAAGTAAGATCCATACTATAGATTTGATTTAATTACAGTTAAATAAGACAAAACCATTCATTATGATAGCGTAAGTATTATTGGATTTGGTTTTTGAGGATATAGAGTTAATTCTGACTTTGACGCATTACGAGAAATTCTTTGTGCTTCTTCAACAAGCACGATATGCTTGTGCCTTGTCAAATACATATTTTTTGGACAAAAAAAAAGACTACAGGCATAATATCGCCAAATATATACGATATTCTTTTGAGTGTTGTTGAATATATTCCAAAAATTGATTTCCAGGGAGGCTGAAAATAAAAATACGTACAGTCGCTGAGCAAACACATTGATTCTGTCTGCAGACTCTGTATATTTTGTAACAAAAAATCCCCTAATTACAGTGTTTAGTCCCACGTCACCATTTCATACAACCCTAGGGCTGTATACCTTGTAGTATTTCAATAAATCCACACTCTTCTGCATACGCATACTTTTAACATACAGTTGAAACCAGAAATTGCATGGCCCCTATGCTAATGATCTCAATTTAAAAACTGAAAGCTACCCGATCAAACGATTATAACAAACGGGTTTCACAAATATATCTGAACTTGATAGAAATAACGAAGCCTGCAATATTTATGATATACCAGAATAATAAAAAGTACAGAATTATATCAAATTGTGTTATCATACACTTGAATGTTCAAAAGTGTGTTTTTCTAAAGCATATATATAACAAAATTTGTTATTCAATTGACAAAATAGTGTACATTCTAACTAATTCTGATCTTTTTCTGCCAAAAACCTTACAAAACTTGCTATAATTTGTTATAATCAGTAAGTAATTTTGATAGGAATTTTGATATTTCAACTATTAACGAGACCAAGTTTAGAACACAAGATGATACAAAAAGTTCGTAACAAAATTATAAGATTTGTTATATTATTGATATTTTTGACTGATCGGGTACGTTGCAGACCAAGAAGGAGATACTATTATTAAATTAACGAAAACTTTCAAAAATAAATTTAACAAAAACCTGTATAAATATCACGTAGAGAAAAATGAATTTGTGTTTATATATTCTGCAAGTAAAAATTTTTCCATCCAACATTCTGAGTTTGCTCGATACAGATTTTTAATACAGATTTTTTGACCCGAGATACAGATATACAGATATTTTCAAAGAAAAATACAAATATAAATGTGGCAACCCTGGTTACAGAGTCCGCTTTTATAAGCAGGTTGTCGGGTTTCGAATCTTAGTAGAATCAAATCATTTGGTTGTCAAAGGACTTTAACATGGGTTTATTTCCAGACTCTCCACTACATACCTTTTCTTCAAACTGAATTCTATAGTACCCCTGCTGACTTTCATCCTAACAAACAAGTCCCTTGGTAAGAAAGAAAGAGGTTCGGTATAGTAGAGCAGTAAGCTTGAAACGAAAGGATAAACTCTCACACACAAGCACGAATATAAATGAAAAAGCGTATCATTTACTTTCAATAGTGATACCTACTGCCAATAATATGAAGTGCGGAGTACAGTAAACACCTGGGCAATATCACGATAGATCAAATGTCTCTGGTCGCAATGATGAGTCCACACAGAGAAAAAAACCAATTTACTGCCTCGTAACATGGGATTATTTGGAGAAGAAAGTTTCTGCCTCCTGCGCTAGCACATAAAACATTGTTGGTTAAGAAGTGGTGCAACAAAAATTTGCCGTATTTTATCAGTACCTCTGAATGGCCCGCATCCTAAACTGATTCAACTGTAACTTTTCTACTCTACCATGATAATTAAAAAAGAACCAGAGAAAAAATACTAATCTGTTTCAATTTTATGGCATAAATAAAATGTATCACTTTCATGGTGACACCCTGTATTTCGACTTTACATGACAGTTTTTTGTTAATTAGATTTTTTTACTTGATGTAATAATTTTTTGACATTTTGTTATTTATTGTTCAGTATTTTCCGATAAAGTGGTCTTCGGAAGATGCACAGCGATAATACTTACCTACTTCCCATGAAGCGGCAGATTTTGAAACGTTGTGGAACATATTCAGATGGACTTAAAATTAACATACGGTTAATAATTGTTTTGGGTTAAATTCGGCAGACCCACTCTGCAATAATTATCAGTTTCACGAAGAGATCAATAGAGTGTAAGATCTCATTCTCTCGAATTCGATAGCAAACTACCTATGAACACGATATGAAAATTAGGTACTCGATCTCGAGCAGTACCAATACACGGTTTATCGCGATCACGACGCTTATTCAATTTTTGAATTTGATAAATTTAGTTGAATTGGAAAATTATCTACTCAAAGAATTGTGATCGATTTGTACAATTTGCCGGTGTGCTGCTCGGGGAAATTTCGCGTATCGCTGACGAAACAAAAAAGGTGTGGAAAATCATGCGATTACTTCTGGTGCTATTCGTTACACTGCCCCTGCTGGTGGTAGCTATTCTGAAGGTCGCCGGAGTGAGAGTTATCTACTACAAACCAGCGAATTACACACAAAACAACACCATCATCAAGCCGCACGTGTTTACGGCACCGAGGCGATGTCCGCCGGATTGGATCGGTTCGGCAAATGCCGGACCCTGATATACTCAATGAACACACAAAACCAGACTAAACAAGAGTAGATTCATAACTAACTTACATACATATGTTATTTCTACTAGTAAAGAAAAAAATGAGCTTATTCAATTTAAATTATATGAATTAGTTGTATTTTTTTTTTTACTTTTGAGGTAACTTTAAAAAGCAAAGCCTTGGTGCTACGTTCCGATTCGGAACTTGACCTTCTGTTTGTCATACACAGACTTCGCAGCCAACTGTTTAGTCTACAGGATAATTGCGGGGCTAGCGCTACGATCCTACTGACACTAACAGTCTCTCTCGAGCCGGGACTCGAACCTACGACGACTGGCTTGTTAGGCCAGCTCTGTACCTCGAGACCATCTGGAAAATAAGGTTACCTAAATGGATTCCAGAAGTCTATCTTAACTAATTGATGACGAGCTGTTAGATACGATTTCATCCATTTGAATATTTTTTTTCTTCATCTATGTCCATTTGAATAGTTGTGTGGCTGTAGGTATTTCGAGTCACTGTCTTGATTTTTGTTTGCGAGTCCTACATCGATGCGGGTTATATTAAGGAATAAATTCCAAGAAAAGTAAGAGACACACATTCCACACGATTCCGCTAATTTGCTGCGAGATGTGTGATGTTGAAATACGCCTTAAGCATAGCACAAATGCTTGGAATATATTAGCATGTAAAAATTCAGCCGACCGTAAAATTAGATGAGTGTTGAGGGATGTTTGGTGATGTTTGGCTTGTAGTATGAACTATCCTCAGTAAATAGATTCGGCAATAGTTATCGTGAGGAAGCTAAATTTTAATAAAACGAGAGTCGAGTAAATCGGACAAAAACTGAGTGTCGGTAAAATTTTAGTTCATTTCACAAAGTGAAATAATATCGAGTATATATGAGCATTAATATCTAAAAGTGGTAGTTAAAATCTGTCTAATATTGAGTGAAAAAGTCTCAAGAAACGATTGTTAGGTGTCTGGTCCACGTAAAATGTCATCCACGTACAATACAAAAATAGGTTTATCTCGACGTAAGACTAACTTTTTTGAAATCTGTTTAATATAGAGCAAAATCATTTCAAAGCGCCTGCAAATACACGAAAATTCAATCGACCATTTTTGATTTGAATGAAACTTTGCACACGTATTTGGTTTAGCAAACTGAGCATTTTTCACAGGTGGAGAGATTTTTTACACCCATGAGTTACATTCTAAAAGGGCGTATGCCTTTTGGCATAGGTTTTATTCGAAGCATTGTAGCTCAGGAACCGTTGGTTGTGAGCATGAGCATGAGCATGAGCATGATTGACCGCCCGCGGTTGCTACTCCGTTATTGCCAGATCAGCTGTAATAACACAGAGAACCAGCGGATGATGTTTGGGATTAACATTCATCCTCAATGTGTTAAAACTGGTGACCTTAATCTTTATATTAGGCAATACCAGCGCCGGCCGCATCCGAATGCAGGTCAAAGAAGGAGTATGTATAGGAACATGTTGACGTGATACTCGCTTTGTTGGAAGCCGAGAACACCTCTGCACTTCCACGAGAAATCACTGGGATGTTGGAGGTGAGGGAAGGGTTTGCAGCTGGGTTCGTTTTGGTAAACGATGCGCTGATTTCGAACACCGGGTTCATAACAACTAATATCGCGCCTATGAAATAATTATATTCACCGCGAAAATAAAAACGGGTTCCGAACTCATTCTGTTTGATGATGTAACACTGAAAAACGAAACGCACGCGACCTATGAATGAACGCACACTGGACCTATAATTGAGTTGATCCCGGACCTACAATTGAATTGAGACAACTCAAATGTTCGGACATCTCCTTACGAGGTCATAATGTAACTGTAACCGTATGTAACCGTGAAACCGAAACGTATCTTTCATTGATTTATATTAGTCAACTATATAATGTTACTAAAGCTACGAGTCACGAAAGTTGTATCCACGTTAATGCCCCTCCACTCCTATGTTGTGTTGAAGTGACCCTTTTGGCTACCAACAACTATTACGCGTTGATGATCAATCTGTAGAAAATACGATCTCATGGATGGTATCGACGCGGAGTATCCAGATATTTGGTCACCAGCACATCTGGCTTTATGCCTAATAAATTTCTCGTATACTGTTCGTCAATTTAAAAAAAAACTATTTCATGATTTGAGACCGATTAAAACACGAAAGACCATGGAAAAATGTGTGTGGTTCACTTGGAAGAAATACAAAATTTATAATTTCGCTCATGGAATCGAATTAAACCAACAAGCAATAAGTATGTTGTTGGGGCCACGTACACGTGTGCGTGGTTTGTATCATAAAATATACAATTTCTATATAGCGCTTGAACGAGTCCGTTGATACGATGAGTAACCTGTGACACCTATTAAGTATGAAAACTGGCAGAGTTGCATGCATTCAAAGCCTTATAATTTGAAAAATGCAAATATACAACCATACATAATACAAACAGTGTTTATTTACAAAGGGCCAAATCAATAACAATCCGAATATACATGAACTAGTTTCATTTCCACCTATAAGATTACAATATGGTGAACTGAGAGAAAAGTTTATTTGTAACAATATTTGCGCAAAAGCTAGAAAAATCATAAATTGCAAAACGGTAACGATCATATATTTCCTAATCTCGCGCGCGGTAAATAAATATTTGACTATATAGTTAGACAATCGATATATAAGTGGAGCGGAATATTTAACTGACCGGTTCTGGCTCATTCATATTTACTTACGTTCTGCTTATCACGTTCAAAGATTTTTAGCACGCGCTCATTACGGAAAATAGTACATTTCGGTAAGCCGAGCTCGAGCGATTGATCGAACGGCTCAAGAAAATGAACCACGGTTCTTTGCGCGCTAAAACGGATGGTTCGCCCGAGACCGAAGTTTACCGAAACAGCACGATCCATCAATCTCGCGAATAATTGTTAACTATGAGGCGTTTATTGAGACGGTGAGTGACCGGTTCAGAGCCGCTTTCGGTAAAGAACTGTTTTGCCCACTTCTACTCCAGATTGCATGTAAAAGAACACAAACACCGATACTTATCTTCCAATTCCCTTCACATCTGTGAATCGTTGGGCCAGTGCGAGCAGCAGTCCCGGTAATTTGATACACACTATCCAGATATGCACACTACCACCACGAAACTGCGAAACAAAGAGCCGCGACAATAACACAATCTAAAGTTTTCTGAACAATTTAACCAATTCCGCTAGAACAATCATAATTTCACCGATAAAACGCACTAAATCGATTTCACTACACTCGATTCCCGTTTCGTCCAATTTTTCTCCCGAAAACTAGGTATATGAATTTTTCATCATCTCTCGACGTTCAATTTTCCAACTTGTTCAACTCTTTCTACACACACAACACACAGTGATGAGAAGCAAACTAAAACCAGCTGCAAGCGACGGTGGCGTAGTACCACTCTATATGCTATTGCAGCCATTTTGTCAATCGATGTTTACGGCATTACTACACTCAATTGGTGGATGTTTCGCAACAAACATAACACAACAAGCCGCAAACTCTTCCAAAAAACACTTGTAAATTTAAAAAAATAAACGCACTTCGCGATAACATTTATAACGAACACGCACAACATTAAAGCAGTTTTCTGCCTATATAACACGCGCGCGAAAATTTTGTACGACCGATTTCGGTCATGGCTTGCTCGAATCTGTAGCTCAGGAACCGTTGGTTGTGTAGAAAAACTGTCTGAGAATGAGCTGTAGCGAATCAAAAATGCATCATAAAAAAATATCCACTGTACGAAAAAAAATTTTTTTGACCAAAAAAATTTAAACTAAACATTAAATTTTAATTTAAAAAAAAAATTGAATTTTTTTTTAATTTTTTTTTTAAGAAACTTGACGTTAATATGCAACTTTTATACAAAAAGTCCAGGATGGAGAAATGTAAAATAATTTTTTTTATGGTAGATTAATTTTTTTATGGAAATTCTAATTCAAACATTTTTAAAAATATTTATATTCTGATGATTTTAAAAGATGCAAAGAGTCATTTTGAATCAAAAAGCTCTTGATAGTTAACATTCTAAAGGCATCGGTTTTCGAGCTATTTCTAATTTAAGCTCGAAATATCATAATTATTTAGGAAAATACACGTTTTTCTTAATTTGTCCATGGTTCTCTTGCAAAAACCATACGTTCATTGGAATGCTTGTTCAAAAATATACCGTGTATATATACGTATATTTTCCGAAATATTAATAATTTTTCGAGCTTAAATTAAAAATAACTCGAAAACCGATGCCTTTGAATGTTTACTACCAAAATTCAAAATGACTCTGCATCTTTTAAAATCATCAGAATACAAATATTTTGAAAAATTTTTAAATTAAAATGTTTATAAAAAAATTAATCTACCATAAAAAATTATTTTTCATTTCTGCATCCTGGACCTTTTTTTTAAAGTTGCGTATTAACATCAAGTTTCTTTAGAAAAAAAAATTAAAAAAAAATCAACTCTTATTTATTAAATTGAAATTTAATGTTTATTTTTAATTATTTTTGGTCAAAAAAAATTTTTTTTTGTACAGTGTATATATTTTTATGGTGCATTTTTAATTCCCTACAACTCGTTCTCAGACAGTTTTTCTATACAACCAACGGTTTCTGGGCTACAATGCTTAATAAAACCTATGCCAAAGGGCATACGCCCTTTTAGAATGTAACTCATGGGTGTAAAAAATCTCTCCATCTGTGAAAAATGCTCAGTTTGCTAAGCCAAATACGTGTGCAAAGTTTCATTTAAATCAAAAATGGTCGATATTCGACCATCGGTCATTTGGCGCGATCTTGCTCTTATTCAACAACAACAAAACACGTTTGTTCACAATTAGTTTAATAGTTTCCTCAAAACGTTTACTTTTGGCAGAAATTTGCAGTGTTTACGATAGCGACGCAGCAGATTATAAGTATTTTATTTTCAGTGTAAACTGAAACCTTTTTTGCGAAAAAAAATGTTTTGAGTTTCCAGCAAAGTTAAACTTCGTGTATCAAAGACCGATCGTTAAACGACCGAGGGATTTAAGAACGAACATTAAAAAAAAAAGATGAAGTAAATCGGTTCCGTAGTTTCACCACAATCATAAACACGGCAAAGTATTTTTTTGAGAAACACCATTCCGAGATAAACGCGTTTAAAGTTTCAAGTTTAGCTTATTCGGCCGTGGCGAAGCGCGCTGAAAATCACTCTAACATTCTCCCTATTGCTCAGATCTTTATGAAAATTTGTAAAAATGTTCTCTAGTAGTTGTTCTTTAAGATTATGCAATAAAAAAATTTCGATTTTTTAAAAACTAAAAAAGGTATATAACCCCTTAAGGCAGATAATGTGTGCAGCAGGGGAAGCGAAAAATAAGCGAACTGGAAATATGAAATGGAAAAATGGTATATTTTTGGCACCCAGACGGGACTTGAACCCGCAATTTCCTTGTCTCCGGCATGGTGTTTTGACCAACAGTGGTACTGTTTCACAATCTATATTCGTATCACATTCCACTGCTGACTTATTCTATTGCTCATCCCTAAATACACTCTCCGGACTCGAAATTCCTTATGTTTATTTCGCGGTAATCGATTCAGTAGTGTTTACACTCCATAGGTGACAGACAGACAGACATTCACATGAGAATTACCGAGCTATCACGATTCTCAACGCAGCCTACAAAATGCCAAACATTGATAAGGTTCAACCCAGTAGACACACTCTGCATTGTTATCAGCTTCACCGATGATCAAGAGAGTGCGTGATCTTATTCAGCTCTATCAGTGATACTCGAGCTGATCAATCGTGATAGCAAGCCCTCTGTAAACACGGCGTTAATCAGGTACACTGTCAATTCTTGCTAGTTCAGTAGCAATAAACGGTTTATCGCGATAACGACGTTCATTCGATTAATTAGTTTGGTGTTTCATTAAATGAAATTTGCTTGAGAAAAGATTTGTGACCAGTGACCGCTCTGTTAGATTTGCCAGTGTGCTGCTCGAGGAGAGTTTGTAGAACAAAAAAGGGTGCCGGAAAACATGCGATTACTTCTGGTACTATTCCTAACACTACCCCTGCTGTTGATGTCTATCCTGAAGGTCACCGAAGGTAGAGTTATCTACAACGATTCGGCCAACCCCAATCTGAACAGGCCGGTTCTCCATAACATGATTAAAGCACCATGTAAGCTGGGGTACGGACTCGATCGGTTCAACCGCTGCCGGAAGCTGCTATACTAGAGGTGATAAAAATTAAGAGGGAGGGTGACGTTGGACAATGGTATTTTCATATTAAATTTGATCTGACAGTGCAATTCTAAATGCTGAGACGGTCAAGCGTGATGAATAATAAATATATACTAAAAGAGTGGATCTTTTATATTAGCGCTGTCACTTCAGAAAAACCTTTGTTGAGCAAATCTCGCTAAAACCGTCCCACTAGTGACATGAGGTCTTTCAAAAAGGATATTTTTATGTCTAAATGATTGAAAGTAGCGAAAAAATGAGAAAACCACTTTGGTTAGTTCATATTGATGGACCCCTCGGGCACAAATCGGTTAAACGATTTTTACAAAAATTGATTTTTGAGTAATTCTTGACCTTTTTATTGATTTATTTCTCTTAAATTGGTCATTGAACCCCCAGCAACCAACACGTCGTTTTCAAGAAAAATGATAGAGCTTTCATTTGAATTTGAAAAAAATTGGCCGCCATCTTGGATCTCGCCGCCATCTTGGATTTCATCAGAAAAACGTGGTTTTGAGCAAGTTTGCAACCACCGATTTTAAATTTGACATCACCATTGGAAAGCTGAAAAAAAAATGCTTTAAGATACATTCAAAATATTAAGTGATCATTGAGGTTATCTTGTCATTCTGGCCACTTTTCAAAATCGAGCTTCAAACAGTTCAACGCATGACGTGCGGCCAATATCAAATCATGCTGTGCCTGTGTTGTGTGTCTGTGTGTAGTGTATATTAGAGGCCATCCATGTTCCACGTGGACAGATTTTTAAGGATTTTGTTACCACCCTACCTTCCCCTCCCCCACAACTTCTCATATTAATTCTCAAAATTTTGTATGGACCGTGGACATCACAGAGACCCCCCTCCCCCAAGTTGTCCACGTGGAATATGGATGGACCAATGCCTGTGTGACTTCGGGTCTGATCACAAATTACGTGAAGCAAAAAATCGTATCTTTGATCCCTTTTCACTGCATTCACATTGTTCATTTCTTCACTCCCTCGCTCCTCCTTGAGTGTAACGAAATTTGTGATTTAGCTTCTCTACGATTTTTTTGCCGTTGGTTTCCTGTACGGAGGACAGTTTTCGCGTGTTTAGTAATTAAACAAATTAATGTTAGATGTTGTTTTCGCTACTGTTATATAATGTTCTTTTCATGCATTAAACTACTATCAACAAACTTAGGTATGGTATACCAAGGTATAGTATGAATCAAGTATATCCCGAGTAATCTGGAGAAGATTTATGTATGCCAGCGTAAATAAAGTAAGAGTAGAATCATCACTTTTTTGATCCCTAGCAAATTCTTATCGGCGAAAAGGGTACGTTTGCTACCTAACGGAATTCAGCCAATTGATTAAAGGCTGTTCAAAAATTACGGTGCATGGGTGCACTTACTACCTGTGAACTAGGAATATATACTGACTGTCCCCATCATACGCACACCACAGACTCAGTATATTGCATTGACTTGATATTGGACGCGAGTTTTGCGTTGTACTGTTTGAAAGTCGATTTTGAAAAGTGACCAGAATGACAAGGTAAACTCAATGCTCACCTAATGTTTTGGATGTATCTTAAAGCATTTTTTCTCAGCTTTCCAATGGTGATGTCAAATTCAAAATCGGTGGTTGCAAACTTGCTCAAAAACACGTTTTTCCGATGAATTCCAAGATGGCGGTGAGATCCAAGATGGCGCCCAATTTTTTTCTACTTCAAATGATAGCTTTATCATTCCTCTTGAGAACGATGTGTTGGTTGCAGGGAGTTCAATGACAAATTCAAGAGAAATAAATCAATAAAATGGTCAAGAATTGCTCAAAAATCAATTTATGTGAAAACCGTTTAACCGATTTGTGCCCGAGGGGACCATCAAAATGAACTAACCAAAGTGGTTTTCTCATTTTTTCGCTACTTTCAATCATTTAGACATGAAAATATCCTTTTTGAAAGACCTCATGTCACCAGTGGGACGGTTTCAGCGAGAATTGCTCTGTTCGTAGCTGCACTACCAATACAATCATTCAATTTAGTGAATTGGGTGAAATTTTCCTATTTTAGCAACGAAACTATCTGAATTCGGAGACCTAAACGACAAAACCGGAACCGTGCACCGAGGAACAAAAACGAAAATTTAATGTATGCTCATTGAGAAAACTTTTAACACTTTTAACCAATAATTTATGGTACTTAAAAAAACTGTTTTGATGTAAATGGAGTTTCTATTTCGTCGATGGATAAAGACTAGCTGAAGAAATTCAAATCGTTGCTATAAAGACAAATTTACAACCGTGTTCGTGAAAACCTACTCTTTTGCATTTTCCATTCTGAGAAGCTTAAAATGGATTAAACCATACGTTTTATGACTTCAAAAGTTAGGTTTTTGGACGCTTAACAACTTTGGAGAGAACACTAAAGAAGAACACTAATTAATCAGAACCATTCTAGTGGCCTCCTACAAGTTTACTGATGACTGATTGATTGATTGATTTCTTTTTAAGGGACTTTAACCTTAAACGGTCATTCGTCTCTAGAAAAGAAACCGTTCGCTTTGCTGGTCAATGAACGAATGAGACGTTCAATTCGATGGTGTGCGCTTTTCGATTGTATTCGTTGGTGTTGGCTGTGCTTGGGAAGAGAGGTAGTGATTGATTGCTCGGTATGATTTCACGGTAATCGGTCCAGTAGTGTTTGCGTGTATTGGTGATAGACAGACACATTTATAGATATAGAATACATAAAAAGGGCAACAAGTTGGAATGCGAGAACTACTGAGCGATCACGATTCTCAATGCAGCTTACAAGATGCATAACATACTGTCAATAATAATTGATAAGGTTCTGGATGATCAAGAGAGTGCGTGATCTCATTCAACTCTATCAGTGATACTCGAGCGGATCAATCGCAAAAGCAAACTCCCTATAAATACGGTATAAATCAGGCACTCTGTCAATTCTTACTTTTTAATACCAATAAACAGTTTATAGCGATGACGACGTTCATTCGATTTATTAACTTGTTATTTTTGTAAATTCGAAACTTTGCTTGAGAAAAGCTTTGTGATTAGTGAGTGACGATTTTTCTGTGTGCTGCTTTGTGTATTGTTGGCGGAAAACATGCGGTTACTACTGGTTCTGTCCGTAACACTGCCCTTGCTGCTGGAAGCCACCAAGGAGATCACCGAAGACAAAAGTAACTACTACAATGCTACCAATTTAGTTGGGGGAATACCTAGCTTTCAAATGTTTCAGGCACCTTGTAAGTTCGGGTACGGAACCGATCGGTTCCACCGATGCCGGAAGCTGTTATACTAGAGGCGATGAAAAAAGGTGATGTTCCTACATACATTTATAACTATATGTTATTTCTTCTTTTAAAAAAATAATTAGAATAGTTGAAAACAAATTATTCCAATAATTTGATTTTTTTGGTTTGTTTATTCGACACGACACGGATAAGTTTACATCTCATAAACCATCCCACGACGATGTTGAACATATTTCTATGAGAATAAAATGTGTTCACATACTATAAACTCGTGGGATCCACCGGTGCCACGCTCTATTGCCCGGCGCTGTTACGGCCTCTATCTTATCGCGACCGTTAAATTGACACGTCTCAGGCCAAAATTCTTTCCGATAATGCCACCCTGACACAGAGGCGGTCCCCAAAACAACCCGTTAGAATTTTCCTACAACCCCGAATTCCACCCTGCTTCCAAACCTCACACACAAACCGCACATAGGCACTCGCACGTTCACAGCAGCAGTCAGTCTGTCCGCGCCGTTCGATTTGCTTTGATTGATCGCACGTTCCGTAAAAATCCACCGATTTGCGTTTGCGCTCTCCTTCGCGCGCCGGTGAGACGATGCGTATTGGTGACGGGACAAAAAAGGTACCGAAAAACATGCGGTTGCTCCTGGTGCTGTTCGTTACACTGCCACTGGTCCTGCTAGCCATCATGGAGGTCACCGAAGGTAGAACCATATACTACAATCCGGCGGCCAAGAACGACGAACTAAACAGCACCGTCAACACGTCGAACATTTTTGTTTCGCCGCTACGCTGTAAACCCGGGTACGGACTGGATCGGTTCCGGCGCTGCCGGAAGCTAATATCCTGACCAAGGTACTTCCCCATTGGACGCGCTTGCTGAAGATGCTGGTGTAGGTTATCAACGTAATTATTTTCGGGGGTGATAAGATAGAGCACACTCAAAAAAAAAAAAAAAAGATTGACGTTATTGTTATTTTGTTCTCAACTGTTCACTGGGTCAAACTGTGTACTAACTGTTTGCGGAGCAGTCGTTTCGAAAAACTCGCCGGAATGAGACTGCAAGTGTTACTAATTGTGGTGGGAATCACACTGACTGGATTGTTGTTCGAGAGTGCCGCTTCGATGCGGGTTATATTTAGGAAGAAGTTTGTGCCTCCGGATGACCCCCAGCAACAATCGGCGCACATTCTGAGGTCCCCGAGTGGATACCGGAGTGGGGGCAACTGTGGTGCCGGTCAGATGCATGATATCTACGGGCTCTGTCGGTCGGCGGTGTATTTTTGAACGTGTTCGGTAGGTTTCTAAGTTTTTGTGTGCTCCACTAGTGGTACGGGAATTTCGATGTAGGAATCGATACTGTGGTAGATAACAGGTTTGCTAGATAAGAGTCACACATTGCACGTGATTTCGCTATTTCACAACTCTCAAGTGATGCGTGATGTTTTAAATTTGTGCGGTTCTAAGGTGGAAGAATTATTCGCTTCACTCACATATATTAATTAATGAAATAATTCAGCAGACCGATACATTTGACGAGTGACAACAAAAAATGAGTAATCTCTGGTGATGTTTTGATTACAGCTGTTCCCAGCTCCCAGGTGTCGTAAGTCAAGTATGCATAAGAAAAGAGCTAAATCTGTTAACAATACCAGTTTTTTTTCTAATTGAATAATAGCTCCTGCAAAATTTTGTTCCCTGTCCGCCGAAAATTAAAAAAATTGGAATGCGAAGAATAAATCAAAAAACTCTAAACGCCGATTAAGGCTGTCGATAATAATAAAAACACCTGAATGTGAGTTAATAGAAGTAGTGGAAAATAATTCAACTCGTTTGAGAACTATAAGTTAATCTTATTTCAAGAAAATATCAACGTGTGGTAAGAGCATTTATTCTACTACAAACCAATAATCGAACAGCCAGTCCTTAGTTTTTAGCTATGCAGGCCGAATGGGAATAACATTGGTAACATATTTATTTTAAATTCGCTGTAGAATAATATAATGAAGAAATGACAGATTGGTCAGTTTGTTTAAATTTTGCTAATGGTTGACCGTCAACTCCCATTTTTTGCGAGGCGCATGACATAACCCACACATCAACCATTGCAGCAACTTCAATCACATTTCGGAGGCAGCAACTTCAATCACATTTCGGAGGCCTTCCTTCTCCACACCGTACACCCTCGATATGTGATGATAATTGTGTGAAAAGCTGTGCTGTGTGAAAAAATTGCGGTTCGCCTTCAGATACAGGCAGCATCGTACATTATGATGCGAAAACAACTTGAATGATGGTAAAAAATAAAACATAGGGCGTTATCTCTCTAATAAATTTCTCATGCTGGCAAACATGAGGAATAATTTGTTTTTGGCCAAAGGATCAACAAAATACCTCACGTATAGGAGAAGTCACAGTTAGTATTTTATTAAGAGCGTTTCGACACAATAAAATTATAATGCATAATATAATTTTTTTAAAAGACATAAAATATTGAATGTCGGCATGTTATTCATCTTTTTGTAGGCCTCGATGATCTGCTGCCTCTACGCATTGGTCACAAAATTATTAGAGTGGACTTTCCGCGTTCCATCTGTGACCAGGTCCAGCCAAAGGGCACATCATCTTTCATGTGGAAGACTTCTTGAAGAAAAGCATTATGGGTTGGACATTTCAATCTCATTGATCGTAAACGTCATCTCTTACCTCCTTGGTGGAGGCCGTAAAGTACCCGATTCCCTGAGTTTTTGCATGAAAAACTTGCTAAATAAATCCATTATAAAAAGCTTACGTTACAGCCTTCTCCACGAAACGTGATCCTCAACTTGATATAGAAAACGTCATCTAGGACAAAAAATGCGCTGGTTAGATAGGAAGAATTTTTCTGTCCCACTATATTTGGTCTCCATACTACCAGTAACGAGAATGGCCTGAGATTAGTGAACTTCTAATTTGCACGACAAAATATCCAGAAACAAACGTGGCAAGATCCTAACAGGAATGCCTAATATTAGTTGATGGTCGATACTCGATTTTTCGACTGATTTATAGACTAAAGCCGTTTCAGGAAGCCGTCCTGGATATTACCAGTAGGTTTTTTGAAAGTCCAATCCACAACAGACCAAATCGTTCGTTCTTGTGACAGACCTGCAGACTCATCGTTTGTTTGTTTGTAGACTTCAAGAAGGCGTACGATTCAGTTGAGCGTAACTAGCTATAATTGAAAACAACATGACGGGCATTCGAACCGGCTATTCAACATTATATGGGAAGGTGTAGTACGTAGAGCAGGAGTGCTAAAAACCCGTGTTGGCCCACATCTCGAAGTTTCATTGGTTGGAATTAAAAACGTAAATTTCTCCGGGATGCCTTACATCCATGGAAGTTGCTCAATGAGGAGACCGATTGGCAAGCATTTAAAGTCTTTGAGCGGCTGTGCTCAATCCTTGGCAGAAAACTAAAGACTAGGGTGTGGCGCAGGCGCATGAACCACGAAGTGTACCAGGCTTACCTACAGGCTCATGAAATGGTTCAACCACGTGGTACGAGTACCGGCAAAATGATCAGCAAAAATAATATTTAGAAGGGACCCAGGCAGAGTTCGGTGGCTCCTTGGTAGGCTTCATATTAAAAAGATGTGTGGAAGTTACGGGTGATTAGAGGAGACTAGCCCAAGATCGAACGATTGGATTCTTGGAACATGGAACTGCCGATCTCTCAACTACCTAGGAAGTACCATGCTTGTCATTCTCCTCAGTATGTGAAAGGAGAGGAGAAAAAATTCACTGCTTCTTTCTCCACTCCAAAGGGTCTCAACCAGCTTACAGAGACAAACACACTTCCAGCTCACCCCACATCTGATAGAAACAAGAGGGGTGAATCACTCTACAGATAAAACGCAGAAGTACACAACAGTGTCTACTGGCGAGTAGTCCGGAAGGTGAAAAAAAAACCTACTGGGCAAAAGTGTAGTCATCGTGTAGCTACACTGCGAAAACGAATTCCACCAGAGTAAATTCGACCGGCACGAGCGGCACGAGCAACGCAGTCTTTTTTTTCTCCCAATCTCTTTTCCTCTTTTGCCATGCTCAAGAAACCAACTGTGAAACGCACCGCAGATAGCTCTGCAGTGTAATTATTGTGCGTGATGTCCACACGTGTGAGAAAGTACACCATAGTTCATTGTCTCGCAAGAGAGAGATTTCAGATTACACCGCAGTGCTTTCAGGAAGCTCAGCAGATAAAAATCGTTTGTCGCTCTCCACTAGCATGAGCGTGGATTTGCTCTTTAGTGTGAGAGCAGTTATTTTCGCAGTGCAAGATGTTCTCCTGCACTCTAGAGGTTTTCTGAGGAGAAAAGACAAGCATGGGAAGTACTCGCGTGCTTTCCTAGGAATTGAAGACCCGCAAGTTCAACATCGTAGCGCTGCAGGAGGTATGCTAGAAGGGGACGATGGCGCGTACGTACAGGGATGGTCACACCATCTACCAGAGTTGTGGAAGCGCACAGCAACATTAGTATTATCAACGTGCATAGCCCACACCTCGGAAGTACCGATGACGACAAGGACGAATTCTACGCGCAGTTGGAGAGTGAATATGACCGTTGCCCAAAACATGATGTCAAGATCATCATCGGGGATTACAACGCTCAGGTTGGCCAGGAGGAGGAGTATACACGGTGACAAAAAAGTCCGGTCATACTTTTTTGGGGTCTCCTGTAGCCTACACGTTGCATCTCTCTGGTGCCATCTATGTGTCAAATGAAAGGGTTAACTTTGCTGCCCAAAGTGGCAGAGTTTCGTTTCTGTGCAGTTTGTTTACATTGAGTTGTGAGCCATGGCAGAGTTAAAAGCAGCTGTTATCGCTGAACATGTGAGAGGGTACAACCCGGACACATATTCAAACACCTAAAACCGCTCGGAATCAACCGGAAATTCGTGTACCGGACCATAAATCGGTACCTAGAGACCGGAGGCACCGAGGACAAGGCACGATCTGGACGACCAAGGTCTGTGAGAACTCCAAGGCTAAAAAAGATTATACAAGACCGGATTCGCCGAAATCCCGCCCAATCTGCACGGAAGCTGGCCAGGAACCTTAAAATGAACCGAGAATCAACCCACCTGCTTCTGCGCAAGGATTTAAAACTTACACCGTACAAAAAACAGGTGGTTCATGGGGTTACCAAAGCTACAAAGGACAAGAGGTACCAACGGTCGCGGGAGTTTCTCGATTGGCGCGCAGATGACGGGATTATATTTTCGGACGAGAAGCTGTTCGTTTTGGAGCAAACAGTCAATCGCCGAAATGATCGAGTTTGGAGTGTGAGCCTCCAGCAAGCTCCTGCGGACAAGCTGAACGTTTCTCGGTTCCAAAATAAGACGTCAGTGATGATTTGGGGAGCCATTTCCAAGAGAGGTAAACTGCCTCTCATTTTTATCGATAGAGGGGTCAAAATCAAGGCAGCGTACTACCTGGACACGGTTTTGAATAAAAATGTTCTGCCTCCAGCTGAACTATTGTTTGAAGACGATTACTACTGCTTCCAGCAAGATGGCGCCCCAACCCACACCGCAAAGGTTGTTCAGGCATGGTGTGAGGAAAACTTGACCGATTTTATTTCGAATAATGAATGGCCTCCGTCGTCTCCGGATCTGAATCCACTGGATTATTTCGTGTGGAGATACATGCTGTCGAAGCTGAACGACTTTAAAATAACAAATTTGGAGCAATTCAAGCGAGTTGTTACGGAAATCTGGGACGAGATGCCGATGGAGCACGTGCGCGCCGCTTGCGACGACTTTCCGAGACGTCTGAAGCTAGTCCGATCAGAGGAAGGTGGTATAATTCCGAGATATCGTCTGTGAAGTATCTTTATGAGTTACTGAATAAACCTATGAAAGGCAGATTCAGATTTTCTTCTTATTCTTTGAAATATTGAGATTTTCCTGTGTGACCGGACTTTTTTGTCACCCTGTAGACCGGTGATTGGACGATTCAGTGCACACCAGCTGACGAATGAAAATGGCCTTAGACTAATCGACTTTTCCACCTCCAAGAACATGGCCATACGTAGCACCTTCTTCCAGCATAGCCTCCATCATAGACTCACCTGGAGATCACCGAATAGAACAGAAACACAAATCGACCACGTTTTGATAAATGGTCGGCACTTCTCGGATATTATCGACGTCAGATCACATCGAGGCACTAACATCGATTCGGATCACTACCTAGTGATTGTTAAGATACGCCAAAAACTATCCGTTGTGAATAACATACGGTACCGTCACTCGCCACGGTATAATCTCGCGCGACTGGAGTAACACGACGTCGCAACACAGTACGCGTCATCGCTCGAAGCTACACTGCCAGAAGAGGGAGAGCTTGAAGAAGCCCCTCTATGTGCCACCCCCAACAATAAGCGAAGTTAGGGATGCGACCTGGCAGCTCAAGAACAGCAAAGCGGCCGGAAAAGACGGCATCAAAGCTGAGCTTATTATGGTTAGCTCGCTGCATCGGCTGATCGTCGAGATCTGGGAAACAGAACAGCTACCGGAGGAGTAGCCCCATATACAAGAAGGGCGACAAACTAGACTGCGAGAACTATCGAGCGATCACTGTCCTGAATGACGCCTACAAAGTGTTTTCCCAGGACATCTTCCAACGCCTGTCACCATTAGCCAGCAGGTTTGTAGGAAGCTACCAGGCCGGCTTCATGGGAGGACGATCTACGACTGACCAAATCTTTACACTGCAGCAGATCCTCCAAAAGTGCCGCGAGTTTAGAGTCCCTACACACCATCTTTTCGTCGATTTTAAGGCCGCATACGATACAATAAACCGACAAGAGCTATGGAAAATTCTCGACGAAAACGGCTTCCCGGGGAAGCTGACAAGACTGATTAAGGCTACGATGGATGATGTGAAGTGTTATGTGAGAATTTCGGGTGGAACGTCGGACCCATTCGAGTCTCACAGGGGACTCCGACGAGGTGATGGTCTCTCCTGCTTATTGTTTAACGTCGCCCTAGATATAAGATATAGATATAAAGCAATTGTTCGACGACATGAAAACCCTGAAACCTACTTTTCTGCATTTCGCAACAAAAATCGATCGTGAATTTCCGATGTGAACTTGAATACGGTTTGTTTTTGAATTGTTTTTCAAGCAAATTGTTAATGAAATCGTGAAAGATTTATTGATACCTTTTATTAATAAACATTATATGAAATCTCATTTTTGCTTAGATTTTTTTCAATTTCCGGTTCCCGGGAAATGAAATTTTTCATTCCTGTTTTCCGGGAAACCAATTCCCGGGAACACTGCAAACCCTAAGTAGTAATGTTTGCATTAAAAAATGGACTTTTTTCGGATGGTGATAGAAAAAAACCAAGACAGATAATTGATTTTAATGAATTTCCCATGGCACTGTCTACTCTAAATTTCCCCGTTCACGGCCAGTACGGAGCTTCTCGCTGATTGTCAGCAACTTGGTGCGTGAAATGAATTTCACCTCGCCTTCTTTGGCAACGTGGTGTGTGAAATTAACTTCACCTCAGCTCACTTCCTTCGTGGGTGAAGTAAAATACGAAGTGCCCTGCCAGTCGTTGCCATCCAAGGTGAGGTAGGTTTCAGCGTCGACCACCACCATCACGTCGCGATTCGCCGGAAAAAGCGACTAAATCATCTTATTCAGCCGCTGCCTCTGCGTCATTGCCAGCAGTTCCGAGAACAATGGACGGGACCAGTGTTATGAAAATGACTGCAAGACAATGACAGCAAATTTTCCACTGATCCGGCTCTCATTGTATTGCACAGCTCTCACTGCTCCCCACACGTTCGGTGAACAGTTCGACAGCAACTGACGACAGTACACATGCAAGTATGATGACAGTTTTACAAGGTATGCTATTCACGTCGATGCATTAGTATTAGTGATCGTTATGAACTTTTTCCAATTTTGTATGAAATTTGAAATAATTTTGCATTTTAAACTAAACTTATAAAACATACTTTCCTGAAAAGTTATAGAAATGATGTCGAAACATGTTTTATTTGTGGGGAATACATAAACATGCTGCGGTTTAGGTAAAATATGCTGTTTTTCATCAATTTGCCGGTAACCTTTTTGCACTTTTCGTTTTTTTCTTGTACTCTAATAGCGCTTCTAAGTAGAGTCGCTTATGTTTCATACAGTAAGAAAAGTCATGAGCTATGACAACATGACAGCTATGACTAAGATTATGCTCCAACTATTAGAAATATAGCATTTTTATATATTTTATTTCGACATATTGTCGCAATTATTCACACTAAATCTAAATTAATATCAATTTCTAGTGTGTTTCAACTGAAGATTCTGTCTCCAACCAAAAAAATCAGATATAAAACAACATTAAACAAGAAATTTCCAAAAATATTCTGAATTCCATACAAAACGCGAAATTTTTCATAACGAGATTTGTTTGTGTGCGTGGAGAGACAAAAATGTAGCATACCTTGTAGAACTGTCATCATACTTGGCACATGCAACTTCATACGGACTGTTATTTTTCATCTTCATATGTGTGTTGGTATTTCCAAGCTGTCGCGAATGACAGCCTGTAATCTTCCGACATCCTTCAACACGAATCCGAGCGGGATGTCAGGTGATTATGATCACGACAGTGAGGCCGATGAAAGAATGAAAGAGAGATGGTGCGAAGCACGTTTTTTCATACGTGGGGAATGATATCAACAATGGAGACGGTTTGCTTTGTATTCAATATGCCACCGGTCTGTGAAAAAGTAGAAACGAAAAAATGCAAGACGACGACAGCCGCAGCCGATCAGTAGGCTGTCAATAGGAACAGGACATCCTCAAAATGAGCAAACTAGGCTGTCATGTCCGAACGAACAAAATACATGCGCAAGAATGAGCTGTCGTACGCAACACAAAACCGTTTCTTTGCCTTGTTTAAGCTGTAGCTGTATGTGAGCTCTCATGAATAGCTCATTCATGAGGCTGTTAGAGTGAAGAGAGGGAAAAGTCGTCAGTATAGTGTCGCTCTCCAGTCATTCTCCTAAGCTTGGACGGGACTACCGGCTCCTGACATGTATTTCCATGTTCGCCATGTAGGGTAAACAGGTATAATACGCCCCCCCTAAGGAACATCGTCAATATTTAGCTATGTTTATCACAAAAAACAAATCTTTCTTGAAGTTGTATACACTATTTAGTTGGTAATGCACTGCTATTATTTTGTTTTGTAATTACTGTTACAGAAAAACGCCATAATTTTATTAAAAAATACGACAAAATTGCAAGCTTTCCAATCTACCGGGGCAAAAAGCCCCAGATGCAGTATACCCTAGTAACAAAATTGGTTATATCAAAGTTGTTTAGTATATGATACAACTAAAACATAAAACCTTCTATGCCGACCATGCGGTTATAACAACCTACTAACAACAGCTACAAACATGTGTTATGGCTAGTTGGCCCAGCTTTATTGCTGTCATCAAAGCTTCATATGCGCCCCATCATAGGACCAGATGTTTTATACTACTCGGTTTGCTTACCACATAATGGCCTCGAAGTTTTAATTGAGATATATTCTCCAAATAGAGTGTGATGCATTAAATTTTATCTTGGTTCTATTTCTCTATGACAGCGGTTTTTTCCAACAGTGTCGTGAAAACAAAATTGTGTAAATTTTTATTTCCATCTTGATTGATTAATAAATATATTGTTGCCTTTAAATTGTTTTCGTGCATGTGAAAACACATGCCATAAAATATTTATGGTGAACCCGGCCACGAATTTTACCACAAATTATACGAGCCGCAGGAATTCTGCAGGAAATCAATATAAAATTAAAATTTAATTCCTCTGAACTAAGGTGATGATTAAATAAATTCCCTGATTTGAAGTATTTCGTTAAATGTATGCCGCTATCTATCATTAGAATTTTGGTGTGGTTTCGTTATTCTCGTAAAAAAATGCTGATTTCAAATTTAATTACAAAAGTTTGCAATTTTTCCACTCAATACGACATGTTGTTCTAGAATAAAACCTCGGACGTATTTAAAATCTTCGTCATAGCCAATTCTTATAATTTGATCAGAACATAGCATAAGATAATACAAGTAAACCTATCATAGCATTCGTCTGGCTATGTTCCGATCATCAATTTTTTACAAGCCTCAATTATAACCTACATGGCGGGGTTGCCATAACAAATTCTGTTCGAAATGAAATTACAGCTTAGAAATTTATCTTAGCTTTAAGAGGGACTTCTATACAACTTCACGGGTTTTATATTTCTGGTTTTATTTGGTTGTTATAAAATTCAATATAAAACAAGTTTATGACCATTTTAAAACTGTGAAGCTAAGTTGTATTATGAAAGACATATTAAGGGTTATAAAGCCTATTTGCAGAACATATTTTATGACTATCAAATAAAACCTACTTACAATCGAAGGCTTTAATGCAAGCCAACTTGAAACAAAAACAAAACCAGAATAAATTCTTGAAGCATTTTGATTGTTACTTGGGTAATATGCCCCTTGCAGTAGCTTCATATGGCAGCTCAGCACGCGAAGTGGAACAGCGCTTGAAGTCTCAGAAGCAAACGCTAAAGCAATGAACAAATCAGCCCGGCTAGCGGTGGGGCATATTGCCCGGAGCTGTAATGTAGCAGAAAGCATTGAATACTTAAGCAAATTATTCTATTTTTATCGTTTCTTCACCAGATACAGCTGATTAGAGGTTCATTTGAGATATATAAGTCAAATACCAGGTAATAAACTTTATACGCTAGTGAAAAAACGTTACGGAAACGCTGCAAGAAATTTGATCTGAAGCAGCTCAAATCAAAATTGATTTTTGTTTATTTTTTGCTGCTAGTGACAATTATCAAACTTGCACAGAAGGTTGGTCCTATGACCCGCTACGGATTCCCAATAGTCTCATGTCTTATTTTTTGTGTGTTTCCGAATAAATGGACTGATTGCCGGTTGCGCCGACCTTCCGATCAAGCGTACGCAGCGCTGTAGCCACTTTTCGTGATGCTCTGATTGTAGTCCAACAGTGCCAAGATGTTGTAGATACCGGAGCAAGCATAACCAGCGTCCCTTTTTCGTACGATGTCCGTTTTGACACGGTAGGGTAATGTTTTTTGAGCACGCACACTTCTGAACGGAGAAGTTTCACTGTTCTCACCATCACGGTTAGAGTTTGAGCCAATTTTTTTCTGCTGACTCATGGGTTACTACGATTGATGCTGCATGGGTAGTTTCGTCAGTGCGTGTAAGGGTAAACCCATAAAAAATCGGCAATTTTTGAGCGTTTTTCCTAATGCAAACATTGGGGTTCAACAATTTTGTTTTCTCGAAAAAGGCTTCATGCAAAATTTAAGCAAAATCGGACTTGTGATAAGGTTTCACTTACAGTCGTGAAAGTCTTACATTTTCGAACAACGAAAAAATTTACAAGAGTAGCTCTTGAAGTTTTCGAAATCAATTTTTTAGGAGACTCAAGCTGCACCAAAACACACAAGAGACACTCCCAGCTGGAACTTTTTTTACATCGATCAAAAAACTGAAACTTTGACCTATTTGGTCGGCGAGCGACCAGACCGAGCCAAGCGCCAAACACATTGTTTTGAGTAATTAGCATTTGAAGTTTGACCACCCATAAATTAATCGTGTTTGAACTTATCGTTAATTCAAAGGCAAACATGTAATGAACAGGGCTTAATGAATGTCCTTTTATCATAAATACACGAAAAATAGCAATAATTGATAAAATATTTGGTTTTTATTGTTTACACCTATGCACTCAGTTCAGTCTGGTCGAACAAAAATTTTAAAAGTTGGTCTTCAGTTCGGTCTGGTCAAACGTATTTACTTCAACATATCAACTTGTCCATTAAACAAGCTAATTTTGTCACTAGTCAAACGTAATACATAGATATCAACGCTGCTTTATCTCTTAGTCCAATCTGTATAAGAAATTATACAGCTGATAGACAAGCAAAGCTTTATTTCTGTTACTCTATTTCCTGATGCCAAAGCGCACCAAGTGCTAAGTGTTAAGATAGTATCAATATGAAATGCTCTGGTATTTTGAAGCGGGTATTGTCTAATATTATTGATTTAACGTATATTGACCCAGTCCTGACATTTGTTACAAGAAAAAATTTAATATTATTTGAAAAATATCAAATGGAAATAAAATGCACTTGATTCGGTCTCCAGAATTCGCGATTCCCAACGTTTCAGCGATGGAACGATGCGAGAGATCCTTGTTCTCGTAATGAATGCGCAAGATTTTATCACGCACGAACTGTTCTTTCGACTCCATTCCCGCAAGTTTTGATCTTAGGACTTTAAAACTTGCAGGATGTAAATAATGCACTATGAACTAAATCCACCAAAGTTCTCATTAAATTCTACCCAACGGTTAAAAAAGCAATTTCATGGTGTGGCAATTTAATCGTGGACACCCTTTAGAAACATTTCTTGAACACTAGAATCCTCACATTTCGAATTTGGTTCTATTTGCTAGATTGGTTCTAAGGTCATGCCAAAATTTGTGTTTTATTTGTATTGGAGCCCTTCCTTTCTAAGTAGGGCGGGTTGTCAAACCACTATAAAAGCAAGTTTTGTCCTTTAAAACTTTCTCATGTCAAATGTGGTTCGATTTGCTGGATTTGTTCTCGAATTATATGGAAATTTGTGTTTCATTTGTATGGAAAACCTCCCCTACCAGAGAAGGTAGGGGTCTCAAACTACCATTTAAATATCTTTTGCTCTCAAAACCTTCATATGTCAAATTTCGTTCCATTTTCTTGATTAGCTTTAAGGTATGCAGAAACTTCATTTGTAAGAAAGTTCTCCCTCCCAGAAAAGGAAGGGGTGTCGTATCACCATAGCAATATTTACTGCTCCCAAAAACCTCCACACACAAAATTTGGTTCTGTTCGCTTCATTAGTTCTTGAGTTATACAGGAATTTGTGTTCCATTTGTATGACAGCCCTCCCTTCCCGAGGAGAAAGGGGTCCTAAATCAGCAAAAATAACCTTCCTAGGTTCCAGAATCTCATTCTTGCAAATTTTCACGCCGACCCACTGATCCTTTCTTGAGTTAAATCATGATTTGCGAACTTCAACTCATCTTTATTACATAGATTTGTATGGGATCCCTCTATTTCAGGAAGAGGAAGGATTTCGAGCTTACCTCTCGGCCCTAATACAAGTTTCACACCGACCGGTTCAGTAGTTTCCAAGCCTATATGAATCAGACAGACAAACGGGCATTTCTATATGTTAAAATAACTCAATTTTTTTTTGGGTACATCTACCAAGGTTGTTAATACGATAGATTATCGTCGATAATCGTCATCGCCGTTACCGATAACGTATGGTATCGTTATTGACGATGACGATACCGTCTTCAAACATTAACGATATCGGCGATAACGATAGTCACTAGACGTTATCAGCTCACCAACGCCTTATGCCAGTTTTGTCTGCTCTGGTAGCGAATGGTGTATGACTTGATCGAAAAGCAGGCACGGGGTGAGGAAACGTTTTTTCACTTCGGAGGATTGGAGACGAAACATCACTAGGCAACAGGAAGAAACTTTTACTTATTTGTTTATGTTTCGCTTCTCATCAGGGAAATGAATTTATCAGTTTTGATTGTTTTAGCTTATGAGGCGCTTTTTAAAGCAAAAATTGGAATAGTAAGGTATGTAGCATTGTCATTTTTGCATTTAAAATGCATCTAAATGATATATCTAATAAAGCAAAAGATGGTATTGCAGTGGATGGTAATAAACAAACGTTATTGATTCGATACCGTCCAGTAGCTATCGTCATTGACAATGACGATAATGTCTGAAGACGTAAGCGTCATCGTCGAAAACGATAACAGACGGTATCGTTATCGGCGTTTACGATAAATTATCGATTAACAACCTTGACATCTACCTTTTTTGACAGCAGGAAAAAATCCAAAATTTAAGTTTGCTATTTATACTTTTGTGGAAGGTTTTAGAAAATTTTTTCCAGACTTATAGACAGCGATGGTTGGCTAAAATTTTTTTTTGAAAGTACACTGGGACTTTTTTACGCGGGTTTTTTTTATGCGGTTTTTTTATACGCGACTTTTTTTTACGCGATTTTTTACAATAACGCGGATTATTTTTACGCGGTACTAAATAAGTTTAGTATAAGTAAATCCAATAAAGTATAAATCAATCGTATGGTTCATGTCATTAAGATATTCTGTTTATTAATCTAAATAATGCATATTTTTAATTTATTTGCTATTATTATCAAAAAATAGGCAATTTCCGTTAATTCGGGAAGAAGGAACAAAAATACATTAATAATTGTACAACGATACGAGTCAGGGTCGTTGCGATTTACTTCCGTTCAAGAAACGAAAGCTTAAACATGTAGCAAAATTATTATAAAAAAGTTATTGTCATGTTCTTCAACGAATTTTCATTTTAGAAGCACTAAAAACTCATTTTGTTTGTTTCGTTACCATTTTTATATCATTTTTCAAGTTTATATTTACTTACGTGCCATTATTTTTAATCGGATATTATTATAGAAAGGAGTTTTTTTTACGCATTTTTTTTAAATTACGCGGTTTTTTTATACGCGGATTTTTTCAACGCGGTACAACCAACCGCGTAAAAAAGACCCCAGTGTATCATTTAGTTGTGTTTGAAGATACTCATTATAGTCCCCCAACAGTTATGGGTCAGGCAACACCTGAATGTTAAAAATTTGATATAAAATAGTAGAAATGCTCCATCACCAACGTTTCAACAATAACTTCGATCATCAGTGGGTTCGCTACAAGTGATTCATATGCATCTATTTAAATGTAAAATATTATTTGCAGAGCAAAGGACACAATTATGGGACACATTTGGCATTCAAGATGACGGATGACCATTAAGTTTGTAAATAGTTTCTAAAATCGTCGAAAATCATCGCAGAAGTTACTCTTTTGGTGTTACAGCAAGAAACAAGTAATTTAACTAAATTAAGATGTATTTTCGTGCAAAAATCAGGTTCTGTGGCTGTTTTCAAGCTGGTTCAAACTGTTTTGTTATAATTTTTAGCGCCCTTTCCTGAAGTAATTTTTTAATTGTTAAATTCCAGGTTTCAAAAACACTGACGAGTATTTCATTTTTTTATTAAAATTGTGTTCTATTTGTTTACAATGATTCTGTTTTCTTAAGATCTCAACTTTTGGTGAAGGTTAACTATATCTAGGCTATATGACTATCAGTGTAAGATTTCAATATTATTGTTCTGTTTGTAACGCCATTTTTAGTCTCAGCTGAAGACATCCAACTGTTAAACTACTAATCCTTATTTTATGTTTTCATTAAAATCGACTTTTTTGACAATGCCCTGTAGAGCAAAGATTTTTTTCGCAACCTCTTAAAAAGTTTAACTGGTTTGTAGTTCTTTGCCAGTTTATTTGTTTCACATTTTTTGCCCACCGTGAGCTATGATGTCATAAAATGCTGTAACGAACTCGAGTTTGCAATCTTTCGCTTTATTTAGGCTTCAAAACGAAGGCTGGTTTTTGAGTCTCATAGTTCGGATTCCAGTGACACATATTTCCCACGAAACGTTACATTGTAACGTGCAACCTGTCCAACAGAAATCACTTCCAAGAACGGCCAGTCATTGCTGGGTTCCACCGCTCATCACCACATAATCCAGCCCCCCCGCCCCACAAATATTCAATCACCACAATACCGAGCATCCCCCCGACCTGTAGAATGTCGTCATTCGACAACAAACAAAACGTTGCATCGGATTCCTCAAACACCAAACAGTGAGACTCACCTGCCTGAACCGCGTGCTGTAATCTACTCTACCGGCATTTGCGATAAGATAACGTTTAACGGCCCGTCGACACTGAGTCGATCTTATCGATGGGTGCGCCGCGACACCGATTCTCCATGTCGTCTGCATTAGTTTTCACCGGTTTAGTCGTTGCTAAACTACCGCGTAGATCCCATCGCGAAAAAAATGAAAGTACTGCAGGTGCTGCTATTATTCCTGTTAGCTATGGTTACACTAGAGCTGTTCGCTCCGGTCGAATCCGTTCGGGTTATATTCCAGAAGAAACCTCACTCGGACGATAACATTGCGCACGTTTTGCGCTCTCCGAACGCAACCAGCTGTCCCCAGGGCCAGAAACTGGACCGGCGGGGAATCTGCCGGGAGTCGGTTACCTTCTGAAGTCGTTAGCTTAAATTATTTTTATCGTTCAATGGAGTAATGGTGGGTGAAGAAAAAGTGTAGGGTGATTTTTTGTGTCATACAATTGTGCTAATTTTTTGTTTTTTTGTTTTTATTTTCAGAATCTGAACGCTGAAACTGTCGACATGTTTGAAGGGACGCCGGATTAAAACTTCGAAGCGTTACACGCAGAAAACTTTTTCGACAACTAGAGTTATGATGAAAATATAGACAGTTGTTATTGTGTCTTACTTAATTATTGCTTTAGTGATAAGTGTCTAGAAATGTGAGTGAATAACTATATAAATTAAGTGTAATGTAACAACCAATTTTATGAATAGAATAATCTCCTACACTATGAAGTAAACCCACCAGGCGAAGATGTGTCTACCCGAACGCCCTTGAAGAATCAACGTCCACAGAGAACATAATCCCAACCCACTATCACAGCTATAATAAAATAAAAACAACTGTTCCCGGTTTCTCCTCTATCACGAATCCCCCATATCACAGGAATTGTCGCCTTTCGTTGCCCTGAAAGTGGATGACAAAATAAAATCCCATAAAACATAATTAAGTAAAAATCCTCGCCACATTCTTAGGATTCTTCTCTATGGCGTGTGACACTCACTCTCTCTAGCCGTTAAACGGCTTACCGTAGGGCGACGATATTTTCTCGTCCGCTGGAGCCGTTTTCATGTGGCTGCAAGCCGGAAAAAAGAAATAGTTCACCTGTCATCGCCTAAACCGAACATCCATTCCGATTTGCTACGTTCTGGCATCAGCAGCTAGCCAACGTTGTAAATAGTGGTGCGCTAGGCTAGTAATCCTCGCCGCTAGACAAAATTCACGACCTTCAATAACTTGTGCCAAGATTGTAGTTCAAACTTTGCCCACAGTGCATCACCACAAACTCTGCTCCAATGACGATAAATAAATTAATACAATGTTTATTCTACGCTGCACTGTGTTGCCATCGTCATTCGGCGCGTCAAGCAAAGCAGAGCTTTTACGCGTGAGGAAGAAAATAAATAGCATTAAAAGCATGGGTTGAGCTTTTCCGAAGGTAATAAATTGAATTACGGCTGACAGTTTCCGCACACCCATACGTGGTACCATCATACTGTATCTGTATACCGAGGCAGAGAGATAGGAAGTGTTCTTTGTAATTGGTCAAACGAGAAGTGGAGCTTTGATTTTCTCAACAGTTAAAAGAGTTACTCGTGCTCAGCTGACTCAACTTTACCTTATTTTAAGTAGGTATCAATTAAATTTGACTTGCTCGAAAAGCTTGAGTGAAGGCTGATAAGTTCACAGCAGGTATGTGTTACAAGAATCGCTTCTCTTTTCATCATGGCGTCCTCATGGCCGGCTTACTGGCAATCAAAATTCACTAGTGTGTTGACCGAACGAAAAAATCATCGCAGATCTAATATGTGTTCTAATTCTAATTCCAATGATGTTCTATAACGATTATTACAGTTTGTGACATAGTTTAGCCAACTTACACAGATTACACATCTACAGAAATGACAACATCTAGTACTAGCTTCACCTTGGAGAATTTAAGACTGTTGGTTTCTGTTTTTCGTTTCGAACAACAGTGAAATAGAATATGTTCTATTTTAATTCATTTGAAAAGAAATAGAAAAAACAAATGTGCTTACTTTTTTGTCTTTCCCTTCCACGAAGAGTTTTAATGTTGATACTGTTATAATTATTTCAGTTTGTCGATCTTATTCTTTATAGGCTAAATTTAACAATAATATGGGCATTTTCATGTTTACAACAGACCATAACCTAGTACGAATTTATATGTCGTAGTTGGAGACAAGCTAGCCAAGTTTAAACGTAGAATTCTTGTTCTAATTCCAATGATTTAGAGCAGGACTTCTGGAGACTGCAATTTTGGACAGTGTGGTCAAATATTTTATTTTATTTTTTAAACGTAGAATTCTTGTTCTAATTCCAATGATTTAGAGCAGGACTTCTGGAGACTGCAATTTTGGACAGTGTGGTCAAATATTTTATAGATAGTTCTGTCGACTTGGATCATTTATACTTAATGGTACAAATCAGAATAGAAATTCAATCTATTTCTATAATTTTTTTTATGTATGTTTGTTCCAGTATAACTCTTCAATGCCTGAACGAATTTCCAGCAAACTTATCATACGTGTTCTTTGTACGAAGGTCATAGAAGTATTGAAAAGGGGCAAAGACATCCCCCCTCCCCAGGGTCTTAGCTAATAAGAAGGTCAAGATTTGTCGTGAGTTATGGGAGCTTTTTGTATGAATACTATTATTTTCAGGCCCTTTGTCATACCTGAAAGCTGAAAATTATGAAGGTCCATAGACAGGAACATGATATTTTCTATATCCAAGAAGACGACTCTCCGTTTCTGGGCACTGTAGAAACGCTCACTAAACTCCTAATGTTGGTATTTTAGAAACCATAATGACGTCTAGAAAGCGTATGCAACAACAGTATGCAACGCAGTCCGTCCCCTTTTTCGAATTCTTCTATTCTACCACCTACGTTGCGCCGCCTTGGCAGACCATCATACGGTTTTTTTTTTATCGTTACATCGCTATTCGGTTTGTTCATGATAACATCGCTGTTCCGGCAAAGGAGACAAGGTCATGGGAAAGACAAAGACCCATTTATTGCGGTTTCAATTCTCGGTAGATTGAATTCACCATCTGCTGCGTAATGATCCCTATTGCCCAGTGAGGTGTTCCACCGAATATCCAAGCTGTTCTTCTCGCGATGAAAACAGGGAGGAGGGCATAGTTTGATTAAGAAAGATATGTGTGTAACAGCTTTGCAAAATTCAAAACAAGCCGACTACATATTTTCAATTGAAGCAGTAGAAATGAGTTTTTGTCGCTAAATACAATATTGCTTTAACGATGAAGTGGGTGCTCTACCTATAACTGTGTTCCAGCAACCTTCAACATTATTTTCAAATGACTTGAAGTTAAATAAACAGCGCTTCTCTTCAGGGTAACAATATTTTTTTTGAATGACAGATGGAACAGAATTATTACTGAAATTCAACGCTTCATGCCATCAAATTGGTTAACCTCAACCTAGTGTGTTCTAAAACATATTGATCATGTCTGCCACCAGCTAACGTCAGCATGAGTAGAATTTGCCCCCAGCAGCACTTCGGCAATATGCAACACGCAACAGTTGCACTCTTGGTATCTGCTTCCATCCGACACAAGAACAATTTGATTCCTTCCCAGCCCATTCGGCAATATGTTTTGATTTCTGGTCATTGCAGATTGCCACTTGCATGACGTGCGGGATGACTCGCGTTCAGTCGTTATCTTGCCAGCAATCACTGACATTTTCAAAACTTCATCAGTTACTAAGCTTTTTTTAACAGCTAGCAGATAGACGAGCGTTCCAGCATCACAGCATCACAATATTGAAAACAATTTCTTTTCATGTTTCTTTCAACAGGATCAACATGAAAGCATATTGATCGTATTCCCAAACCTATTGCAAGAAATGCATTGACATAAAACAGGTTGTCGTAATTCTACGTTTATTTTGCGGTCGTGTCTTATACATAACCTCATCAGCTATTTAACTTTCTGGAAATGTAAAATAGAGTTGTTTCTCAGCAAAATGAGCCGATTTCATCTCTTTGAATAGTCATTTAAGATTTGGCTGAAACTTTACACATATGTTCCTATCGCATAAAGATGTTATAGTGTGCTATTAGTAACTTTTGCACTATAAGTAATTATATTCGAAGCCGGAACGATTTGTGTAATTCATGCGATGTCTCTAGCAAATTAGCAGATAAAAAGAATTCTTCCTCAGAGAGATACAAAAATATATAAAAATCCCAAAAACCTGAACATTGATAGCTATTTAAACTTGGAGAAATAAAATTAGAAAAAAAAAAATTAAATTATCAAAAATAAAAATTCAATTATTTAATTTCTTTACAGAAGATTAGTTTTTTCAAGTAAAATATTATTATCTACAACTTTGTTCAAGACACTATACCGTTTAAATGAACCACTATGAGGATAGAAGTATTTTTTATTATTAATAGGCACTCCTCTCAGAAAACGTTATTTGTAAGTTTTTTGTGCTTCGGAAATATTTTCTTTTTCGAGTGTTTTATGTGTTTGTATGTGCGTGTGTGTGTGCGTATGTGTGTGCGTGTATGTGTGTGTGTTTGTTTCTGCAACCATCTTAGATTCGGGATTTAGAAGGTTTTAGCTCTACCGACCTTCCAAAGACCCTTTACAGAATGACTGAGTACTTGCAGTACCTTCCGGAGTAATTTTCCATTCAGTAAGCCCCGCCTCAAAAAAATATTAGAATGTTAGTGATTTTATTATTATTTTCAGACTTTCAATTCATTTCATACATTTTTATCAAAATAAATGTACCGTATTTAATAACATGTTATGACTAGAGAAGTGCCCAATAGTAAAATGAATAAATCTTACCAAAAATACGTACCAAAATATAATCTATGTATGTACCAAAATATTTCCTAAAATTTGGTGACAAATTGCTAAATTTATAATAAATAATGTGTCAATCGGTCGACTCCGCAAATGCATCACTAAGAAAATTAAATTTAAAATATTATGGATAAATTAAAGACTATAGGCAAAAAAGAAATAAAAGATATCTATTTCCAATGCGTTTGCTCCATTTGCGGTGGAAACAGCAGCACTGTCTGTCCACTCGGACCTGCACACAAGCTTTCATGCAAGCCTTCATGCGGGAAGCAAGTGATGCTCCTTTTGATTGTCACTTTCTATGTATGAAGTACAATTTTGGTAGCAACAAAAAGATCACTTTTAAACTACCTCCTGCATGTGCACTATACTTATCTTTAGCAGCATCGTTTTAATGTTCACTTCCACTATCACACATTATTCTGTAATTCCAATTACACCACTAAAATTTGTTTCTTACGAGCCGATGCAGGATTGACTCTGAACTTTTAAAGGCAGTGTTGCCGAACCTCCTTTTCCGAGTGCCTTATGATGATAAAAATATTTTCAGAGCCAAATCGGTTTATTGGAATTGTATAGTGTAGTGTGTCTTCGACAAAGTTGTAGACAATAATTTTGTCCCTCCAAAACATAAAAACTATAAGAACTACTGAAACATCTGGCGTGATCTGAAGTGCTCAGTCAGTGACTTCATCTCTTTCCTGTAATCCACAAAATTAGTAACATTGTCGCAATAAATAGTTTTGCTCCACTTTCGTTGACCATCAAATCTCCTTCTAACTGCTTCAATATCCGCTCTTGATAGCCCTGTCACCAGTTCTCTATGAAATGCACAAATTCATGACCTTCGCCTTCGAGTTCACGTGCGATCCGGTCCTTTGAGGATTACAGGTTCGTTCCACCAAATCGTGCTCCTCGATAGTTTTTGAGGTTGGCCTTTTCTTCGGCAGATTGGAGATCCAATCTAATGTGACCATCGAATCATTCTAGTTAGTGCTTCCCTGTCCTTAACCATGCTCTTTACCAACTAAGGCTGATACAAATTTTGAATAGTTTTTATGTCCACGGTTATCAAAGTTAACCAAGAGGAGGGCAAAAAATAAATAACCCTGAAAAGAAAAAAAAGGAATAGCTTTCATAGAAAATTGTGTGCAAGTTGCGACGTTTGTAACTTGCACGCAAAAGTGTGTTGAAAAATATTACGTTTTTATTATTATTAATCTAAGGGGAGACAACTGGGTATAGATTTGCATCTACTTTGGGAACCACTCGCTGATTGGTTGAAATTGAAAACCCCGAGTGCGTTAAAATTTATCATCAGGCTTGCTGGCAGTGTTGCTGTACAACATGTTTCGTTGTTTTGATTTATGTTTTTCTATGATGTCACCTGTTATAATCTAAAATAATTCCAAGTGAACATTCAAAATAAAGTAAAAAACTTACAAAGAGGGGTGTAGTAAGAGCTCGACTTGGATCATCACTTATATCAATTACCAAAAGATCTTAAAGTGCGCAAAGAATTAATACGGTTTTGCGTGAAGCATAAGAACAGCATACCGCTGCTAAACATTCAAGTATTTTCCGAGTGAATGGCGAGTCGTGACTTGGATACCTTCCTCATTGGCCGTTTTTACGTAAATAACTGCACCGTAAATACGTTTGGCTCACAAGTTCCTATCTCACACCTCCACGAGTCATATGATTACACTAGACTGCCGGTTGAAACATGGATACAACTGGTTGGTGTTGCATGGGCAATGTTGTCATCCGACAATAGCTAAGTGAGAAGGTGCGACGCGATCATTGGTGCGTTAACCATATTCCGGCGGTGGAGGAAATGCTTCGCCAACCCGAGCGTCTGTTCACCAAGATGGTGCGGCTCCAAACAGCGTCTGATCTCCATGTTAGGAGCGGCTGATTAACGTCCTGGTGGCAGCGTGGGACTCTAAACAGAGCTGACACGATGGTCCCCCGGCGAGACAGGGGGTTGGGGAAGGCCCAACGAGTCGCAAACAACGTAAGAGATAATACGGATCGGAACAATCGGCATGGACCTAGGCAACGAAATAAGGACTACGATTGGAAACTTGGGACATGGAACTGCAAATCGCTCTGCTTTCCAGGATGCGACAGGATAATTTAGGACGAGCTACATCCACGCAACTTCGAAGTCGTAGCGCTGCAGGAACTTTGTTGGGCAGGACAGAAGGTATGGAAAAGCGGGCACCGGGCGGCTACTTTCTACCAGAGTTGTGGTACCACCAGCGAGCTGGGAACCGGCTTCATTGTACTGGGTAAGATGCGCCAACGCGTGATAGGGGGGCAGCCGATCAACACAAGGATGTGCAAGTTGAGGATAAAGGGCCGGTTCTTCAACTACAGCATCATCAACGTGCACTGCCCACATGAAGGAAGACACGACGACGAGAAGGAAGCGTTCTACGCGCAGCTGGAGCAGGTCTACGATAGCTGCCCACGACGGGACGTGAAGATCGTTATTGGGGACTTGAATGCTAAGGTAGGACGGGAGGCAATGTACAGACCGGTAATCGGACCAGATAGCCTGCATGCCGTGTCTAATGATAACGGCCATCGGTGCGTAAACTTTGCGGCCTCCCGTGGTATGGTAGTCCGAAGTACCTTCTTCCCCCGCAAAGGTATCCACAAATCCACCTGGAGATCACCCGACCAACAGACAGAGAACCAAATCGACCACGTTTTAATCGACAGCAGGTTTTTCTCCGACATCATCCGAAGGAAGAAGCGCCAGCTCGAGGACCGAGATCGCGAAGCGATGGAAGAGCTGTACCAAGCTAACGACACTCGGAAGTTCTACGAGAAGCTGAACAGCTCCCGCAAAGGCTTTGTGCCGCAAGCCGATATGTGCAGGAGCTTGGACGGCGACCTCCTAACAGACGAGTGTGAGGTGATCGAAAGGTGGAGGCAGCACTTCGACGAGCATCTAAACGGCGATGCAGTAGAGCGCGAGGACGGTATGGCAATTGATCTTGGTGCACGAGCAGAAGACATCAGAATTCCAGCCCCCGATTTGGGAAGAAGAACGAGTACCGGAGGAGTGGATGGAGGGTATTGTGTGTCCCATCTACAAAAAGGGCGACAAACTGGAGTGCTGCAATTACCGGGCAATCACTCTGTTGAACGCCGCCTACAAGGTACTCTCCCAAATACTTTGCCGTGGACTATCACCATTTGCGAAGCAGTTAGTGGGGCACTACCAGGCGGGATTTTAAATCGGCGTACGACACAATCGATCGGGACAAGCTATGGCAAATTATGCACGACTACGGTTTACCGGATAAACTGACGCGGTTGGTCAAAGCGACGATGGATCGAGTGATGTGTGTAGTTCGAGTTTCGGGGGCACTCTCGAGCCCCTTCGATACCCGAAGAGGTCTAAGGCAAGGTGATGGTCTCTCGTGCCTACTGTTTAACATTGCCCTGGAAGGTGTCATTAGAAGAGTGGGAATTAACACGAGTGGCACGATATTCCAAAAGTCGGTTCAACTGTTTGGTTTCGCCGACGATATTGACATTGTGGCTCGGACCTTTGTGAAGATGGCGGATACGTACATCGGACTAAAGGCTGAAGCCAAACGCATTTGGACTGGTCATCAATGCATCGAAGACGAAGTACATGAAAGGAAGGGGTTCACGAGAGGACAGTGCTAACCTCCCACCTCGAGTTCAAATTGGTGGTGATGAAATCGAGGTGGTTGATGAGTTCGTGTATCTGAACTCACTGGTAACTGCCGACAACGATACCAGCAGAGAAATTCAACGGCGCATTATGGCAGGAAATCGTGCATACTTTGGTCTCCGGAGGACGCTCCGATCGAGTAGAATTCGTCGCCGTACCAAGTTAACCATCTACAAGACGCTGATCAGACCGGTAGTCCTCTACGGGCATGAGACATGGACTATGCTTGTGGAGGACCAACGCGCCCTTGCGGTCTTCGAGCGGAAGGTGTTGCGTACCATCTTCGGTGGACTGCAGATGGAGAACGGAGTGTGGAGAAGGCGAATGAACCACGAACTGCAGGAGCTGCTTGGAGAGCCATCTATCGTTCACACCGCTAAGATAGGCAGGTTGCGGTGGGCTGGGCATGTTGTAAGGATGTCAGACGACAGCCCGGTAAAGATGGTTCTTGAAACTAATCCGTCAGGGACGAGACGGAGAGGTGCACAGCGGGCAAGGTAAATCGATCAGGTGGAAGACGACCTGCGGACCCTACGCAGACTGCAGAGCTGGCGAACGGCAGCCATGGACCGAGTGGAATGGAGACGACTCTTACGTACAGCAAAGGCCACACCACGGCTTGGGACTGTTTGCTAAGGTAAGGTAAATACGTTTGGCTGCGTCTGTGAATCCGTGGAATTCAACCAATCAATCTTTACTGGGTACGTATCTAGAAATAGACCAGCTTACATAACCATACCCAGTGATTCTCAAGCTGCCCTGGCAATTCTTAATCCCACACTAATCTGAACTCTCTAGTGCCCAGTGCCGCTTTTAGACGACACGTTTTAGTTAAACCTTTAAAAAGCTTCAATCAATATTGAAAAGTGTTAAAGATTTATAGTGATTTTATCAAAGACCGTCTAAAAATAACTGAGGCACTAGAGGGTTGATGACCAAAAGTCCTTCATTTATCACGTAGAAGAATCGCATTCTTGTTTTCGTATGCCCAAAATCCAAACAAATCGAAGAATTTCCAGAACTTTCACTATTGGAGTGCTCCACTTCCACTGTGTTCCGCACTCTATCGCGCGTGTGACTGTAAATATAGTATATTGAGCTTAAGCTTGACGACCGCACATTTCGTAGATGCGCCTCCGTGATGGATCTGAGCTAGTGAAACTTCACCACGTATATGGCAGCTTGGGATTAGTTTGCCGTCTTAAATAAAATGAGGAAGGAGTTGATAAAGAAGCAAGTGTAACAGTCGTTGTTGTCGAAAACCGAATTTACCTCTGCATCTCTATGACTGTGACGGAAAAAAAGGGTTGTGTCACCGTTATAAGTGACAAACCCGAACGATGTATATTTGTATACATGTATACAAAAATCTTGTATAGCCTAACGATATATTAAACTTATAGGCTTAGGCCAATTCTGTCTTGTGAGAGTTAACGTGTTCAAAGCTTCATGACAGTCTACTTGTATGGGCAAACAGTACGAAACCACGCAAGAGTTCCGGCAGGCATGTCAAACCTGCTAATTTTTGGATGGATTTGGTAATGGGTTACCCGATGACAATGCTTATTTGCATCATTGATACAGACGACGATCAGGAATTGACTAAGAACTCATCGAAAAAAGGCTATTTTTCATCCGGAAGTCCCCAGAGAAACCTGTACTAGGGGAAATTTACATTTTTGCATCAAAATGTGTCGTGTGACACCTCTATCTTCAGGATTTTTCGTCAGGAATCTTTCAAAAGACATATTTCTGAATGTAGGCTGCATCGGCTACTTCCGTAACAACCTGGATGCCCCGTAGGAACCTGCAGTAGGGGACATTTACATCCATTTTCCTCGAGGGCATTTAGGTTGTTCCGGTAGTGGGCAATGCTCTCTGTATTGAGAAATATGTCTTTTGAATGATTCCTAATGAAGAATCCTGGGAAATTCAGGAAATGTTCATATCAAATGGTATTTGGTCATCATGGGCTGTTTTTAGGCATCGTGTGGTGCAAACCGCGTGAATTTCAAAATTTGTTTCAAGTTTAAAATCTGCAAAAAAGGGGTGAATTCTCAAACCCGCCTTGTATTTCCGGCACGTATATATTAAACTAAAATTTGGAAAATTTGGATTATTGAGGAAAACACGCCCTATCTTAAAATAGTTTGTGATACTTTTGCAACAAACATAAAATCACAAAAATGTGAAGAAGATTATACACAAATCACTCTTTAAGAGCAAACATATTTGATAAATAATACTGGAATGTTGTATCATACACCTGATTTGAAGTTTTGTAGCTCAGAAAATGTTAAACTGTCTGAGAACGAGTCATGAGAAACTTATTAGTTCTTTGTTTGTAAAAAAACTAAATAATTAAAAATAAACAATGAATAATGACTAGGTGATCAACAATATAAATGCGTCTTTGTTTGAAAAATTTCAAACTTTAGTTTAGAGAATTATATCATTTGCTTTAACCTAAGCCGTTGAGAACCCATCAGGCACGGGTTGGGTACGAGTTTCGTTTAAAAAGCGTGAAAATATCTTACCCGAGCATCTCTAGTAAGTAATAAACAGGCTTGTCGTTGCTTATGTCGTCGTTTTCACCTTTTTCTTGTGCCCAGATATAATTCGGGGAGAAATGAAACATTGTCTCAGCCAATTTTTTCAACTTGTTTGGAGCGTCAATCAAATATGTATATTCATGACTAATAAATCGTATGAAAATGTGGCAGAATATCTTATTCAGTTATTGTCAAACGGCTAAAAAGTAAGATCAGACTAATTGCAATTAGTAGCACAGCACAATTAGGCTACCTGAAAATAATCTACCGTATTCGCATAGTTTTAATGGAGCTTCCTATAAACATGGGACAACTATCGGTAGAACGACAGTAATGTTGCTATCAAAGTGTATAGTTTAATCTACAAAGCGCAGATTGGAGTAAGCGGTTCTTGGGGTTTATAAGTTATAGTGCTAGCGAAACTTAATTAGGCTACCATGTTTTCTTATCGCAAACTGGCAAAAGAAAAAACAATAACTTAATAAACAATATTGAAATCAACGGTAGTTAGTACTATGGAAAGCATTCTGTGTTCAGCCATCTACAAAGCAAGTGATTCAGTTTTATCCAACTGCGTCGGGTGGAGCCATCGTTTAACTGGTTAGATTCCCTATACATCTCTTAATCATTGAACTGAAAACCAAACCCAATGGATTTTCATAACTTTCCAAGACTATTCCTGACGGTGATGTTACTACTTACTCACCTTTTTCATCCCAGCCTCGCTAAGCCTTGCGGCTGCTGCTGTACCAGGCCATGTCGCGATCGGCAGCCAATAGCGATCGTCCAATCATCGCCACAGCAAAGTGACGCGCGAATGATACAGCGAAGTGACGCGCGAATGATACTATCTCAACCGAGACCGAATCCCGAGCTCGATAATTACCCCGATTTACCGGAAGTGGCAGCGACAAAACCGGTCCATGTTGGTCCTCCTCCGAAAGATGCTCAACTATCGATTGTCGCATAAGAAAACGAAAATGGAACACAAACCATTGGTTTGATGCTGTTGATCTATGTTGTGAAATATAAAGTCGAATAAAATATTTGAAAAAAAAACAAAACCTCGAATTACTTATTTTGGAACCACATCACAACACAAACATTGAGATATATAGTTAAAACCTTTTATAATCTGTTTATCAAAACTTATATATGGCTTGGTAAATAAAAAACCATTTTTGGAATGTTATAATAAATTTATTTTTATTTTTCATTTGAACTACGCTTGATCTTTTAGCGAAATTTGTTGTTGTCTAAAAATGCAAAAACTATTTTCAATCTAGCCCTGTCCGGGGCGGGTCGGTTTAGTTCCCATATTTGGCCGTTGCCCTGGAGACTTCTTCCTGGCAAGTGGCTCCGATGGGTACGGACCAGCTGCTGCTGCTGCTGCCGTTGGTTCGTCGCAGTCTGCCTCCAGGTTGGGTGGATATATTTGGGGTCGCTTATTGTCTCTGGTTCTTGATCCTACTCCGGATGATGAGCTGCAGCACGAGGAGCAGCACCCGCAGCACTGGGGTGCACCGTGGGTTAACGCGGGCAACAGGCAGACTAGTAGCCACAACAGTACCGGCATGGCTTTCAGGAGTCCAATCAAATTCATAGTCTAGACGTTGTCTATCGGTTGGCGTTCGGATTAAACTGATGCCGAACGGGCGAATAAGCAAAGTTTTATAATTTACGCCCCCCTTAAATGTAATGTAATACGATAACTTCACACTAATGAACAAATGTCAAATGCCTCTGTAAACCACATATTTCACGTGTTACTCTATCACATAAGTCACAATAAATTTCATTTCATTCCTGTTTCTATTAATTTTTTAATTAGCAGTCTGAGTACCAATGTCGCGGGTGTGCTTGCTCTCTTATTACCAAATATCTCTGGAGTTCGATATGAGAGTAAATCATTTGAAGTGTTTGAGGTTATCCAAAAATGCATCAACCTTCATCCATCTTGTTGGACTGACAGTGCCCTGCGGCGTTCTTAAACATTGTGCTTAGAGTGGGTGAACGGCTCTCAAAAGCCGTTCATATGAACCTGGTTCTCAAGAAAGAACCACGGTTCATATGAGTCGGTTCGCAGTTGAAAGCGAGCGGCTAATAGCCGCTCTTTAAAATGAGCCGTTCTACCAACACTTGGGTCGTGATGCATGCAGAACAGATGAGGTTGACGTCGCAGTTAGAAAATATGCGCCGTACTATCCATTCCGACCTTCTACATGCAAGCTTAGCTGCGTATGATTATTGTCGAATAAAAAGTTGAAATTAGAAAAATGCTTCAGAGCTCAACCTTTGGAAATAAATTATCTCACATTTCTCCATTTTTTCCATTAGCTTGGCAATTACAGTCGAATCTCCTTACAGCAAGTATTATTTCGTATTATTCGTATTATTGCGACATTTCGCTATACTGTCGTTATAGCGAAATGTCGCAATAATACGAAGATTTTTTTTATGTAGAATAAAAAGTACCGTTGAGAATGTCGTTATAGATTTAGCAATGTCGTTATAGAAATATTCGATTGTACTTTTGTCGCAATAAAATATGACAACTATGAGTTTTGGTAGGCCGTTATGGAGAAAGGTCGTTACAGCGAAATATCGCTATAAAACGAAGAATTTTAGTTTGTTTGTTTGTTTATTTTTACGACCTTTTAACCAATTTGGTCATTCGGGTCGATAAGAATTTTAGTATAAAACTGAGGGGCCTTTGAGAATGTCGCTATAGCGAGATTTGTCGTTATAAAAAATATCGTTTTAGAAGAATTCAGGGATTGAAATGAATCGGTGGCTGAAGCACATCAAGAGTTGGAAAATGTTAATAGCAATGCTACTCTCAGTGAAACATCGTACCATGATTGATTCCGTCGTTTTAAAGACAGTAGTTTTGATGTTGACAACTGTCTGCGTGAAGTAACATCAAAAACCTTCGAAGACGCTAAATATGAGAAATCCTTCCATGAGGATCAATGCTAAACCTAGGATGAAAAGGACTGAATAAGCCAATGTTTATGTATGCGAATGTTTTTACTCGGTCCTCAGCGCAGATATCCAACTTATTCCAAACTAGTAGTTAATTAGAGTTGTTTGTATGGAATCGAAAGTAAAACCAACTGCTTAAAAATCAGCTGTCGGTTAGACAGCTGTTCATGAACTAGAATTTTATGACGAGTCAACCGTATATAACTAGCACAGTCGGTTGGGGCTCACGTCGCATTTATACTACAACCTGTAACCGAAACAAAAAAGAAACTTTTGGTCATGAATCGCTTCTGGGGACTGGTAGCACTTCTGATGATTTTTCTAACAGTACTGTCCAATTTGAACCCAGCCGAGGGCTCACCCTGCTGTTGTTGTCCGGTTTGCTGCGACAGTGGCAGCGCCGTTGGACCGCGGGCCCTGAACGGACCGGGAGATTATGATTACGATTCAAGAAGACGTCACCGTCGCCCGCACCGTAAACCACGTCCAAGTGGAGGTACATCCGGTTGGGACAAAGCTGATGTAATAATGGATGCTGCCGACGCGGCCATCGGCGCTGCACAACTGGGTCTGGATATCGCTTCATTGGTTTAACATGTATTTGTAAGTATTTTAGTAGTGCTAATAATATTTTACTGCGCCTTCAAGTAATGTGTCCTAATAGAACAAAAAATATGTTGACCGTTTCGATGCGTTTTTATTCCTACTAAAAAATTCCAGATTTATACCCAAATCTCTAAAGGTACAAAACTTCACCAAAATTGTATCTATAAGACTTGCTCAGAACTAGTAAAATTGTCAAATAAATCCTTTGCTCTCTCCTATAAGTAAGTTGTCTAAGAAAATTACTTTCAACAGAATGATGTCACACAGCAAGGAAAATTTGATTCTTGAAGATGAACTGTTCGGATTTCTCCATGGGCATTCAATAACTAATCAATTGCTGAGTTACCAATAATTGGGCCTTGAAGCTATCAGCACTTGCTATAACATATTGAAGACTTTATGATTTTTTTGTTCGTTGAAACTTGCTGTTCTATAGGTATTTTTCAGCGTATATCAAATACTCGCTGTTCGACATATTCACAATATGGTCGTGTAGTTTAACCATTGGTTCTATAGACCGTTCCGATAATTATGAATACACTTACGATCAAATGTCATTTCAAATAACGTGCAGTATTCAACCAAACGTTGGCTGCGTCCTGTTGTTTACATCCAAAAGAAACAGATGCTGTCATTTTTCCTAACATTTAGTGCGAAATTTTGAAAATGCGTGGCCTTTCTCCCGAGCAAAGAAAGCGAATTGTGCACAAATGGGACACCGTGAGTGGTCTTTCTATAAGAAAATTAGCCAGAGAAGAAGGTATAAGTGTCGGAGCAGTTCAAACCGCATTACGGAAGTATTGTGAAGAGTGCACATTTACTGATGCCCCAAGACGTGGTGGAAAACCTGGGCCTGTTGATCCCACAATGGACAAAAAGGTTAGGGAGACTTGTAGTATAGCGGCATCCTTCAGTATCAGTACGAGATGTGGCGAGAAAGCTTGGAACCTCGGCGAATAACGTTATGCGTGCCGAAGGGAAGAATGGGTCTGCAGACCCGTCGGAAGCAGAAGCAGCCAAAAAAAAAATCCAAAACAAGCTGAATCTGTGAAGCCGAGAGCTCGGAAGCTTTATGACAAACTTCTGACCAGAAAAATGGGGTGTGTTATCTTGAATGACGAAACCTACATAAAACTAGACTATAAGACTCTGCCAGGACCGCAATTTTATACATCACCGAAGGGAAAGGATGTCCCTGGACCAGTGGAAGCCATTTACACCGAAAAATTCGGTAAGAAGGTAATGGTTTGGCAGGCCACTTGTGAATGTGGGAAAATATCTCGTCCATTCATTACGAATGACACAATGAATGGTAAAATTTACGTGAAAGAGTGTTTGCAGAGAAGGTTGTTACCCATGGTTAAGCAACATAACAATCCTTCAATCTTTTGGCCCGATCTTGCTTCCTGCCATTACTCTAAGGATGCACTAGGGTGGTATAAAACAAATAATGTCACATGTTTCCCGAAAGAGATGAATCCTCCAAACTGCCCTGAAATTCGCCCTATTGAAACTTTTTGGGCTTTGACCAAGGCAAAGCTGAGAAATATGTCAAACCAGCGGACAATGTTGAAAAATTTAAAAAAGATTGGCTTAAAGTGGTAAAAATGGTCGGAGAACACACTGTGCAAAAGCTTATGAGTAGTGTTAAGAGAAAAGTTAGAGAACTCGCGTATCCGACGAAAAATAATCCCAACTTGAATTGAAACTGGAAAGAAAACACTTATTATCTATATTTCAGAATTAAATGACCCGAAAAATCCTGTATTTTTTGTTTTATTCAAGAAAGAAGATGTATTTATAATTTTCGGAACAGTCTATATAAAAGAAACTTCGAGTGCAAATAACACTTGCGAAGTGTTTTCCAGCAGATTTTACTTGATGACTTCCACCGCAAATCTGTTTGGCTAACCTCGATTCGCTCAGCAAGCGTTTATTTCAAAATGTGCTGGTCTACGATTTTATTCTTAACCCGTTTCCTGGAGTCGGCCAGCTTTTGTGTCGTTGCCGATGGGAAGAATATACTCATCGAGTTTTCGAAATACTATGGAAATGATGGGCGAACGGCTCTCAGTGGAAAGCTAGCGGTTCGCAGCCGCTCTTCGAAAAAGAGCCGTTCTACCCACTTTGGCAATGGTGATGCCTACAGAGGTTATAAGGTTGACGTCGAGGAAGGTTGACGTCGAGAAAATTTTCACTTTGCTATCATTTCAAAGCTTCTGAGTAGGACTAGATTTTAGATTCTACAACGCTAATAAATAGTTTGAATTTTTAAGGACACATAAGAATTCAATTGTTTCCATCAATCTTCTTAGTCTGACAATGTCAGCACATCTCGACAATGGAAAAAACTATTTATTGTCAAAAAAAATTGTCAATTTCTTCACTTTTCATGTATGTCATTTTTGTCTCTATCCTGTAGTTTTTTCATTCTTTTTGGTTTTATTTTTTCCGAAGAATCAATACGATAACTCAGGATCATTCGGAAACTCTATCACACGAAGTATTTTAGAGGGGACTCACTAAGGATTCCTTCGGGGTATCCAGGTTTTATTTATTACTTTATTCATTTAATTCCTCAACTGGTAGTGTAAAGGCGTTCCTTTTCAATTTGTTACCTGCGGGTTTCTTAGCGACTCACAGTATAAAACTTAACTTGAACAAATATCTTTGCTGCTTACACTAATTGCGGATCCAATATTCAAGAAAACCCCTGAAGTGTGGTAGCATGAACGTTTTAAACAATTGCAGGCGTGTGGCTTTGGTGGCAGCGGCAAGGCCGTAGAGTGATCGTAGGCTACCGTAGCTTTTTCCACATTTCTAGTTTATCAGGCTACCCCATTGCAGGTCCGTCTCGAATATAAATCTAAGATTCTTCACATCCTTCGTCCATTTAATAGCTTGTCCATCCGTTCTAACAGAGGATAGCAGATTGGTCAAAGCAGCGTTTCTATGGCGACACTCCAGGAACATTGCTTAACTCTTTGATTGGTTAACGAATGGCTGGTTCTGATGGAACCATTCCAAAATTTTTGCGAGATCACCTCATTCATCATCCTAATAAATTCGCGGGAACGGCGCGATACATCTTAGCGGCCCATTGTGGGAGAAAAGGCCTTTTGCCGATATCATGTCAAGATTTTTATATATTCCCAACACCACTACTATTACTTATCGATTTCATCTCAATAAAAAGTTAGTTCCAATTATACTATCTAATAGCAAGGCACGCGTTTCTTTACACTCCTCTCTTAAGGTTAGCTTTCGGGAAACTACGGTTCGCTACACGTTTTTCGGCTTTGGCCCCACTAAATGGTCCTTCGAACCGGATCTCGAGGCCATCGGTTAGCAAAGTGCGTTCTCATCCATTTTCAACCGTAGCATCGTTATCCGCACGGTGTGTCATTGATACTTACCGGAAAATTTGTTGGTGATACAGTACATAAGAGTAAAATGGACAAATTAATTCGTGAAAGACGTTCAGTAGAAGCCCGATAGAAGCGTACGACTAACGTACTGAAAAAACTCCGTGATAGCGATGATCCGGAAGATACCGACATCCACACAGAACTCGATAACCTCCAAAATGTTTGGCTAGCCTATCTAACCCTTCATCAAAGAATGATCGACGAGTGTTCCGAGGAAAATATAGAGGGATTGCTTGATCATATGGCTAATTTCGAAGAAGAAGTGTTTACTTGAAAATCGGCTTTAATAAATTGCTTAAAAGGTTCGAGTTTTCGTCTAGCCACCATGAGGCACCCGCTATGCAAAATGGCAGCGATGCTATCAGGCAACTAGCAGAGCAGCAAGCGCTATTCTTTCGCAATTTCTCCGCCAATTTCACAATGACACCTCCAGCGATGGCCACTGATCAACGTGTTACAAACTTTTCAGATGTCAAGCTTCCGAGGATGAACATTCCCACGTTCAGTGGTGATATTCTAAGCTGGCCGACATTTTTCGATTTATTTGATAGCGCCGTTAATAAAAACCCAAACTTGCAAGACAGTCAAAAATTACACTTCTTGAAAACTAATCTGGCTGGCGAAGCTGGTTCCTTAATTTCTCATCTCAGAATAGAGGATGCCAATTATGCTCCCGCGCTCGCCAAACTACAGGAAAGGTACAATGAACCGCTTGAAATAGCAACGCAACACATCCAGCGCTTTTTAGCTCAACCATCGCTGACGTCATCATCCTCCTCTGGATTGCGCGCATTGCATGATGTATCTGACGAAGTAGTTCGCGCACTAACTGTATGAAGCAGCACTTTGGAGAGAATTGTAGCTCTAGCAACTGTAGAAAATGCCACAGATTTCACCACACACATCTGCACAATGCCCTGTCTGCGTATGTGCCCAACAGAGAGGTGTCTGCAACAATCGATTCCTCGGATTCGTCTGCCGTTTCTCAAGCATTGTTTACACCTGCAAGCTTAGCCGCAGACGTTGCGGACACGAATGTTCTTCTTTTGACAGCTACTATCAATGTGTGCGATAAATATGGGAGACCCCACACTTGTCACGCTATTCTCGATTGTGCTTCGCACACTAGTTATATAACAAGAGAATTGTGTGAGAAATTAGACCTGCCCACAGCAAAGGTTGATTTTGAGTTTGGCGGCATTTCTGGGCTCGCCGGTCATTCTAACTTAGGTGCGCAGGTCAGCTTTAGTTCTCGTTGCACAGGGTACCGCAATATCGTTCCATGTGTGGTTTTAGACCGTCTTACGTCCGAGCTTCCACTGAGACCAGTTGACATCACCACTTGGCCAATACCAGAATCTATTAAGCTTGCAGATCCACAATTTCACCACCCTGGAAAAATTAGCATTCTGCTGGGAAATAAATTGTTTTTCAGTTTGATCGAGCCTGGCACCATTAAGCTGAGTGCCAACGACAGTCTCCCAGTTCTGCAAAATACTAAACTCGGTTGGGTGGTATCTGGCGGTTACAAGGAAGCCGAGTCATCGCTCAATTCTTCGGTATCACCGTGCCTTGTCATTGCCACCAATGACGTATTGTCTCAGCAAATTTCTCGATTCTGGGAGCTTGAGGAATATATCAACCCTAAACCACATATGAGTGATCAGGAACTGTTGTGCGAGGATCATTTTTTGAAATACACAACTCGTGACAGCCTTGGACGGTTCATCGTTCGCCTACCGTTTCTGAAAAATCCTGCCACCTTGGGCAACTCGCGAGAAATTGCAATTAGACGGCTTCTGCATCTCGAACAAAAGCTAGATAAAAATATACTACTAAAACAGCAGTATCATGAATTTATGCGGGAATACATTCAGTTGGGACACATGTTGGTAGCTACGAATGCATCCTCTAAGCTAGCAATTTTTCTTCCTCATCACTGCGTCGTGAAGGAAGCCAGCACGACTACCAAATGCAGAGTGGTCTTCGATGCGTCTGCAAAAACATCCAGTGGCGAGTCACTCAACGACGTTCTCATGGTTGGACCAGTGCTTCAGGATTCCCTAATCGACATTCTTTTACGGTTTCGATACCCCACGGTGGTACTTACAGCGGATATACAAAAAATGTACCGTATGGTGCAGTTGCATGAGGATGATCGAAACTTTCAGAGAATTTTATGGCGATGGACAAAAGAAGAGTCAATATGTGAATACCGACTCAGCACAGTAACCTACGGGACAAAGAGTGCCTCATACTTAGCCACCAAATGTGTACAACAACTACTCTAATCGCACCGTGTAAAATATCCGCAGACGGTTGAAAAGGCAGTCAGGGGAATATATGTCGACGACGTTATTACCGGAGCAGATACTCTCGATGAAGCTATAATCCTGCGTTCACAACTGTCTTCACTTTTCGGCAGTGGAGGCTTTCACTTAAGAAAATGGGCTTCAAACTGTGCATCTGCCCTCACAGGTGTGCCGAAGGCAGATATCGAATTGAAGGTGCCAATCGAGCTCGACGAATCCGACACAATTAAAACTCTTGGAATACACTGGCAGCCGTGCAGCGATGAGCTCCGTTTTAGCTATCACCCAACACAGATCCTTCAGCCCACGAAACGTTCAATACTGTCGCAAATTGCAAGTCTCTTCGACCCACTAGGACTTCTGACACCGATTGTTATAAAGGCGAAGTTTATTATGCAGCGACTATGGGAACTGAAGGTGGCCTGGGATGCCTCTCCACCCGGTGAGTTAGTAAATGCCTGGTATGATTTGCTCCAAAGTTTGTCGTCCCTTAATTCATTTCAGATTCCTCGGAGAGTGGTTAGCACTCGGAGTACATCTCATCTGGTTCTGCACGGCTACAGTGACGCTTCCGAACGAGCTATGGGAGCTTGTGTTCATGTTCGAACGATTAACGGATTTGATACTATCGCCTCGCATCTGCTCTGCGCCAAGTCAAAGTTGGCTCCAATAGGAAACAAGAGAACAACACTTCTTCGGCTAGAGCTAGTAGCCATGCGTATTCTAGCTCGTTTAATAAAAAATGTCACAGCAGCCGTCGAGCAACCGTTCTATGAAATACGTGCTTGGACTGACTCTCAAGTTGCATTAGCTTGGATCAATGGAGGCGCATCGCGTTGGAAAACCTTCGTTGCCAATCGCGTGGCGGAAATAGTTACCCATCTTCCAGCAATAAATTGGGGTCATATAGACACGCACCTGAATCCCGCTGACTTAATTTCGCGCGGTGTAGTGCCAGAGAAACTGAAAGATTGTTCTCTATGGTGAAATGGTCCGACATGGAACGAACGCTTGGGACACCAGAAATACAATAATCTTGTGCTTAACAACACTGAAAGGCAACAGATTAATAGGGAACAAAGGAATTTGGCAGTGTCACTCGTCGCTGTCTATGAAAATACATTTCTGGACAACATGATGCACAGATATTATCCAAACCTACAAAAACTTCTTCGTATCACTGCTCGCATTCTTTGTTTTCGTCGTAGAAACAATGGAGCCAACCATCCTTTCACCAAGGGAAATTGATCGAGCTCTGATTATATCTATATAAAACACATTCAGCAACAATTCTACTTCAAAGAATTTAATGCTTTACAGCAACAAAGGGATTTAAGTCGAAATAGCTCCTTGCGCCAACTCAGACCATTTTTGGACGAAGCTGGACTCACCAGGGTGGGCGGCAGGATCCAACAAGCTAATCTGTGCTATGATTCGAAACATCAAATTGTATTGCCATCCAATTGTATTCTTACTGCTCTTGTTCTGCAACAGTATCATACTGTGCATAATCACTGCGGACCACAAACGTTACTGGCAGTCTCGCGCAGAAGATACTGGATCACTCATGGAACAAGTGCAGCGCGCAAGGTCTACAGACAATGCATAACTTGCTCTCGAGTTAAACCTCCACAAGCTTACCAACAAATGGGTCAGCTCCCAGCCGATCGTGTCATACCATACCCCCCTTTCTTGATTACTGGTGTTGATTATGCGGGTCCAATAAGCGTTGTGGGCCGCAGAGTACGCGGAGCAGTCGCGAGTAAAGGATACATCGCGCTTTTCATTTGTTTTTCCACGAAGGCCGTGCATTTGGAAGCTGTTTCCAGCTTAAGTACAGACGCATTTCTAGCTGCATTTACTCGATTCACCTGTCGTTACGGCTTACCTGCAAGAATGGTTTCTGATAATGCAACCAACTTTCGCTCGGCATCAAAATACTTTCGTGATGTTCATAGGCACATCAATTCCGCTGAGCATAATCATCAAGTGAGTGACTTTCTGGCGAATAAGGGAGTTGAATGGCACTTTATACCAGCTCGCTCACCACATCACGGTGGGCTTTGGGAATCGGCAATTAGGTCCGCGAAACAGCTGCTGGAAAAGTCTGCAGGTAGCCAAATTTTCACCTATGAGGAATTGTCAACCTTTCTTGCTCAAGTAGCGGCTACAATAAACTCGCGTCCGATAACCCCAATTTCCAATGACGTACATGATCCGCAAGCTCTAACGCCTGCTCATTTTTTGATCGGACGACCCCTCACAACAATTCCAGAGCTTAATTTGTTAGAACGTCAGATCAACTCGTTGTCCAGATGGAACCATATTCAGCGTTTATCACAGGAATTTCGATCAAGATGGCAATCAGAATACGTGCGGTCTCTTCAGCTTCTGACAAGGTGGCAACAATCCGGTCGAAATATACCTGTAGGAGCGTTTGTCTTGCTTGCGAAGGAGGACGACAAACCGAAGCAGTGGCCTATAGGCCGCATCATAGAGGCATTCCCGGGACCCGACGGACACACTAGGGTGGTATCGGTGAAAACCGCAACAGGCGTCTTTCGGCGTGATGTAAGAAAACTTCGGGTTCTACCTTTGGACCATGACGAGTACGTTCCAGGAAGACTAGGAGAGAAAATTCCCGAGCGGAATTTGGTGGGCGGCTTATGTCGGCGCGATACATCTTAGCGGCCCATTGTGGGAGAAAAGGCCTTTTGCCGATATCATGTCAAGATTTTTATATATTCCCAACACCACTACTATTACTTATCGATTTCATCTCAATAAAAAGTTAGTTCCAATTATACTATCTAATAGCAAGGCACGCGTTTCTTTACACTCCTCTCTTAAGGTTAGCTTTCGGGAAACTACGGTTCGCTACACGTTTTTCGGCTTTGGCCCCACTAAGGGACATACAGCTGAACGTCATCTACATATATCTGTATAGAGCAGTACTTGAGCACGGAAGGTAAATCGTTGACGTGACAACAAAAAAGCAGAGGTCCAAGCACCGAACCTTGAGGAACACCAAAGGTTAGAAGGCCTACTTCGGACTGTTGATCGCCACAAAATACCGTTTGAACTCATTTCGTCAGATAAGACTCGATTAAAGTAACAGCAGAAACAGCGAATGTGAACTAAGCTTCCAGCTTCGAGCAAAGTTTTCGATGGGGGATTGCGTCGAAGGCTGGAGGAATCCAGCAGGTTGTTCCGGAAATAGTAAATGCAACCTGTATTCAGAAATATGTCTTTTAGAAGATTCCTGTAGAGAAATACTGAGGGTAAAGGTGTCGCAGGCTATATTTTTATGCAAAAATATTAATATTTTGATTATCCCCTGTACGTCACTGCTATTTCGAAACCACTGAAGAAGCAGTGGAGCGGGCGCAAGACATGCGGTATGTACATACATTACATTGAACGCGCGGAAAACAAATCAATGTGTGCGGTTCTGCGAAGAAATAGAGGAAAATTATGAGCGTGTGCTGAACCTTGTGCGAAATCTAGCCAGCAACAAGTCCTCGTTCTTTATGAAGCTGAAGGACTAACTTGGACCACACCTTTCCGATAAGCAGCTGCCGATGAAGAGAGAAATTTATACCACAAAGCTTTTTCGACCCGTTTGGAAGGAAGTCCACCTTCACATTCTTCGTGAAGCTGTTGATCCAGGAGATCGCGAGACCGCGCTGTCGTGGGTCCATCCAGACCTAAAGATGATATTGTCGACGCAATGACGAAGTGGGTTGAAAAAGAATGTTCTAATGGACCGTGATTTCGTGATCCAGATTTACCTGCCAGTCGGAGGACGAGTGGTAGAGAACAAAAATCACGCCGAACGTAGAAGGGTTGAAGTGTCTCCCAAGCGGCACCTGGTCATCAGTGGAGAAGCGCAGTCCAGTTTACAGGCTGAGTCCGTTTCTGGAGGATCTCGTCTCTTCCATCTGAGCTTTCTTTCTCGATTATCCCACGGAAACATAAAAACTGTCGTCAAGGAATTCTGGCAGTGTATTAATGTTTCAGGTATGCAGACGAGGAAGAAGCTGATCGGAAAAGCCTACAATGCTTGCCGCAGAACCCACGCATGGCTCCGCTACCGGAGTCACGTGTTTTGCCGAACTTGCTGCCGCTGAGCCACTATGGCGTTAATTACTGTGAATCGTTTCGAGTTTAATTGGTGTCTGGTGTTTCATGTATCGTAGAGGAAAACCGTTGGAGTTTTAGCAGCACTTCTAACATTCTTTCTAAATAATAATCTCTGGTCAAAATTTCGTCGTACGGTACATTTTTGAGTAAGGTTTTTCCGAATGGCATAAAGTAAGAAAAGAGTACTCATTGTAGAGCATGTTTCTCAGCTTTTATTTTATTAAATAACTTCCAAAATGTTTTCTACACATCCCAAATTTTATATTTCAAAATATTTACAATTGTAGAAAGATTTATTTGAAAATTGATTTCAAGTACCCAATGTCTTCAACAAGTTTAGTTCATAAAACAAGGCCTTACTTTTGATATTTCCTGTTTTTGATCAGTTTTATAAAAAAAATATAATTTCTAATTTTTAATATATCAGATTACTTTCTTCAGCAAAGTTTAAGAAAATTAAAATAAATAAAAAATTGTTGACACTGTAAAATAATTAAAGTTTTAGTAAAACCAACACAATCCCCCTATAACCTTCCTTCACTAAAATTTTGACGATTAAAAAGGAGGCCTCACGAGGTATTTGATCCGCACAATCCTAAATCCGGCCCTGGTTACAACTGTCAATTGCAAATAACACAATTCCCAGAGCCTGTCATCGACTTCGAGAACCGGTGCGGGTCTACCTAATCGGGTTCGAGTGAGTAATGCAACGCAGGTTCCCCTCCCGGTGGAAATAGATTTGAAGGTCGTTTTGATTGTTTGGGACGTTTTCTTAATGCATCATTAACACAATAATGCGAGCAAGGCAGTTTCCTGGGTCCTACATCGCTGCCCCTTATTCGAAGCTAACTGAACTACAACAGAAGCAGAGAGAGCCTTCAACTTGCTACCCTAAGTTCAAAAGCTGAATGTTAATCTCTGTTGATATAATCTAATGCAGCCTTTTTGTACAAGGTATTTGACTATATTCGTTCAAGCTCCATAGGTTGAGCGATCCAATAAACCACTTCTCTCATAAAAAATGATTCACTATACAGAAAAGAACGATCTGATGGAACCACAACATCCTTGGAATAACCTTATCTTCCGAAAAAGATTCAAGGGTTCATTTTGTTGAATAGTTCTCCACAACTGCAGACATGTTCTCATTCCATAGAAACCACGAAAGGTACATCCAAAAAGATTCCACAGAAGACTCCGGACCGATGTGAAGCGATTCAGATTATGAACAGAAACATTTATCTTAGCCAACAGTTATATAGTTCTTGGGCGAGGTACACGCACCGTTGTTGGCTGGACCAATGAGGATGGTATCTGGCCTCTTTGTGTTGATGTGTCAGAATTCTTTTCAAATATTATTATGCAATTAAACGTCATAGGAGTGCAACACTGCATCGTATTTTTCCAAATCATACAGAATTCAGAGATATCTAATGGTGTAGTTGTGTATCTACGTATCTACATCTGCATCATTGTTGATCAATTTCTAGAAAACAAACCGATACAAAAAGTGCTTAACAACAATCAAAATTCCACAAAGGCAACTTTATAACCAACAGCCGGTTGAACAGCTGTTCATGAAGTGTAATTTTACGACGGCTCGACCGTACATAACTAGCTCTACTGGTTGGAAACTTCTGCATTCGTATTACAACCTGCATTGGTATTACAACCTACAATAAAAAAAAAACAACATCCGTCATGAATCGTTTCTGGGGACTGGCAGCACTGCTGATGCTCTTGCTAGCAACACTATCCATTTTCAACCCAACCGATGGCTCACCCTGCTGTTGCTGTCCGGTTTGCTGCGACAGTAGCAGCGGCGTTGGACCGCGAGCAATACAGGGACCGGCAGAGTATGATTACATTACCAACGCAAGGAGACGCGGCGGAAAGCGCCCTAACCGTCACCCAAGTGGTACATCCAACTGGGAAAAGGCTGATGTACTATTAGATGCTGCCGGTGCGGCCATCGGCGCTGCCCAATTAGGCATGGATATCGCTGACAGTGGTTGAAAGCTAATGTGACTTTCTGTTCATAAATTCTTGATTGTTTCAATAAAATTAAATAAAGCAGTTTTGTTTGCAGTTTCATTTTATTATTTGGATTGATTATTTACGAATGTTCATTAAAGTTACTCAACTCACTCAAAACTTTTCAACCAATATGACTTCTTTCCAGTGTTTAAAACTAGAAAGCACTGTTCTATATAATTAAAGTCAAAGCATAGTTTTCACAATCATATTATTTTTACTTTTCTCTCTTACTTTCGCTTACAATAAAAATTGGGTTGATTTTTTCCGGATTTGCTGAGAATAATCAACACTTTATTCTCATCAAATTTAAAAAACCACCCAATTTTTATTGTAAGCGAAATTAAGAGTAAAAAATAAAAACAATATGATAGTGAATCTTGTAAGAAAATTTTGCTTGCACATAAGTACATAAATCATTTTTAAAGGAACATAATAACAAAACAGGAACGAGCTTTTCGGATTCAGGATTCTAAAATAAAATCAAGCATGGGGCACACAGAACCTTAGTTAAATTAGAAATTAAAAAAATTATTACAGATTTATTTCAGTACAGGTAACAATTTTTAATATAACTTTTCTTCCAAATTCTGTCATCGACTCAAAGATCCGATTTTAGTCTACCCAACCATGTTCGAGTGGGTCATAAGACGCAAGTTCGCCTCCCGGTGGAGGTAGGTTTAGAGGTCGTTTCGGTTGTTTGGGACGTTTTCTGCTTACGTTATCTGGTAGTGTCCAGGGTCCTACACCGCTGCCGCTGTTATCACAGCAAACCGAACCACTGCCCGAAGTTGCAAAGTACTAGCCAAAGGATCAAAGAAATGGTTGCGAATTTACAGAATCGTTGCATAGCGGAGCAGCCTGGTTGAAGATATCAATACGAGTGCAGTTTGTGTCCATGCTGATGGGATATGTTACATACTATCGCGTGGCCGTAAACTTCCAACTCATGAAGAGCTGGCGTTGATTTACAAGCCTGATTAACAAGCACCAATCGGAATTTTCCAAAAAAGTCGAGAGCCAAGTGTTGCGGCTTTTGTTTTTGAATGCTCTTTTCCACTTGAAAGAAGTCCGTAATTCATCCTGAAATATGAAAATGGTTGCTCTTTTTAAAACCTTCAAGACTATGACAGTTTTTTTGACGTGGAATTACGTCTAGGCAACATAGGGGTGCAACCTGAGAAGCCAAAAACATCGAGACTCAATTCGAGAGTCAGTCAGTTTACAACGGATTTCATTCATTCTTACAGCAATCAATTGTCACGTATAAATACGAGCTTCCAGAAATTTAGTCTTCATCGTCTATATCCGATCACTGTTGCAAGAATATGATTTACTGGGGACTGGATCGACGAGCAGCAAGTGTTCCTATCGTCATGTTACATTGCATTACGTGGCGATTTCAAATACCTCGAAACCTTCCATAGCTAACGGACCAACAGACCGGCGGACCGCACAGTGGTGATTTTTACTCACACTCTATATAGCTAAATTTTGGGGTTTACCGTCCTTGTGGAAAGCACCGTCATACAAGCATAGCCCCAGTTTTGTGAAGACTAAAATCAACCGTTCTTTTAAGGATGACCACATATTTTCAAATGAAGAAGCAGAAATAAATCTTCCATATCTCAGTACTTCATAACTCGTGAGTTTACTATCAAGAAACGGAGTGCTATTTACTGTTAGGAACTGTTAGCGTCGTAGTATAGCATCCGTGATTGGTTCGCAGTCACTCAAAATGAATAACGAACAAGCGGTCACAAAATTGGTGTATCGTCATTTTTGTTCGTTTTCTTTGTTTTACTTTACTTTACTTTACTTTGCTTTACTTTTCTTTACTTTACTTTACTTTACTTTACTTTACTTTACTTTATTTTACTTTACTTTACTTTACTTTACTTTACTTTACTTTACTTCACTTTACTTTACTTTACTTTACTTTACTTTACTTTACTTTACTTTACTTTACTTTACTTTACTTTACTTTACTTTACTTTACTTTACTTTACTTTACTTCACTTTACTTTACTTTACTTTACTTTACTTTACTTTACTTTACTTTACTTTACTTTACTTTACTTTACTTTACTTTACTTTACTTTACTTTACTTTACTTTACTTTACTTTACTTTACTTTACTTTACTTTACTTTACTTTACTTTACTTTACTTTACTTTACTTTACTTTACTTTACTTTACTTTACTTTACTTTACTTTACTTTACTTTACTTTACTTTACTTTACTTTACTTTACTTTACTTTACTTTACTTTACTTTACTTTACTTTACTTTACTTTACTTTACTTTACTTTACTTTACTTTACTTTACTTTACTTTACTTTACTTTACTTTACTTTACTTTACTTCACTTTACTTTACTTTACTTTACTTTACTTTACTTTACTTTACTTTACTTTACTTTACTTTACTTTACTTGACTTTACTTTACTTGACTTTACTTTACTTAACTTTACTTTGATTTACTTTACTTTACTTTACTTTACTTTACTTTACTTTACTTTACTTTACTTTACTTTACTTTACTTTACTTTACTTTACTTTACTTTACTTTACTTTACTTTACTTTACTTTACTTTACTTTACTTTACTTTACTTTACTTTACTTTACTTTACTTTACTTTACTTTACTTTACTTTACTTTACTTTACTTTACTTTACTTTACTTTACTTTACTTTACTTTACTTTACTTTACTTTACTTTACTTTACTTTACTTTACTTTACTTTACTTTACTTTACTTTACTTTACTTTACTTTACTTTACTTTACTTTACTTTACTTTACTTTACTTTACTTTACTTTACTTTACTTTACTTTACTTTACTTTACTTTACTTTACTTTACTTTACTTTACTTTACTTTACTTTACTTTACTTTACTTTACTTTACTTTACTTTACTTTACTCTACTTTACTTTACTTTACTTTACTTTACTTTACTTTACTTTACTTTACTTTTACTTTACTTTACTTTACTTTACTTTACTTTACTTTACTTTACTTTACTTTACTTTACTTTACTTTACTTTACTTTACTTTACTTTACTTTACTTTACTTTACTTTACTTTACTTTACTTTACTTTACTTTACTTTACTTTACTTTACTTTACTTTACTTTACTTTACTTTACTTTACTTTACTTTACTTTACTTTACTTTACTTTACTTTACTTTACTTTACTTTACTTTACTTTACTTTACTTTACTTTACTTTACTTTACTTTACTTTACTTTACTTTACTTTACTTTACTTTACTTTACTTTACTTTACTTTACTTTACTTTACTTTACTTTACTTTACTTTACTTTACTTTACTTTACTTTACTTTACTTTACTTTACTTTACTTTACTTTACTTTACTTTACTTTACTTTACTTTACTTTACTTTACTTTACTTTACTTTACTTTACTTTACTTTACTTTACTTTACTTTACTTTACTTTACTTTACTTTACTTTACTTTACTTTACTTTACTTTACTTTACTTTACTTTACTTTACTTTACTCTACTTTACTTTACTTTACTTTACTTTACTTTACTTTACTTTACATTACTCTACTTTACTCTGCGCTCCATCATCAGAGCAATTTTCTTTGCACTGATAAACGGAATTTTGCTTTTCCCTACTTTGCCGCGACCAAATTCTACTGTACGTATGGTAGGGCAAGCATATATAAAACGCCCCCTCCCGGGACATAACGCCCCAGTCCATATATTCGGAAACACACAAAAAATAAGATATGAGACTACTCGGAATCCGTAGCGGGTCATAGAACCAATCTTCTGTGCAAGTTTCATAATTGTCACTAGCAGCAAAAAATAAACAAAAATCAATTTTGATTTGAGCCGCTTCAGATCTAATATCTTGCAGCGTTTCCGTAACGTTTTTTACCTAGTGTAAAAAGTTGATTACCTTGTATTTGCAGTCATATATTTCAAATGAACCTCTTAGCAGCTGAATCTAGTAAAGAAACGATAAAAATTGCATAATTTGTTTAAATATTCAATGCTTTCTGCTGCACTGCAGCTCCGGTCAATATGCCCCACCGCTAGCCGGGCTGATATGTCCATTGCTTTAACGTTTGCTTCTGAGACTTCAAGCGCTGTTTCGTTTCGCGTGTTAGCTGGCATATGAAGCTACAGCATGGGACATATTATACTGCATCTGGGGCGTTTTGCCCCGGTAGATTGGAAAGCTTGCAATTTAATCATATTTTTTAATAAAATTATGGCGTTTTTGTGAAACAGTTATTACAAAACAAAACAATAGCAGTGCATTACTAACTAAATAGTGTATCCAACTGCATGAAAGATTTGTTGTTTGTGATAACCAGAGTGACAATATTAGCTATGTTCCTTAGGTGGGGCGTATTATACCTGTTTACCCTACTGTCTCAAAATGGAGTTTATAATTCTGGTTACCTACTATCATGTCAGACTTTGGAGAGAAAGTTTTGGAGAAGAAGAAGCCTTGTAGAAGACAGAATGAAAAATAGAAAACGAAACGATTGATTAGAGTAAAACGCGCGAAAATTTTTAACTTCTTCACAATCGAATGGTTTTTGGGACGCTTAGAAGCGCCATTGGTTTTGTCACAATAGTGACCCCCGGCAATTATGTTAATTTTTTGGTCATTACAAATTTCCATTTGCGTATGACATGGAATGACTTCTTTTAGCAGCATTTCTTTTAAACTAGTTATCAACCGACTCTTACCAGTTGTGCCGTTGCATGAAACTGGCAGTGTAATTTGTGTTACATAATACAATATTGCATAATCAGATTTCTAATTCACATAATTCACAGTAGCTTGATAATCAAGAAAAATAATCCTATAGCAAAGACTTTTAGCGCCTCCTATTTTCAATCGCAACTGTGGTCACAGGTTTTAAATTTGCAAGGTAAGGAAATTCAACATTTCTTCCCGATTTGTAATTTGAACTTGGAAGAAGGGATGAAACAATTTATTTCGAGCTAGAGTATTTCGTAGCAGTTTTAGTTCAGCTTTAGCTTCGGACCCAGTTGACTAGCTCTCATGGCAACAGCAAACGTACGGAAATCTGAACTTGATTGCTTTGCCGTTTCTCTTTGGTGCCATTTTGTACGGTTGACGAGAAACTAATGTCTGTTTACCTACAAACAGTGTGCATCGCAGCCCGTCCTCATTTTTTAATTCCCTCATTCCATTATCTACGCCGCACCACCTCGCATCGTATGCTAGCTAGTCACGATCTTGTTGACTGAAAGGAGATTCACAGACAACATCGGCCTATATTGAACGTGGGAGTTTGCAGCTCTTTCAGCAGTTTTGTCTATATCGCTTTACTAGGTTTCAGATTCCGAAATTTTCCAGAGCCATCATCACTGGTCTGTACTTCTCAGGGAGACCACAAAAAAGCAAAGCACCAATCCATCCATACAAAATTGCAAATCCGATCCCGTTGGGCTAGTGGGCCGTTGGAATTATTAGTTTGACACACTCGGACATCGACGAACAGCTCTGAAACCAATCCATCCATCGGAGGCCTTTTCCAAGTTTCAATAACATGGACATAGTTTGCTGGTTCACGGAAGAGCATAATCGGTCTTTAGCTTCAGGGGTTTTATCTTGTTTCAGCTTCGGTTCTAAGGAAATTCAGAGATCTTCTAGTTTAAGGTAGACCAGTTCGCTCCCCGATGGCCGTTCAATTCCCGGCAAGCTTGAAACAGAATGAATGGAGCTTGTTCCTGCTCAATTTTTGGAGGCCATTCCAGTCTTCTGAGATTCCGTTTGAAACGATGACTGGGCCCATAACCTATTACGTCTTAAAAAATGAACAATGTCTAGTTCGGTTGACAATATTTTCTATTGATGCCAAACAGTCAAGGCTTACTCGACGTAATCCTAACACGGCAGTAATGAAATCAGTAGAGCTGGGGAGGGAACGTATGATAAGCTTGGCACAAATACGGATGGAGCTAAAAACTAATAAAAAACAAGACTCTGGAGATGAAGATCCAGGCTAAAGCAAACTTCAACCAGAATCACAATGCCGAGCTTAAGGAGCTACAACAGTTGTTGAAACAGTTGACCAAAAAACTGCTGCGGAAGGAGGAAGCGTATGAATAAATAGCGGTTCCTTCGAGAACGAAGGGAAAACGTTAAATTCTACAAAGTTCTGTGATGAAAACATGAGTTTACTCCACTTCAATTCTGCGAACTGGTTCTTCGGAAGTGTAAATTGGAAAAAAGAACCGAACCTGAGCAGTTCTGACAAATTTGAAAAAACTTACCCGTCTTCACGAGTGCTTGAAGGGTGCGGCCATCTTGGATTCCGTACCTCAAGTAATAGAGATGCTTCGTAAGCTGTACGGACGACCCGAGCAGCTTCTAGAAACAATTTTAGCGTATTGTCAAATTCAAACAAGCTGCCGTCGTTCATCACCTCGTCCAACAGCTCTTCGACTTCATCGAAACTTCAAAATTTATAGAGCACTTCTTCAAGGAGTTAGTAGAGCTATACACTCTTTAAAAGTCACAGTACACCGTCGAAGAGCAGGGCTTCTCGGCAAATTTATTACCAAAAGATCGAAGGGCTCAACAAAAGTTGTAGGAAGAAACTTTTCGCGTCGACGATAGGTTCATGACTATTTGTGGAAGACAACTGAATAAATAAATATGAACGGGCTGGTGCACGAAGAGTTTGAAAAAGTAAATGTCAATCAATTCTAAATTGGAAACTGCGGAGGAACTGTGATCTAACTTTCTGGAATATTAAATTACTGAAACTTGAACTCATCCATACTCCCGTTGCAAGACAGTTGACAAAAAGCTCGAGAGGCGCAATTTCAAATGAAATCATAATAAAACTTGAAAGTAGAATAATTTTATTGTTCAATTTTCCGAAAATTCTCGAATTCCATTCCGAATTCATTCCTAACCGCTTTCCAGTGGAAATGAAATGCAGCGACTTCCTATAATAACCCTAATTAATAAAAAAGATTCTAATAGCTCGACATTACTGGTCAACAGCGGACTCGATTATCTCGACAGCGGTTTCCAGTACGTCTTCCGTATGACTTGGCGGACGTGGAATGTGAACGGGTGGACGAGCCACAGGTGGACGAGCCATTGGTGGACGAATCATGGGTGGCCTTATCATTGGTAGACGAAGGGGTGGAAAAAATCCTCTGGAGCCACCATCGTAATACTCCGGTCCACCGCGTGGAGCCACGCCATCGTTGCCAACCGAACAGCAACAGCAGGGTGAACCTTCCGTTGGATCAAATCTGAACAGCACCAGACTGATGATGCCAAGTGTGGCCAGTTGCCAAAATCGGCCCATAATGTTTTACTTCACTTTGGTTGACCACTGCGCTACGAATGCAGACACAATTCCAACTATCCGGAACACTTATAATCGAGTTGTCGTAAAACTATTCTACATTAGCAGCTGCAGGAAAAAATTATAGAAATCAAAACAAATGTTGCTCATTTGCACCTATACGATAGTCCAAGCACTAGCGTTTTTTTTTTTTTTCAAATGTTGAGCAGCTGGTCATCAGCAATGATTCTAGAGGAACTGCACCATTATTCATCTCATTAAGCCGATATTCACAAAGAATCCACGGACTAAACACAAAATTTTCACGAAATCATTGAACAAATAAACTAAATACGCTTACGTGCTCTTATGGAATCGTTTAGTATTGTATATTCCGTAAAATTAGCTAGGTTTATCCTGAATTTTGTAAAACAAACCATTTTTCACAACGCTTCCATATCCATCGCAAAACTTGAATCACTGCTCAACTATTCATCTCACGACGCACCCATATTCATCACACTGTCAATCATGAATAAACGTAGCCGCAGCCCGTCGTAACAGGTTCCCTAGATATCCGTTGCAGTTGTTTACGTGCAAAATTGGTAACCTAGGTAACCACTACAGTGCTGTAGATTTATGGCAATTATGTCATAATAATTCAACATTTTCAGTATGAATTTTTCATATTAACAGAAACTGATTTGGCAACTTTGATTTTCTTCAACGCGGTGAAAAGAGATGAAAATACATACAGTTGAAATTTAGGAATTGCAGAAATTCATCTCATATATTTCTGCTAATTCAAGCTTGTTTTAAGAAATTTGAGGTGAACATTGCAAAGATCAAAGTATTCTTAGTGCAGTGAGTGATTTTGTTTAGTGATTAAAATAAAAAGTGGTCCGCTAGTGATGAAAAAAACTTTGGTTGGCTGCTGAACGAGTCCCGTTGTAGCCGTATAGAACAATGCGCGGATTGTGTTTTCTGAGGTAGGTAATTGAATTCAATGAGTTTTCAGTGAGTTTTTGAGGATTCTACTTTATGATAAATCTGAAGTGAACTAAGAAGAATCCATTCCATGGATTAGCAGATTGGTTTAAGAAGAAAATTTACGTTTTTACCTGTTTTCAACTGTGTTTTCATGTTGTATGAGATAAATATATGGGCTGAGATGAATAATGGAGCAGTTTTCCTATAACCTGTTGATTGAGTGTAGAAAAAAACCACCAACATCAACTGTCAAATTAGTCATTTGCAACGATTCGCAGCATTGCAATTGAGACGGTTCCCAAAATGAAAACCTGCTTTGTGTTCGTGATTGTTCTGGCCGGAGTCCTGCGATTGGTAAACTCTTATCACATATCAAAGTAGCGCGTCCTCCAACCACCGTGGTAGGAGACCTCGTGGCTATGCATATGATTATGATTATGACGACTTTATTGATTACTTTAGGCGATTCTCGAGAGCCTTTTGGACATCTTCACAATATCGGATGGGTTTTATAGGTAAAAGTTTTATGGTATGTACTGCCTTTAATCGCATATCAGTCCCATCTGAAAAATCATCGACGTGAAACAACAGCGCCTGAAGGCATTTTTCCTGTTTTGGGTATTTCACCTGTTTGAGGTGGTTTGTTCCTTTGTTTTAGACATAATATAATGAAGAAGACCTTAAAAATGATTTCTTCGTTAAAAATTGCATTTTTCGTGAAAATTGCAATGAAAAATAAGGTAGATACTGATATGCGATTATTGAGGCCATCGAGTAGCAAAATAATCCCCTACCAGTCTCACTCGCAACCGCTCTGCCTAGAAGTAGTAATATTTTTCTCAAGTATTTTTGGGGACATATGTTCGCAGACAGCTTCTTTGCTGCAGTACGAGAAAGAAGGCGTAAACGTACAACCAATATTTACCCCGACTTTAGACCGTCGTTGAAAAATCAAAACCTAAGATTGAAGTCTTGGATATGCTGCCGGACAACTTCTGAACGCTGTTTACAACTAAGCATCTGAAAAGTATTTCTTCTGAATTCTGACAATTTCAATTTGAATGATCATTTGAAGCGAGCAGATCGTCAGTCAGGGTCCACGCTGGGAAACGATATCAGCCTCGTTAATAAAGGTATTGTTTAAAACGCTCATGCGTCTCAGCATTTACAAATGCACTGTTAGATAGAATTACAGAAAATACCAGAGTTACAATTCCGTCTACTATTTGTTTTAATGGAATTTAAAAATACCGTAGTCCAATGTCATACGGTCGTGTCTCGGATACTACCGTTCTACTTTTTTTTCCAACATTTTACCAACAAAACCTGTAGGAAATTTTACGATGTTTTGTAAAACACACTCATTATAAAGGCACAAACTTCATTACATTTAGTCAGTACTACAGGCTCAGCAGACTCTAATGGTTCATAGGATGAGAAGTTTCTTTTCCTTTTTAATTATTTTAACCTTATTCCTAAGGGTGGCAAACTCTTGCTGCAGCTGTGATTGTTGCTGCTGCTCGATCCCCGGTGGAAATCCAGAGGATCCAACTGCTACCGAATTCGAAGCTGATATTTTTGACGATGAGGCTGCGGAGCGATTTTTTAGTTTGAGTCTAAGTCTAACAAATGTTTTTGTAAACGAAGGATCCGGTTTAAATAATATATTAACAGGTGGATAGGCAAAAGAGTTGTAATATTTTTTTTTTTGAATTTGAATATTTGTTGGGAATGAAAATTTTGAACGAAGCTGCTAGAAAATAAAGTAAAAAAAAAGTTCACAATCTTCCCAATATCAACATTTTTATACGCATTGTCCTTTTTCGATTGAAATATCCTTACTCATATATATCCCACAAATTAATACGAGACGGCAAAAACAGCATATGCGTGCTGTTTTGGAGGCAGTATTAGAACTGAGAAAAAATCATTTATATAGGAATTGGAGCAATCTTCCATTTCTTCAAGTATGAAGAAAATTCAAATAGTTAACGCTTTGGGCTATAAAAGTGACTGCTTCTGGTCAAACAAATTACATTTTTTAGTATATGATGGGGCGGATGGACGGTCCTATGTTAGCAGTAGCAGCAGCGGATTGCGCCTAATCAGCTGGCTTTCAGAATTTGCTTTCGGCCTAAACAAATCACTTGCCGGTTGATCATATATCTCAGCAGTAGCGCGGTAGCAGCAAACGTTTCGATTTGCCGGTTGAAGGCTTTCGCTTTCTTCGATGGAGTGATGGAGCTTTGCCTTATTTGGCAAGCATTGATCCTGTCAAATATCATTTAACCCATTCCCCGCGGGTGATGCCGTATGGTATCACCTGACATACAAACTTTGATGCCAGTTTAACAACTATACTTGAAATTTTTATTGATTGATCTTCAACATGCAACATAGTTTGTGCCAATTATGCATGCGGTTGCTGATTATTAAGAGTTTGAATGTCATTTTTCGATGTAAAAACTGATTTCTCTCCGCGGGGATAGGGTTAAGCTGGTATTTGGCCATTTTTTACTCTTTTCCAGAATAATTTTTTCCGGAAATTATTTTACTAGTGCTAAATAAAAGTTGTTGTGATTGATCCCTCTCGAATACAACAAACAACCTTGTATAGTTTTACGTCAACCTTGCGGTAGTGGCGTTGCTCGAAATCCTTCTGTTATTTGTTTTCATTCAACGAACCGTTCGTAACTGACGGATCTTTAATGAGGGCTAATTTGATTGCTGTTGTTTTCCGACAGTTGGCCAACTTGGAGGAGGTTTTATGATGTTTTAAAAAACAAAATCACTATAAAAGTAAAAGCTCCACTGAAACTAGTCAGTACCAAACGCTCTGTACACTCGAATGGATCATAAAATGAGAAGTTACCTTATCTTACTAATTGTAGTTACCTTAGCCCTTAGGATGGCAGACTCTTGCTGCGATTGCTGTGATTGTTGCTGCTGTTCGACACCCGAGGAATGTTCTGACACTGTTTTAGGCACGGAGGCCGGTGAAGAAGACATCGAGGGGCGGTGGTCTGTAAATATTAATAATGTAGTCGGATCCGGATGATCCGGTGTAGTACGGTTTGCCCCGAACAAACTTCGCTCTGCTATAAAACTGTAGAGAGTGTATCCCAAATTTCGTCTTGTTCCTCTAGAATTAGAAACTAGTAAATCAGGTTGAATGTTGCATACAATAAATTCAGAAACGAAAAACTCAACTTGGATTATTTATTCTTCGGATGTTACGTTGTCGTAGTTTTTTTTTTTTTTTTTAATCAAAACATTTTTTAACTAAGATGTCTCTCTATGTCGTACAGTCTTCGTTAATGAGCAGCTGTTGGACGTAAAACCGCATACAAACAGATGTGCCACGAAACTTCAATTCAATTAAGATTCAGTTGCGCGGATTATGGCTACCCGCAGTGGTGGTGGCGCTGTTGAGCTTCTACCCTTTGAACTCAATTGCCAGTTGTCGCGCACCGTGCTGCCAGAAACAGCAACTACAGTTGTAATAAATCCGAAGTGCTGAGTTGTAAGACAAGACGTCGAATGAAAATAAACGAGAATAATATTGCTACAAAACATGTAAGTATTTATTTCAATCCCCTTTATCGAGCGGTTCATTAGTACTAGGAAAGATAGGATGAAATGTGTCCTCCAAAGATCCAACCCAGCTATCCTTGCCAAGGAAATCCATTCCAAGGTGGTGCTTGTCCTGCAAGTAATATCGCGTTCGTATTTTCTTTTATTATACTGCATCCTTTACTACTCTGCCTATACCTTCATATTGAACGTCCGTCACTACTTGACCATTAATGTTCTCATAGTTATAGTAGCCCCAGTGGAAAGTTCGTTCATCATCGTCTTCCTGTGTTGGTTTGACTCCAGCTGAACTCCTTCCATCGGATGCTTCTGGGCAACAATTCGACAAGCAGCAAGAATTTACCATTTGTAGGACCCCCACCAAGACAATCACAAACGTGAAGCAGGCTTTCATTTTGCAAACCGTCCAATGCTGCGGAGTCTTTGGTACTGACTAATTTGTAAATTGATATTGCAGTTTTAATAGTTGGTAACTGGTTAAACAGGTTATAGAATCAATGCCAACGACCAGCTGCCGAACATTTGGCAAAAAGAATGCTAGTAGTGCTTGGATTATCGTGTAGGCGCAAATGAGTAAAATTTGTTTTGATTTCTATAATTCATTTCTATAGCTGCTAATGTAGAATACTTCTACGTCAACTCGATTATAAGTGTTCCGGATAGTTGGAATTGTGTCTGCATTCGTAGCGCTGTGGTCAACCAAAGCGAATTCAAACATTATGAGACGATTTTGGCAACTGGCCTCACTTGGCATCATCTGTCTAACGTTATCAAGCTTCGATCCGACGGACGGTTTACCCTGCTGTTGCTGTTCGATTGGCAACGACGGCGCACAGTGTATCCAAATCGAGAAACGGACGGCAAAACTATTTTTTCAAGTCCTATGTTAGCCATATCTTCTAGAAAGTTGCTTCGTATACTGCTCTCCTTCATATGCTTTAATGGAATCAGTTACAAATTTCGCCGTATAGAGGGCGCCATACCAAACTTTTAAACGTGACTTGCTAGACGAATAGTTTTTTCTGCAAAGTTGTGTAGAATTTTATTTCAAAACTGTTTGCTGAATACCTTAAAACCTCTAGAAATTGAGATTTCAGAGCTACTAGACGTTTTCTATAAAGGCTTTTTAAAAGCAGTTTTTCATCCATATGTTCAACTCTAAGGCCTAAAACATGACTGTATATAATTGAGAATGACGTGGTAAATCAAGATGAACAATTTCTAGTGATATATTGGTTATTATATACAGTATTCATGAATGAAAACTGGAAAAAGTGTTTTTAAAAGCTTCTTTTATTTGAGTTGAAACTCGAAAAGGCGCAAACGAATCCAAGCTTCTATGAAGCCATCCGATAGAGTACCTTTCTGACTAACAGAAAAACACAAAACTACTGTGGGTTATTTGTAGTTTTGAATATATGGCCAACTGAAGTTACCGATCATTACATGCATTTGTGCGCTCTTTATAGCACAAAGGCCGGCGCGTACACTACGTTTCCGTTTCTATGCCCAACGAACAGACACCACAATGGGGCTAAATCTAGAAACGGGCGGAAACAGGTAATTTTGAAGTCCAATGTTATCAGTATCTTCTAGAAAGTTGTTTCGTTTACTGTTGTCCTTTATATGCTTCAATGCAACCCACTTCAATTTTCCCCATATAGAGGGCGCCACACCTAACTTTTGAACGTGACTAGCTAGACGAATAGTTTCTTCTGCAAAGTTGTGCAGAATTTTATTACAAAACTGTTTGCCGAGTAGCTTGAATCTCTAGGAATTGATATTTTAGAGATACAGCACCTTTCAGAAAAAAAAAATAATTTAAAAACAAACCTCAATATTTAGAGGTTCGAGGTATACGACGAACAGTTTTGTAATCAAATTTTACACAGCTTTGCAGAAGAAACTATTCGTCTAGCTAGTCACGTTCAAAAGTTAGGTGTGGCGCCCTCTATATGGTGAAAATTGAAGTGGGTTACATTGAAGCATATAAAGGACAATAGTAAACGAAACAACTTTCTAGAAAATACTGATAACATTGGACTTCAAAATTACCTGTTTCCGTCCATTTCTAGATTTAGCCCCATTGTGGTGTCTGTTCGTTGGGCATAGAAACGGAAAAGTAGTGTACGCGCCGGCCTTTGTGCTATAAAGAGCGCACAAATGCATGTAAAAATCGGTAACTTCAGTTGGCCACATATATTCAAAACTACAAATAACCCACTGTAGTTTTGTGTTTTTATGTCAGTCAGAAAGGTACTCTATCGGATGGCTTCATAGAAGCTTGGATTCGTTTGCGCCTTTTCGAGTTTCAACTCAAATAAAAAAGCCTTTAAAAACACTTTTTTCCAGTTTTTATTCATTTATACTGTATATAATAACCAATATATCACTAGAAATTGTTCATCTTGATTTACCACGTCACTCTCAATCATATACAGTCATGTATTAGGCCTTAGAGTTGAACATATGGATGAAAAACTGCTTTTTAAAAGCCTTTTTAGAAAACGTCTTGTAGCTCTGAAATCTCAATTTCTAGAGGTTTTAAGGTATTCAGCAAACATTTGTGTAATCAAATTTTACACAACTTTGCAGAAGAAACCATTCGTCTAGCAAGTCACGTTTAAAAGTTAGATATGGTGCCCTCTATACGGTAAAATTTGTAACTAATTACATTAAAGCATATGAAGGACAGCAGTAAACGAAGCAACTTTCTAGAAGATATGGATAACATAGGACTTGAAAAAATAGATTTGCCGTCCGTTTCTCGATTTGGACACACTGTGCGGCGTAGGTCCACGCGGTGGACCGGAGTATTACGATGGTACCTCCAGAAGATATCTTCCATCCTTTCGACTACCGAAGCGGCCACCCAAGATTCGTCCACCCGCCCATATTCCAGCTCGTACGGAAGACGTACTGGAAACCGCGGCCGAGATACTCGACAACACTGATGACTCGTAATGTCGAGTTATTTGTAGTTATTCCGTAGCGGATCATAGGACCAACCTTCTGTGCAAGTTTAATAATTGGCACTAGCAGCAAAAATAAACAAAAATCAATTTTGATTTGGGCTGCTTCAAATCTTATTTCTTGCAGCGTTTCCGTAACGTTTTTTCACTAAGGCCGTTACAAATTTTATTTTCATTGTATGTCAAGCACCCCCCCCCCCCCCCTTCAAAAATCTTGAATATTGGAAAGGGAAGAAAAAAAAGCTCGAACCGTTTTGTTCATTTCATTGATTTTCCGACAGCATTAATGCTCAATTAAGCAACAAACAAGTCAGGTGGTCAGGTGACAGCGAGAGTGTCGTCGAAAGGCAAGCAAAATAAATAATAATTATAATAAAGTGTTATTATTCAACATTTGAGCCGTTGAGAGCAAAAGTGGTATGTGTGCCATTTTTACACTTTTTGGGTTTTTTGCATAAATTGATGCAGAACGCAATAATGTACTAGAATATCCAAGAAAAACCGAAATCTGATATCCTAACCCAAAGTTAAAGCTAACACAATTTTTGGTAATTAACACAATCACCATTTCGTTGAGAGCAAAAAAGCGGTACATGTCCAGTCTGTGCATGTTAGATGAATTGTAAGTCGAGGATCTTAGGATATAAAACAATCATGTCTTCAGCAAAATTGGTCAAGTGATTGAATGCTTTTAGATGAAGATCTGTCTGTTTTGGAATTTTCTCACTACTTGGCGCTAGTGTACCCGTACTATAGCACTCAATCATTGGACAACTCTGCTGAAGACATGAATGTTCTATGTCCTTAGATGAGAGAGCTATAGTGCATCCTTCAGGCTCACACTGGACATGTACCACTTTTGCTCTTAACGTTTTCTGGTTGTCATTATTTTTTCCATAGAACAAAAGTGGTACATGTTTTACCATTGAAGTTTGTGTAAGTTACTCAACCAAAACTTGTTATGCTTTCATGTGCCGTCTTTTGAAACCTTTCCAGCAATGATTTGGTGCAGTTATGTAGGAAAAAAATGTTGAAAATAATTTACTATTTGAGTGTTTTCGTTTTATGCGTCTTCTGAAAAATTTACTTATTGGCACATGTACCACTTTTGATCTCAATGGCTCATTTATTTGAGTGCAAGTTACAAACGTCATAACTTGTACACAAACTTTGATCAAAGATATTTCTTTTTTTTTGTCTCGGTGTTATTTATTTTTTGCCACCCCCTTAGCTAACTTTGATAACCCTGGACATAAAAAGAATTCTAAATTTGTATCAGCCTAATGTATTAAGTTTATTATCTGGTATTTGCACTTATACATCTCAAATGAAAGCTAGCCGGGCTGATTTGTTCATTGCTTCAGCGTTTGCTTCTGAAACTTCAACTGCCTATAAAAGCATAAGAGTCCCATATGACTTTCAGGCAAATGTTAGTTTTCGCTGTCAATGTATATGATTTAGGTTCGCAGTTTCGTATGCCTAGATGAAAGTTGAATGTTTGTTCTGAAAAATATTGAAAAAAATACCAAACCTAGCTTGTCCCATATCTATCTTCTATCTTCTTCTATACCTATAAAATACCAGTCCGGTCTGTCTGTTTGTCTGATCCATATAGGCTCGGAAACTACCGAACCGGTCGACGTGAAAATTTGTATGTAGGGGTTTTAGGGGCCGAAAAAGGTTCCTAATAACAAATATGTCCATATTGGTTCGACACCCCTCCCTCTTCTGGAAGGGAGGGGTCCCATACAAAAGAAACACGAATTTCGCACAGCTCGAGAACCAATGAACCTGTAGTGACGCACCCTAACATCACACACAACCACATACTGCGATAAAGCATACCTGATGCAAGGAGGTGAGAGACTTTGGGGCGAGCTGTCAAGTGCGTGCGAAAGGGCAGAAGAAGGATGCGACCGCATGGACATGCCAGTGAAAGTGCACAGAATAAATAATAAAAAGTTCGAATCGATTATTGAATCTAGTGGTAATTTTTTTATCAGAAAAGCTCCCCCTCTACATCTGGCGACGAGGATGGCTAAAATGGTAATTATAAAAAAAAAGTTCTTTTTCGAGGAATTGAACGTACGCGTACAGATTATGAAAAAACTAAAACGCGTTCCCTCTGAGGAGGTTTAATAGAAAAAGTGATATCTCTGAGGAGATAGAAAATATACCTTTGAGGAGGTTAAAAAAAGTGATATCTCTGAAGAGATAGGAAAATATACCTTTGAGGAGGTGAAAAGTGTCCTCCGAGGTGGACAAAAGTGCATGAAAAAAGAGCAAGTCATTCACCTTGAGAGGGACACCCGGAATGCGCTCTGTCTTCAAATTTGATTACGAGACACAGTAGAAGTATTTGTAATTATGAAAATAAAACCTCTGAGGAGTGTTGATTTCCAGAAACATAGAGTTTATTATAGCAATAAATTAGTCGTCATATATCGAAATTTATTCGCCTTTGTTCAGAGCCTTGTATGGTGTTTTATTTTTCTTTAGGTTGGTGAAGGGCGAGCACTCCGAGAATTTCGGTGCAAGGAAATCGAGAAAAACCATCTGGCTAAAGAATGGAAAGCATGGAAAGCTTCTCTGGAAATTTATTTTGACGCATACGACGTGGTAGATCAACGAAAGATGGAGGCCCAAATGCTGCATTTTGGTGGACAGCAACTACAGAGTGTATTCGACAACTTGCCCGAGAACGATAAGGATCACTGGTTGCAACTGAGGCCAGATGGTATGATGTAGCGGAGGAAAAATTAGACGCATACTTCGAGCCAGGCCGTCAGTATATACTTGAGCGCTGTAGATTGAGAGTTCTTACGGAGATTTTCGTAATTGACACTATCGTCGAAGGATGTCTTTCGGGTGAGCTGCGACTGTGGATCGTACAAAAGGATAGATTGCTATCGAAAATCGTAGATATGGGGGCGATGATGGAAGGCGTCGATCAGCAGATTAAGGACATTGAGTCATTGAAAACACTTAATCGTGTACAGGATAAAGAAGAGTAGATTTTTCAAGTGAAATCGGAACACAATACAAAGAACTCGAAGCCGTATTCAAATCGAGGTCCATCACAAAATGGAAAACCTTCTCGCAATTGGTCTAAGCCCGAAGAACGGTCTGTCACCTGCTACCGTTGTGGGGTAGCCGGTCATATGGGAACATCTGAAACTTGTAAAGCACGTGATCAAGTTTGCCGGTTGTGTAAGAAAGTTGGGCATTTTGAAGCGGTGTGCCGGAAGCATACTTCCGGATCAGCTTTTGCTTCTGGGATAATGAAAACCAAGAAAGTTCGCCTAATTGAAACCGACGACAGTAGCGGGCCGCTGCAGATTAATAACCCCGGTTATAAAACTTCAGAAGATTCACGTGATTCGAAGGTGTACTACTGCTTTTACGGAGGCAACGAATCAAATCGTCGAGTGTAATATAGGAGGAATTTCTCTTAAGCTATTGGTTGACTCAGGATCCGATATTAATGTGATTAATCGGGAGGCCTGGGCGCTTCTGAAGCAGCAACGTATCAAGGTAACCAACATGATGAAAGGATCAGAACAGATCATCAAAGGTTATGGAAGCGATGTACCGCTAAAAATTTTGGGTACTTTCGACGCTGAAACATCAGTCGGCACACGAACGATACTGGCAACATTTTTCGTGGCAGAAAACGGTCAGCGCTGTCTCCTAGGTGATACCTCAACAAAGAATCTTGGAATTCTGAAAGTAGGCGTTGGCGTGAATCAGATAGAAAAACGTAAAAACCCCTTTGTGAAAATCAAGGATGTGCAGGTGCAAATACATATGGATCCGTCTTTCAAGCCAGTGCGATGACCAGCCAGCTAGATGACCGTCTCGCGCAATACATTATTGAGGTAAAGATGGCTAAAGAACAATTTTTTTGTGGGTGTCTTTTTTTTTTCGAATAAAGAATATTCAATTCAGAGAGAGTAATAAGTATAAATAAACCATGATTTATACATTTTTTAATTATTTTATTTCAATATGGTTAGCCAGCTGATTGTTCAAAGGATTATCTTTCAGGATTATTCTTTCGACGTTTCAGGTAAAAACAGGCCCAACGTCGTGGGTTTCTCCGTTGGCTGTGGTAGGCAAAGCCAATGGCGAACCTCGACTGTGTCTGGATTTGAGAAGGGTTAACGAGGCGGTGATTCGAGTAAGATTTCCAATGCCAATAGTTGATGAGTTATTGGCTCGAATTGGATCAGGCAAAGTTCGTAGTAAACTAGACATCCGTGATGCATTCCTTCAAACGGAACTGTCACCCGAGTCTCGAGATATTACTACGTTTATCACGAGCCGTGGTCTTTTCCGATTTAAGCGGCTACCTTCCGGACTTGTGTCGGCACCTGAAATTTTTCAACAGGTAATGGATGAAATATTATCGGGTTGCGAGGGAACAGTTTGCTACGTAGACGATATATATGTAGAGGGGCAGGACAAGGAAGAGCACGATCACCGGTTGAAGATAGTTTTCAATCGTCTTGATAAGCGCGGTGTCGTTCTGAATCGCCAGAAGTGTATAATCGGCGAAGGCGAATTACAGTTCTTAGGCCATATGATCAGTTCGAAAGGAATAAGACCGTCTCCATCCAAGGTTGAAGCACTACTATCTTTTCGTCACCCTGAAAATGTGGCCGAAGTGAAGAGCTTTTTAGGTTTGGCGAATTATATGAATAAATTCATTCCAAACCTAGCTACTGTTGATGAGCCGCTCAGGAAACTCTTGCACCATACGGTAAGATTTGTATGGACACAGGAGCAACAACTGGCATTCGATACTATAAAACAGGCCCTGGCGAAAAAGACCAATCTAGGGTATTATAACTGCAAGGACGCTACATCGGTGATTGCGGACGCAAGTTCCACTGCCTTGGGAGCCGCTCTTGTCCAGACAAACGACCGAGGTGAAAGCCGCATCATCTGCTTCGCTTCCAAATCATTATCAGAGACGGAGAGGAGATACTGTCAGACGGAAAAAGAGGCGTTGGCTTTAGTCTGGAGCGTCGAAAGATTCCAAATGTACCTCCTGGGAAAACCATTTGATCTGATAACTGACTGTAATGCCCTGACGTATCTTTTCAACCCTCGTTCGAAACCATGTGCGCGAGTAGAAAGGTGGGTCCTACGACTTCAGGGGTTGCAGTACAACGTTAAACACATTTCAGGGGAGAAAAACATAGTGGATTCGCTTTCGAGATTATCTACACTGCCACCAGTGCCGTTTGATGTCAGTGAAGAGCTATTCGTAAATGAAGTTGGAGGAGCAGCAGCTTCGACTGCAGCTATCCGTTGGGAAGAGGTGGACTACGTTTCAGAGCAAGATAAAGAAATATCGACGATTTTCGAGGCGCTGAACACTGGACGTTTATTTTAACTACCAATGGAATACCGCGTAATAGCTAGAGAGCTGTGTCGAGTTGGGAACGTGTTGATGCGAGGGGACCGAATCATTGTGCCTAAACGACTCAGGAAGCAAGTTCTATGCGTTGCCCACGAAGGGCACCCAGGCACCCGGATGAATAAAAGCTATCTGCGATCTTCGGTGTGGTGGCCGAAGTTAGACTCCGATGTTGACTCATTTATTAAGCGCTGTAGAGGATGTTTGCTTGTGTCTGTTCCAGACGCTCCAGAGCCCATGTTTCGTCGAAGTTTGCCTGCCAGGCCGTTACCGGTGGGACAGTTCCTATTAGTTGTAGTGGATTACTACAGCAGGTACTTCGAAGTGTGCGAAATGACCAAAATCACCGCAGAGGATACCATAGCGGAGTTAACAACGGTTTTCAGCCGACACGGCGTACCTGTAACACTGACGGCTGACAATGCACCACAACTTAGTGAGGAATGCGAGAACTCCAAGTTTTGCGAAGATTATGGCATTTTGCTAATCAATACTATTCCATATTGGCCCCAAATGAACGGGGAAGTAGAACACCAAAACAGGACAATACTAAAACGATTACAGATTGCCCAAGAATTGGGCCAGGATTGGCGTCAAGAACTCCAAAAGTTCCTTCTAACTTATCGGGCAGCTTCTCACTCTACAACTTGTCGTTCACCAGCTGAGCTGCTATTTGGACTAAAAATTCGAACGAAACTTCCGCAAACAAAAGAATATTTCTTAGGTAACAAATATGTCCATAATGGTTCGACTCCCCTCCCTTTTCTGCGAGGGAGGGGTTCCATACAAATGAAACACAAATTTCTGGTTATCTCGAGAACTAACCAACTAAATGGAACCAAATTCGGCAGGTGAATGTTTTTAGGGGTAACAAATATATCCATAATGGTTTGACACCCCTCCTTCTTCTATAAGAGAAGGGTCCCATACAACTCAAATTTCGCGCAGCTCGAGAACAAATCAAGCAAATATAACCAAACTTGGCAAGTGAATGTTTTAAGTGCAACAAGCATGTCCAGAATATTTCGACACCCTTCCTTCTTCTGGCATGTCTCCAAATACCATTTCGAAATCCAAGATGGCGACTTCCTGTTTCTGAAAAACAGCGGCAAATGACCATATACCACCCAATATGGGTATTTTCGGAATTGTTATGATGCACTGAAGCCACAAATCGACCTCAGACAATATTTTTAATTGTTAGATGGCGACTTCCGGTGTCTGGAAAACAGCCTAAAGTGACCAGATACCACCCAATATGATTATCTCCGGAACCAGAATGATGCAAGGAGCTGACCTCAGACACCACTTTGAATTGTAAAATGGCAACTTCTGGGAAACAGCCGTAAATAACCGAATACTACTACATATGGATATGTTCGTAACCGACATGATGTAAAGAAGCCAAGCATTGACCCTAGACACCATTTTGAATTCGAGAATAACCACTTTGTTTCTGGAAAACAACGAAAATACCTGAAATGCACCCAATATTTTTCCTGAATAGAGGTGATGTACAAAGTTTGTACAAAGCCAAAAGTCGACAATGTCATTCCGATAAAACCAATCATATTAAACGATATAAACAAATCGCAAGGAATCAATGAATTTGAAATGTTCAAAATCATTAAATTAAACACTAGAATAGGCGAGACGAAGTTTGCCGGGTCAGCTAGTAGAGCAAATGTTTCCTTGATTTGCATGTGCCAAATGTCCTGTCGGCTTTTCATGTAGCGTAGCTGTGACACAAATTTCGCACTGCTTATGGCCTAGTTTCACCAGAGAAATGTTCATTTGCTTCAGCACCTGGCAGTACAAAACATAGTTGACATCGAGAGATTGGGACTTTTTAAATTCCTCGTACATTTTTTTCTTCTTTTTTTTCTTCTTGTCGGGTTAAACGAGGAAATGTGAGCATTAATTGCATTTCGCTTTGAAGAATCTCTGGTATTTTCCTCGTTTTGTAGGTTTCGGAGATTTTCTTTCAATGCTTCGATCTTACTTACTCATACAGTTCTTTGAACATCCACATGCATCATGGATAACCGGATGTAGCTGACGGCGTTTTTCTGCAACCTTCTTCCTACGATTTCTTTGTCATTTTACGTTTCTTTGGTTTTGGTTGCTCAACAAAAAAACTCCCGTCGGAATCTATTACAGCATCATCAGATGATCCACGCGACAGAGACAACCATTTTTTTCCAATTTTTCAACCTCCTGTCAATTCGAACCCGCGAAACTGTTCATCCGAGCTATTCTCCGAATCGTTCCCATAAGCTTTGAGTAGTTCCAATGCAGACATTTCAACAAAAAAAAATTTTTGATTGGAATAAACTATTCGTATGACAGACACAATAAGGAATACGAATAAATACCATGGCCATCTTAGAATGTGTGGAGGCTGATATGCTTTTATTTTTTGTATATAGAACAAAAATAAAGGCACACGAGTCCCATCATTTATTTCCAAGCCTGGAATTCATGGAAAAGTTTTGAAACTCATGGAAATACATATTGTTCCACCTATTCAACATACAGTTGAATAAAACTTACTTTAAGTTAAACCATAGTTATTTACCTTCAATTCAAGAATCAAACTTCATTTGCAATTTTCTCGACTGTGAGCATTTCCATATGCTTTTATGGGCAGTCAAGTACTGTTTCACTTCGCGTGCTGAGCTAAGGCATATGAAGCTATTGCACTGGGCATATTATACTGCATCTGGGGCGTTTTGCCCCGATAGATTAGAAAGCTTGCGATTTAATCATATTTTTTAATAAAATTATGGTGTTTCTGTGGAATAGTTTCTACAAAACAAAATGATAGCAGTGCATTACCAACTAAATAGTGTATCTAACAGCAAAAAAGATTAATTGTTTGCGATAACCATAACTACGATATTTACTAAGGGGGTCGTATTATACCTGTTTACCCTATATGAAGCAATTGTAGAATTACTCTATCTCTTATCATGCTAAAGGAAACCGGCCTCTGAGAGAAAATCGAGAGAGGCAATCCAGCGAATTACTAAACCTCGTCATTAACTTGGTAATACGGATCGATCGTTGCGGATATAGTAGAGGATCCCAATCTTACTATATTAAAAGAAGAGTTCTCTTGCATTCTAGCGAGAATACGGATTCTGCCTTCGACATCCCAGTGCAGTGGTCAGCGAGCAAATATACCCCAGCTAGAATGGAAAACTTGCGAAGACTTTGTAGGAAGCGACCACACACTGATTCTCATTACTAACAACTTTGACTCTGCCAGCAGCACGAAGCGACCTCCTCAGCTATTCGACCAAGCAGATTGGACCCTCTTCGGTAACCAAATATCAGCAGAAATTCGAAACAACCAACCCAACAGCACTCCCGAGCTCCCCTACTTAATCGATTTCGTCGAAGGGCATCAGCAGGGCACGATGAAATAGGATACCCTGTGTTGAAAAGTCTGCTCTTGGCAGGAATGAAGTGTTTACTGCGACTGTTCAATCTTGAGGGATCCAAAAGAACCCTTCCACCGAACTGAAGGTAAAGTGTGGTTATCCCTGAACAATATGGTCGAAACACAGACACAACTCGTTGAAGATCTATCTTTTTAACGAATTGTTTACCCAAACTCATGGAGAGGTTAGTTAACAGACGGTTGAAAAACTTCTTGGAATCGAGTAATCTTTTGAACCACCTTTTCGGTCCAGACATGGGACAGAGATTTACTATGTGGCCTTAGAAGAAATACTTCAACGCACCAGAAACGGAAATGAGCATACTATTCCAATGTTGTACAATCGAGTATGGACCCCACATGCCATGTAGCAAGCCGCAGCCTGGACCCCAGGCCCTGGGATCTGTCGGGAAAAAGCTCACACCTCATCAAAAACCCATTGACGGAAATGATCCCTCAACTGTCATTAGATGAGAGATCAATAACGACATTAATTAATAATAGTAGTCAACGAACCAGGCTGAAATTCGCAAAAGCCCTACTGGACTTCAGGCTTCTTCATGGACTAGAAGTCGTTTCTTCTATTTCTTTATTTAGGCTGATGCATCACCCAAAAAAATACAACGAATGGTCCCTGGGCGCGTGCGGTTGATAAAAAATAAAGAACCGCTAGCTACAGTATACTGTATTGGGAGATTGTCTTTTTCTTCATTGTTGAGGCCGTTGTATGATATCAGTTCTTCAGGTGGACTCACGACTGCTGTTTTAAAAGGGCCTATCCAAAAATGATGAGTGGAATAAATATTCTATATCAGAAAAATGGCTTATTTGATTGAAATGGTGTCTTTAGCAAAGTTGTAGGTAATAAAATTGCGGCTCTGGAAAAAGAATGCACACTGTTAAAAAAATTTATATCTGTACCGAATTTTCCAAATTGTCACCAAATATCAAATATTTCTAAACGTACCTCTTTTGAAAATCTAACTGTTTTACATATTGAAGATCTATCTATCTGTCAAAACTTGGTGATGGTAAATGATGAAAATGGTATGATGACAGAATGGAGAATTGAGCGTCATCCAGACAAAGCTAAATTATCTTCAGTGGATGTCCCTAATGGCATTGTCTGGTGCATTCCCTATAACACCCACTGCTGCTTTAGCTTCGGGCGGTCTTTATTTTTTTCGCACGTGCGGATAATTCTTTAATACAAATCCTAGACAAAGGTCAAAAAGATTAACTTAGTCTTTGCAATCGAACATCCGTAAGTCGTTCCTCAAAGCGGTCAAACGTTCACCTTCTTGGCCAATGGAAAAAAACATAAAATTTTTGATATCGAAAAAAACTGTTTATCCCAAATGTCCGTCGGAGTCAGTAGATATTCGTTTTTCTTAATAATTTAGTATTTTTCAATTTATAGAAGAATTCCATGACCATAAAATAGTTTCCTGTTATTCTGAGGCCGTTTCTTTTTGAACGATATTTTGAGACTCCAAACATTTCTATACCAGACAATTATATTCAAAATTTCATTCGATATACAAATCAATTCGATAACATCATTTTTCTCTAACCCACTATCATATTATTAATATTATTTCCCCCGCCTAATAGGGAACCCAATAGACTTAAACCAAAACATCGCTCAATCTCCTTCTCAACCTTTTCGTCAAAGATTTTAGCGCTTGATTCGGTGGCAGTTGTTTTCTCTGGACTTTCCCCAGTCATCGGGCAGCGGCAACAATCACAGCTGCAGCCAGACTCTGCCATCCTTAGGGCTAAAGTAAGAACAATTAGAAATGTAAGGCAACTTCTCATTTTATGAACCGTTCGAGTCTGTCGAGCGTTTGCTACTGACTAGTTTCAATAAAGCTTTTACTTTTATAACGATTTTGTTTTCCAAAACATCATTAAAACTTCTCCAGGCTTTGTTGGAAAAATCAATATTAAAATCAGTCACTACCAAAGGTCCGTCAGTTAGCAATGGTTTGTAGAATGAAAAATTACTTCACCGCTATAATAGTGCTGGCGTGCATTCTGAAGATGGCCGCTGCTTGCTGCTGTCCCTGTGATGTGACGTCCGATGTCCGGAAGCTTGAAGAACCACCAGCCGGCTCGATCACGGAACCCGGAGAGGACGAGCTTCAGAGTCGGGATAACATTTTTATAAATAATATCGTACCACCGGATTCAGATGAAGATGACTACTTCTGTTTGTGGTGCTGGTAGTTTGGGTTCACGAAACTCGCAATAAATGATTTGGTAGTTCAGAAAATGATGTTTTATTCATTTAAACCCATATTTGGGATTTCGTGCTCATATTTTTTATAAAATTTAATACAGATGCAAAATCAAAGAAAGTTTGGTTTGTTGATAAGAGAATAAAAAGTATTTCTCGTTATTCTTTCCTTTATTCGTAAACAGTAAAAAACATAGGCAATTCTCGAAATGCAACGATATAAAATCCAATAAAAAAGAAATAATAAATGAAATCAACCTGAGCGAAGAAATTAAAAAATACTTTCGATTGAGGTTCACTGAATTTTTCATTAGATTCATCTTTCAAATAAAGCTAAAAATATGCAAAAATGATTTCTGTAAATAAAACATAAAAAAGAAGCTTTAGGAAAAGAGAGGTAAGTGAAAAGAATCTCAAGGTATTGAAAGTAAATTAAAAACAGTATTACAGCTTAAATTATTATGTTCTTTATATATTCTCATTCAGCGCTTTTTTATTACAACATTCTTTACCATTAACATGCTTCCCAAATTTAGAACAGTTATTTTTCAGTCTGGGAAATAACTTTATTACATTCTGGAACGCTTACTGCGGCTGTTACTTATGGTGGCTCACGACGACGACGACGATGGATTATATTATACCGGAATGATCCTTGCGTCCATCCCGTCTCCTGGTTCTGGATACTTTCGGCGCAATATACCCAACCGGCTGCCGGCGAAACGAGGTTGTGTTGAGGCTCAAATCACGCGAGTATGACCAACCGTGTCCAGCTAGCAGAGCCAGCACGACCAAAGGGATTGCTAGCAGAATGCTTTTGAACAGCATGATGAAGGGATGTTTCCCAATCTGAATCGCTAGCTGGGGAGAATCGACAATTTAAAGCTTTTCAAGCGACTGAGAAAAAACGCGAACCAGTTGATCGTAATTTTAATTACATTTGCAACAGTTGGTTTATTATAAAATCAGGTGTGAAATATTAATCAAAGTTAGTTAGCTTTCTCAAGACGGTTTCAATAGCGCTGCTAAAATGATTCGCTTGAGAACAAGCGCTTGTACACAAACTTGCGTGGAAGCAGATATTCATACCACGCAACATTTCAAATTAGCAATGAAACGGTTGGATAAGCTGCAGCAGCTTATATTTGAAACATGCATATTTGTTGGTAATTACTCCTATTTGTAACGAATCGATCATACATTGCAAGGAAGATAAGTAACTTACAGCGCTCTAATGAAACATTCATTTTTTGAATAATATATCATAAGAGCACCTCATCACCACCATTAGCTCTGCATACAAAAGTGAACATTCGAATCAATATAAAGCACATAATTGATTTTGCCTCATCAAACTCTCATACTTACTTACATTTTTAGCTGACGGACCGTTTACCGGTCTAGGACTGAACGAATTAGAGATATCCGCCTTCTTCTGTCTTTGGCAGCCGTTCTTCAGGTACCTCGTACACATGTCGTGCATCTTCTTCTACGACGTACGTCCACCGAGTGCGAGGCCGGGTCGACTCCGTAGTCGACGGCCTCTTCCTGGTTCTCTGTTAAACATAGTTTTGGAGGCTCTCTCGTCAGGCATTCTGGCTACATGTCTAGCCCACAGCAGCCTGCTCCACTGTATTATAGTGAATATCAGCATGTTTGTATACCTGGTACAAACTCATGCGTCTACGTCACACTCTATCTTCCAATCTACTACCAATGCTGCTTCATGTCCGTAAAGGGTCACCGTCCTATGGAGTGCTGGTTTTGTGCGAGTTTTCAAGCTATGAGACCTTAGCTGGTCACGTAGTCCGTAGAAGGCCTTGTTCGTCACTACAACTTGTCGTTTTACTTCACAGCTCATATCGTTGTTACATGTCATAAGCGTACCAACGAATTTATCAACCACTTTAAATCATTCCCCATCAATCCGTCAACACAAAAACTACCGAAAGTCCCATGCTACCTGCCAGCTACCATGTACTTTGTTTTGGCTTTGTTGTCCGCATGACCACAAGTCAGCCCAGTTAGTTTCACCAGGAAACCGTATTCCTGCATAATTTGCCACAGCTCAATACTTTTCACTGATAATGCTATAATAAAACTATAATGCCTTATAATCTATAAACAGATGTTGAGTATGCAGGTTATATTGTAGAGTCCCTTCCGGAACATTTGCCAGAATAACTGATTTTTAACAAAAACGCGACACAATCCTGTACGTGCGTTCAGAAGGACTACACGGAATCACATTTAATTTACGATTGAATTATATTTTACATAAGAACTTAACGCTAGCCCTAGAGTATATTCCGCGAGAGACAATTTCCCCTCGCAAAACCACTACTTTTCTCTGTTATCCCAACGACCTTTCTCGGCCCTTTTCTACCTTAGTACACACAGACCTTACTTTAAAATCTGAGCGGTCCATGCGCTCCGCCGCTCTAATTTGTTTATAAACCAACCGGTAACTCATCATCGCTCACGCAGCGACGAGTTCCTGGCGTGCCTTGAGCTGGTTGATGTGCTATCCCGCGAGAGTAGCACAACCAACCGTTTCTTGGTGTTCCCGGGGGCCGCTTTCCCCAGGGACTGCCTCTTTGCTTAGAGGCCTGCCCTGTAGAGCAGACCACCGCAAACGAGGGGGACGTCTGTCTGCACCTTTTTGGATGCAGTCGCCCACCTGGTCTTGGCACCTTTCTCGGCCGCCTTAACTCGAGCTACGAGTTCCTCGTGTTCTTTCCTGACTTCATCAATGGCACTCCGAAGCAGAATGAGGCTCTGCTTCAAGTTAACAGCGATATTTTCTTCGTGTAATACCTGCTTTACTGTTGGTTCAAACCAATTTCAATCCTAGAATTTGATATACTTATAATATATATTTAAAAAATCAACACACATTTGTACAGGGTGACAAAAAAGTCCGGTCACACAGGAAAATCTCAATATTTCAAAGAATAAGAAGAAAATCTGAATCTGGCTTTCATAGCTTTTTTCAGTAACTCATAAAAATACTTCACAGACGATATCTCGGAATTACACCACCTTTCTCTGATCGAACCAGCTTCAAACGTCTCGGAAAGTCGTCGCAAGCGGCGCGCACGTGCTCCATCGGCATCCCGTCCCAGATTTTCGTGATAACTCGCTTGAATTGCTCCAAATTTGTTATTTTCTAGTCGTTCAGCTTCGACATCATGTATCCCCACACTAAATAATCCAGTGGATTCAGATCCGGAGACGACAGAGGCCATTAATTCTTCAAAATGAAATCGGTCAAGTTTTCCTCACACCACGCCTGAACAACCTTTGCGGTGTGGGATGGGGCACCATCTAGCTGGAAGCAGTAGTAATCGTCTTCAAACAATAGTTCAGCTTGAGGCAGAACATTTTTATTCAAAACCGTGTCCAGGTAGTACGCTGCGTTGATTTTGACCCCTTTATCGATAAAAATAAGAGGCAGTTTACCTCTCTTGCAAATGGCTCCCCAAACCATCACTGACGTCTTATTTTGGAACCGGGAAACGTTCAGCTTGTCCGCAGGAGCTTGCTGGAGGCTCGCGCTCCAAACTCGATCATTAACTCTGTTTGCCAGATCAACTTGAACTGTTCTACAGTACGGTCGCATTTACCAACAGCTCGAGGCTAAGTCTTAGACTACCGAGAGATATTGAAATTTTGTTTTTCGCTTTCAACAGGCAATCTTCTTGAAAGACTACCTGTTGAAACGCAAAGTGATAAATTTGTTTAATGAGTAAATTTGGTTTGCGATATTTCTACTTAAATTCTATAGTGAAGTGAAAGTGTAGTGAAGTTTTCCAGTTATGCCTGGAAAAAATAAAAAAGCTCGCTTTGATGCGGCTTCAAGGAAACGTGAGGCATCTCCTCCAAGTGACACTGAAATTTCGACTAACAGGTATGATATTCTTTCTTCCGTTGGGGATCAAGAAATCCAAACTTCTCATACTGAGCATAAAGCCGTTATGAAGAAGGTTAAAGTTCCACCTATTGTGGTATTTGTAGCAAATTTAAAGACATTTCGATTAGAACTTTCATCATTTCTGTCGGATGTGAAAGTTAATTTTCAAATTGGCCGCCAAGGCGAAATTCGTATTTTGGCCGAATCTCTTGATGGCCATAAACATCTTTTACAGTATTTGACTGAAAAGATGTATAAATTTTACTCTTTTGATGCCAAAAACGAGAGACCGTTTAAGGCTGTTTTGAAAGGTCTTTCAAATGACCAAACTATTGAGGAAATTGAAAAATGTTTGTCAGAATCACTTGGTTTTGCTTCCAACCAAGTAATTTTGATGAAACGAAAGGTTAATGCCAAAATAAATCAAACTGGAATACACCAGGAAAATTACTTAATACATTTTGATCGTACCAAAGTAAATAATTTAAAATGTTTGGAAAAAGCACGTGTTTTATTTAACGTGCGAATAAAGTGGGAAAATTTCAAGAGACATGGAGAAATCCATAATCTTACTCAATGTCGGGATTGTCAAGCCTATGGTCATGGAACTCGAAACTGCCATATGGCAGCAAAATGTATGATTTGTGGTGACACTGGTCACACGAAAGATATCTGCCCCGTGAAAGAGACCACTAATAGTTTCAAATGTGTAAATTGTGGGGGAAATCACAAATCTAATTTCTTTAATTGTCCTGTAAGGTCAAAAATTATTGCTGCCAGACAACGTAGGAATTCTAAGCAACCTGTTGTCAATGTGGGTATACAAAAGACTTTCAATACTGTTCAGGCATCACCAGCACTTTCATTAGCAGGTGTGTCTGTAGGTAATAATTTAAATTCAGATAACAAATTTCAGACAAAAAATCCTGTTCAGGCAACACCAGGCTGTTCATATGCCAGTGTCCTTACAGGTAATATATCAAATTCAAACAGTAACAAACCATTCGTGTTTGGTGCTGAAAAGCCGGCCAGTTTTGATTTAGGTAGTCCAACTCCCGAAACGATTGAATACCTACAACAATCCATGCTGCAGCTAATGTCCGTTTTGTTGAACTGTAACTCGATGTACGAGGCTGTTCAAGAAGGTATAAATTTACAACTAATATTGTTATGAAATTGAAATTCAGCAATGATTTTGAATAATGCTGTAAATTTTCTAAATTGGAATGCTCGCTCTTTAAAAGCGAAAGAGGATGAATTTTTCAATTTTTTAACAGTCCACGATGTGCATATTGCAGTTGTGACTGAAACGCTTTTAAAGCCAAATATTAAACTTAAAAAAGAACCCAAATCACATGGTTCATAGGTTTGATAGAATTGATGTTGCCGGTGGTGGAGTTGCAATAGTTATCCACCGTCGAATAAAATATCGTGTTTTACCCCATCTTGAAACCAAAGTTATCGAGAGTTTGGGAATTGAAATTGAAACAAGTATTGGCATTTTATTCATAGCCGCAGTGTATTTGCCTTTTCAATGCACTGGTGAGCGAAAAAATTTGTTTCAAGGGAGATTTGCAAAAACTCACAAGAAATAAATCTAAATTTTTAATCATCGGTGATTTTAATGCGAAACATCGATCTTGGAATAATGCTCAAAGCAATTCCAATGGAAAAATATTGTTTAATGATTGCTCGGCTGGATTTTATTCAGTTTTATTTCCAAATGGTCCTACATGTTATTTTTCTATTAGGAGTCCATCTACAATTGATTTGGTACTAACAAATCAAAGTCATTCATGCAGTGATTTATTAACTCATGCTAATTTTGATTCTGCTCATCTTCCCATAACATTTTCTATTTCCCATGAAACTATTTTAAATCCCACTAGATCTGTGTTAAATTATCACAAGACTAATTGGGATACATATCGTTCTACGATCGAAGAAAATTTGAATGATAATATTATTTTACAAAATACTGCTGACATTGACAGAGCATTAGATAATTTTACCAGCTTAATACTCAATGCCCGGAATTTATCAGTTCCTAAGGCTCGAGTGAAATTTAATGCACCAATTGTTGAGAGTGAACTTCAACTTCTTATACGTTTGAAGAACATACGGAGACGTCAATACCAAAGATCTCGTGATCCTGCTTTGAAAATTATTTTTCAAGAATTACAAAAGGAAATTAAACATAGATTCACTCTCTTGCGAAATGAGAATTTCATGAGAGAAGTTGAACAACTAAAACCTTATTCAAAACCTTTCTGGAAGCTTTCGAAGGTTCTTAAGAAACCTTCGAAGCCAATTCCAGTCCTTAAAGATGGTGATTGCATTTTTCTAACGAATGAACAAAAATCTCAAAAACTTGCTCAGCAGTTTGAGAGTGTTCATAACTCCAATTTGAACGTAGTAAGTTCTATTGAAAATGAAGTAAACCAAAAGTATGATCAGATCGCCACCCAAGAATTTCTTTCTGAAGAGGTATTGGAAACAAACTTGAATGAGGTGCGAACTATTCTCAAAAAATTCAAAAACATGAAAGCACCAGGAGATGATGGGATTTTCTATATCCTCATCAAAAGACTTCCCGAATACTCTTTAAATTTCTTGGTAAAAATTTTTAACAGATGCTTTGCACTAGCACATTTTCCTACGAAATGGAAAAATGCCAAAGTCACTCCAATTTTAAAACCCGAAAAGAATCCAGCTGAGGCATCAAGTTATCGACCAATTAGTTTACTTTCCTCTATTAGCAAACTTTTTGAAAGAATAATTCTCAATAGAATGATAACACATATTAATGAGAACTCAATTTTCGCAAATGAGCAGTTTGGTTTTCGCCATGGGCATTCCACTACTCATCAGTTACTTAGAGTAACAAATATGATTCGAACTAATAAATCTGAAGGCTATTCGCCTGGAGCTGCTCTTCTAGATATAGAAAAGGCATTCGTCAGTGTTTGGCATAAAGGTTAATAGCTAAAATGTCAAATTTCAGTTTTCCGCTTTACCTCATAAAAATGATACAAAGTTATTTAACTGACCGCACTCTTCAGGTTAACTATCTAAATGGTAAATCTAATAGATTGCCAGTTAGAGCTGGTGTGCCTCAGGGGAGTAACTTGGGCCCAATCTTATATTACATTTTTACTTCTGATCTTTCTGATTTACCACCAGGTTGTGAGAAATCTCTGTTTTGTGACGAAACAAGCATTTCCGCAAAAGGAAAAAGCCTTCGAGTTATATGCAGTCGGCTACAAAAAAGTTTAGATATATTTTCTTCATACTTGCAGAAATGGAAGATTTCCCCTAATGCTTCTAAAACACAGTTAATTTATTTTTCCTCATAAGCCAAGAGTTTCATTTCTCAAACCCACCCATAACCACGTAATAAAGATGAACGGTATGGTCTTAAATTGGTCTGATCAAGTTAAATACTTAGGGCTTATAAGAATCTTACTTTCAAGGAGCACATTGAAAATATACAGCCAAAGTGCAATAAGTATATCAAATGTTTATATCCTCATATCAACAGGAATTCTTGACTTTGTCTCAAGAATAAACTGTTAATTTACAAACAAATTTTTAGGCCAACAATGTTATATGCAGTTCCAATCTGGACAAGTTGTTGTACAACCAGGAAGGAGACACTTCAAAGGATTCAGAATAAACTTTTGAAAATGATTTTGAAGCGTCCTCCCTGGTTTAGCACGAACGAGCTACATAGGCTCACTAATGTAGGAACATTAGAAAATATGTCAAGCCAAATTATCAACAAATTCCGACAAAAATCGTTGCAATCCTCAATTGCAACGATTAGCTCACTTTATAGTCAGTAAGATAGTTTTGAGTTTATTTTAAGTTTTGTTTTATTCCTTTTTTTTCTCTCCTTGACAAGTAGGTTTAATAATTTTCCTACAATTACATTAACTTAACTGCGAAAGCAAATAACATTCAATAATATAAAAAAGCGTACAAATTTATATATATATATATATATATATATATATATATATATATATATATATATATATATATATATATATATATATATATATATATATATATATATATATATATAATAGTGTTGAAATGTCACCATTTGTGGCAGAACACACAATATTAATTCTGAATAGATATTAGTACATAAATAAATCATTACAAACATTCCCCCTCTATATAAATTATAAATAAATAAATAAATAAATGAAAATAGTATCAACAAACGCACAGACACTGAGGGGAACTCTGTTTGCGATTAACTGTTTGCTCCAAAACGAACAGCTTCTCGTTCGAAAAAATAATCTCGTCTTCTGCGCGCCAACCGAGCAAATCCCGCGACCGTTGGTACCTCTTGTCCTTTGTAGCTTTGGTAACCCCATGAACCACCTGTTTTTTGTACGGTGTAAGTTTTAAATCCTTGCGCAGAAGCAGGCGGATTGATTCTCGGTTCATTTTAAGATTCCTGGCCAGCTTCCGTGCAGATTGGGCTGGATTCCGGCGAATCCGGTCTCGTATAATCTTTTTCAGCCTTGGAGTTCTCACAGACCTTGGTCGTCCAGATCGCGTCTGTCCTCGGTGCCTCCGGTCTCTAGGTACCGATTTATGGTCCGGTACACGAATTTCCGGTTAATTCCGAGCGTCTTTAGGTGTTTGAATATCTGTCCGGGTTTGTACCCTTTCACATATTCAGCGATAACAGCTGCTCTTAACTCTGCCATGGCTCAAAACAATGTAAACAAACTGCACAGAAACGAAACTCTGCCACTTTGGGCAGCAAAGTTAACCCTTTCATTTGACATATAGATGGCACCAGAGAGATGCAACGTGTAGGCTACAGGCGACCCCAAAAAAGTGTGACCGGACTTTTTTGTCACCATGTACGTGGGCCCAGCACCTATGATATGCTGATTTAAGGTGGGTCCACATCGTGTAGTATATCTGTGAAATTTCCCAACACGATTTGGCTAAAACTTTACATAAATTTGGGCTAGAGATGTTATTTTGAGTTATGAATATTTGTTATAAACCGGGGCTCTACGTGAAATGGATATTGGCGATTGCAAATATTTTTGAAGCCAGAACGGTTTGTTTTATCGGTAAGACATCTTCCGCAAAGTCGCTGATAATGATTTTGTTTTATACACCGTGAAAATAAAATTAGTTATCTCAATAAGCTGATTTTGAACAAATTTTAGTATTTTTCATAGAAACAGTCTAATAATGATAAAAATATTTCTAGAGTGTAACCAGTTTGTTTGATCGTTTGATTTAGTGTCTTCGACAAAGTTGCAGATAACAATTTTGTTGTTACGAAAAAAATACATTTTTACACACCGCAATAATATATTTTTGAGTGATTTTGTTGACCTTTATTGATGCTACAAGCGAATCGCGAAGTTCTCCCTGCCCTCCATACGTTCGATACAGTCGCTGACGATGGCGCACACATACAATGCCTAACGATCTTTTATTTTTCATCTCCTTATGACTGTTGGTTCTTACAAGCTCTCGCTAATGACAGCCTCTACAGTGCGAAACCCTTCAGCACAATTCCGAGCGGACTGTCAGGTTATTATGACCAAACAGGCCGCTCGGATAAGGCCGAATTTTGCTGAAAGGCTTGCTTCGTATTTGTATGACATCGGCCTAAGAAAAAGGAGCGCGAGTCCAATATCATCAACGACAGCCGCAGCTGATCAGCATTCTCAAAATAAACAAAGCTATATGTGAGTCCTCATGAATAGTTTATTCATGAGGCTGTCATAGTAAACGTTGTAGCTTCATTCCGAAGCTCTATTCAAAATTCTGGTAACCGTACTTTTCATACGTTGTGTAAAGAAAAGATTACGTTATAACGAGGAATATCCGCATTATTGTTTAACAGAATAAATCTAAGATTTTGGGAAAGTTGATTTTTGAGATATTTAATTTACAATTATGATTCTGTGTTTAATTTTTTTTAGTTTTCTGACGTAGGATTACGTCTTTGTTTTCTATGCTGGTATGCATTTTGTAAAATTGGAAATGAAATTGGCAAATGTTGCGTCCTATTTCAAACGATAATAACAGCATAACCGCATGATGGATAACAATAACCAATATGTTGTTGGATAGATAAAATGTTGAACAATTTTTTAATGCGCTATTCATCATTGTTTTTTCATTGCAAAGCGGTAAAAATCGATAAAAAGTGTCAAGGACAAATTTACGCGAACGGTGAACCAATCACATGCGAGCATTCCTAGCACAGACGACATGAATAGACACCAACCATTCCCTGTGATATGCTCTGTATCAATTTAAAAAATAATTGACAGAGTATCCCCTTCCTAATAGATCATTTTATGTTTGCTTCTATGAACCTAGTCTAATTTGATGTCTCGAAGATAAAGGTTTTTCGAAAAGTTTGAAACAATCCTTTCTTGAACAATTTCTAAACCTGTTGTTAGAATTTAATGTCTCGAGAGAAAACATGCTGGTAAAAGCACCAGTACCGTACAGCATGTGTGGAGCAGAGCGTGGCTGGTTTCTTGTCGTCTATCATTGCAACGGACACGACTTCTATTCGCGTGCAATCAAAACTGCAATGCTGCTACTGATGGTGATTGAAAGTTTATCTCATGAATATGATTACCATAAAAACTATTAGTTATTCATCAAGAATTGAACATTTTTACATCGGTTGTAAGGTATTTTTATTTATTTTTTATTTTCGATACTCACTAAATAACCGTGACCGGCATAATATCGAACGAATAAGTTCCTAAATATACTAATTTATAGAAGAGTAAAAGCCGGTGAGTGTTTTTGATTTTTTTGTCCATTTACTAAGATCTATCCAGAATCTTTTTTTTTCTACATTCCAACATAGATTAGATATTTTTTTTATTTTTATATCACAATACAAACAAAATAATATACTTATATTAGCTGTCTTCGTAATACAGTGAATATAATTGTTGGTAAATGGAACAAACTTGTGAAGCAAATTCAAAAATAAAACTTTCTAAAATTCAACTACGTTGTAACTTTTAAATGTTTTTGCACAAAAAACACAACATTGCATGAACATCATCCGTGTAAATGAAGTTCTTACGGGTGTAATTTTTTTTTTTTTTAAATGAAGGGGAGGCTGTGAATTGAAATTTGTAAATCACTTAACAAACGAATTTATTGTGTCTGTAATTACAGTAATTACAGTGGGGCTTATTATGGGGGTCACGTCACTTCACGGTGAAGTGACAACCGTAATAGGCACGGTAAAAGTGATTCCCATTTGATCGCACGCGTGAATTTTTTTCACTTCGTTCTCACCATGAGGTGACATCCGTAATAAGCCCCAGTGTTTAGTTCCACGTCACCATTTCATGCAGCCCTTCTTCTACTGTCGTCAATTTTGCCGACATAATACTAATCAAACAAATCTTTCTAGTTTTTATTTTTTTTTCTTTTGTTTTAAAAAAAATTAAATGTGCTTTTGGTAATAATTGAAATTATTGAATTCGGTTGGTCGGGAAAAAATCTTTTTACGGTGTCATTGTTATTGGAAATGATAAAATTAATATTACCGAAAACGTCATACCGATCAAACAAACCATTCTGACTCTGAAAGTATTTGTAATCTTAAATACTCCTTTTACAAAAACCGCTTTCACAAATTAGTCATGACTCAAAAAAAATATCAATACAGTCATAGCTCGATATAAGGCAACCTAATTTTTTTTTGTAACGTTATAACGAGTCACGTTATATCCCTAGTAACAATACTGGGGTCGAAGCACGAAAAAAAATATTTTTTCATTGATGCTTAGTTCTTGGTTACTAAAAGGTGCGTAAAAACTTATTTCCCTTCACCCAGCAGTATTTATAAACCTGTCTTATGCCCCTCTAAGACAATTTTTGTAGACAAACATGAGCAGTCATAAAATATTGAACTAATAAATGTTTATTTTACCCTACTTTACGGTACTTATTGGTTTCACAACCCTCTAAAAACATTTCTTCGAAACATTATGTACCCCAAAAATATTTTTTTTTTCTTCAACTATAGTTTATTTGACACGGCACAAATACAATTCAATGTTTAACGGCGCCAATTATATCTGGTAGCTTACTTTCTAAAGTATCTTAATAACTAAAAGCAAATTTTTTATCCTCGCTACCGACTACGAGCTGAAACTAAATCTAACTTAAAGCTAGAATATTTTGCATTAAAAGCACAGGTTTGCTGTTTGATGGTTTTCATTGCCATAGGTAGGCAGCATATTAAATTTGTTCCGCTGCTGGGCCAAGATATTACGGACTGGCATATTGGGTTGTTTCCATCGGGCCTTGAGAGTATCGTGCATGTCTGATTGCTGTTTCCGGATCCGGGGTCTTAACGTGTTCTTGTCGTTTGGTTGGATGTAAGCGGAAGGGGATAGGACTAAACTGGGGAGTGGATGGATTTCAGGAAAACGTATATAAGGGACATGTAGGATAGGTCACGGCTCGCCAAGACATCACGAACAGGAACAGCCGGCTGCCTACCTTCGGCCTGCTATTAATCTAGACCTGGCGTCACGGTGTACAGGGCATGACCAAACAACGTGCTCTATGTCGTGATAACCTTCACCACAGGCACAGATACCACTCTCCCCGAGCCCAACACGACGGAGATGCGCGTCAAATCTATAGTGATTGGACATTAGCCGGGACATCACGCAAATGAAATCCCGACCTACATCTAACCCCTTGAACCACGGGTTCGTCGATACCTTGGGGATTATGGAATGTAACCACCTTCCCAGTTCCCCCTTGGTCCAAGAATTTTGCCAACTGATGATCGTATTCTGACGAACAAATGCGAAAAATTCATTAAAGGCAATTGGTCTTACATAAATATATCCGTTTGTTGCGCCCACCTTAGCCAAAAAGTCCGCTTTCTCATTACCCGGTATCGAGCAGTGAGAAGGGACCCACGCTAAGGTAATCTGAGTAGATTTTTCGGATAAAGCACTCAGATGTTCCCGTATTTTCCCCAGGAAAAACGGAGAGTGCTTAACATCTTTCATCGATCGGAGAGCCTCAATGGAACTGAGACTGTCCGTAAAGATGAAATAATGGTCCGTGGGCATTTTTTCGATAATCCCTAGGGTGTACTGAATTGCAGCTAATTCTGCGACGTAAACAGAAGCAGGATTATCGAGCTTATGGGAGACGGTTAAATTGTTATTGAAGATACCGAAGCCAGTGGACCCATCAAGAAGTGATCCGTCAGTGTAGTACATATTGTCGCGGTTGATGTTTTGATATTTATTGGAAAAAATTTTATGGATCTGCTGCACGCGTAAATGATCCGGGATTAAACGAGTTTCTTCTATCATGGATGTATCGAAAAACACAGTAGAATCAGAAGTATTTGATAAGTCGACACGATTTGGAATATTCGAAGAAGGGTTAATATTTTGGGACATGTGATTGAAATACAATGTCATAAAACGGGTTTGAGAATTAAGCTCGATTAACCTTTCAAATTTTTCAATCACGGGACGGTTCAAGACCTCACATTTGATTAGAATACGAGAAGACAGGCTCCAGAAGCGGGTTTTCAATGGTAGTACTCCAGCTAAGATCTCCAAACTCATCGTATGGGTCGATTGCATGCAACCCAAGGCGATACGCAAACAACGATATTGTATTCGCTCCAGTTTGATCAAATGTGTGTTTGCTGCGGAGCGGAAGCAGAAACACCCGTACTCAATGACAGACAATATCGTTGTTTGGTAAAGCCTTATAAGGTCTCCTGGGTGGGCTCCCCACCATTGTCCGGTTATTGTACGAAGAAAATTCACTCTTTGTTGACATTTTTTCATCAGATACCTCACGTGACAACCCCAGGTGCTTTTAGAGTCGAACCAGACACCAAGATATTTGTGTACCAAAACCTGAGAAATCGTTTTACCCATTAACTGTGTTTGAAGCTGAGCAGGTTCATGCTTCCTAGAAAAAAAATTCCTATCTCAGTCTTCTCCGGAGAGAATTCGATACCTAGCTGTAAAGCCCAAGCAGACAAATTGTCCAAGGTATCTTGCAATGGTCCTTGCAAATCGGCAGCTTTGGCTCCTGTAACAGAGATTACACTGTCGTCTGCAAGTTGTCTTATCGTGCATGAATTTGCCAGACATTCGTCGATGTCATTTACATAAAAGTTGTAAAGAAGGGGGCTTAAACATGAGCCCTGGGGAAGACCCATGTAGCTAATGCGAAAAGTTGCCAAATCGCCGTGCGTAAAATGCATGTGCTTTTCGGACAACAAATTGTGCAAAAAATTGTTCAAAATTGGAGAAAATCCTTGTCGGTGAAGTTTACCCAAAAGAATGTCAATAGAAACGGAATCAAAAGCCCCCTTAATGTCCAAGAACGCAGACGCCATTTGTTCTTTGCGAGCATACGCCAGCTGAATATCTGTTGAAAGCAACGCAAGACAATCATTCGTCCCTTTGGCACGTCGGAAGCCAAATTGAGTATCTGATAGTAGACCATTTGATTCGACCCAATGGTCTAAACGACAGAGTATCATTTTTTCCATCAATTTCCGGATACAGGATAGCATTGCAATCGGCCTATAAGAGTTGTGATCAGAAGCTGGTTTCCCTGGTTTTTGGATGGCGATCACCTTCACTTGCCTCCAATCCTGCGGTACAATGTTTTGCTCCAGGAACTTATTGAACAAGTTCAACAAGCGCCTCTTGGCATTGCCGGGTAGATTCTTCAACAAGTTGAATTTGATTCTAACCAACCCAGGCGCGTTATTGTTACAGGACAGGAGGGCAACTGAAAATTCTGCCATCGTAAAAGGTGTTTCTATCGCGTCGTGGCCCGGAGACGCATCGCGAACAATGTTTTGCTCAGGAACAGAGTCCGGACATACTTTCCTGGCAAAATCAAATATCCACCGACTTGAAGACTCCTCGCTTTCGTTGACCGTTACGCGATTCCGCATTCTTCGGGCTGTGTTCCAAAGAGTGCTCATCGATGTCTCCCTCGACGTCTCGTTCACGAACCGACGCCAATATCCGCGTTTCTTTGCTTTAGCCAAACTTTTAAGCTTGGTATTAAGCTCCGAATACCGTAAATAGTCGCCAGGTATACCTCCCTTCTGGTAGATTTTAAACGCGTCGGATCTTTGCGTGTAGACATCGGAGCACTCTTGGTCCCACCACGGAGTGGGAGGCCGTTCTTTGATCGTTACGCCGGGATATTTCTTCGTTTGGGCTTGCAACGCGGCGTCGAGGATTAAGCCCGCGAGGAGGTTGTATTCTTCAAGTGGTGGGTGATGTTGAATCGACTCGACCGCTTTTGAAATCATTTCCTCGTATAACTTCCAATCGACATTCCGTGTGAGGTCATACGGAATGTCAACTGGTCGCATGCAAGTTGACCCGTTATTAATTGAAACAAGAATAGGCAAATGGTCGCTACCGTGAGGATCGAGGATTACTTTCCATGTGCAATCCAACCGTAGCGACGTCGAACATAAGGATAGATCCAAAGCGCTTGGGCGCGCTGGAGGTTTCGGGATACGTGTCATTTCACCGTTGTTTAAAATAGTCATGTCGAAGTCATCGCAAAGGTTATAGATTAAAGAGGAGCGGTTATCATTGTAGGGGGAACCCCAAGCCACGCCATGAGAGTTGAAGTCTCCCAAAATCAAACGTGGCGAGGGAAGAAGTTCTATTAAATCAAAGAGCAGCCGTTGCCCAACCTGTGCTCTGGGAGGAATATATATTGAGGCAATACAAAGCTCTTTACCTTGTATTGTCATTTGACATGCGACAACTTCGATGCCTGGAATCGAGGGGAGGTTAATACGATAGAAAGAATAGCACTTTTTAATCCCTAAAAGTACTCCTCCATATGGGGTGTCTCGATCAAGGCGAATAATATTAAAATCATGGAAGTTGAGAGCAATATTTGAAGTAAGCCAAGTTTCACAAAGGGAAAATGCATCGCATTTGTTTTTATTTATCAAAACTTTAAACGAATCAATTTTTGGTAAAATACTTCTACAATTCCACTGTAAGACAGAGATAGAATCCTTCATATACGCAGTTGAATTAGGCATCGAAGGATACAATCGCTGCAAGGAGGGGCCATTGGGCAGTCAACTGCTTCAAAAATGATCTAACTGTTGGGAGGAATGCTGTAAGAAAAATTTTAATTGGATCGGGTACATTGAAATTTTCAAAAATCCAGTCCACAATGTCAGAAAATTTCACTAATCCAGAGTTTGTTTCATCAACTGGATGTGCAAAAGGAACAACTGGGGTTTTAGATGTTCCTGGCAGTGCTGGGAACTCCTTCTGGGACTTTAAATTTGCAAGCCCAGGAGGAGTTTGCTTCGGTCTTTCCGCAGCACTGTTTGGTTTGTTCGTACTTTTCATTACACTTTGGGAAATCTTAGGACCTTTACGGGGAAGTTTAGGAGAAGAAACATTTTTCCTCTTCCTAGACTCCCCAGGATTGGCATAAGATGTTCCCGCTGATGAATCGTCAGAATCGGTTTCATCAGAGGACAACAGATCAAAGGGGTTCGATGTTATGGTAGAAGTGGTCACGGTCCTCTTCAGCATCTCAGCATAAGAACGCTTTGAACGCTCCTTAAGTGACCGCTTGATTTTATCTCTGCGCTGCATGTACACCGGGCGTGTGGAGAGCTCATGCTGGTTTTCCCCACAGTGAATACATTTTTCAGCATTAACACTGCAAGAATCTTCCGCATGAGTCTCCCCACACTTGCTACATCGTGCCTTATTGCAGCAGTAGGCGGCTGTGTGGCCTAACTGCTTGCAATTGGTGCAATTCATAACACGGGGTACATACAATCGCACAGGCAGACGAACCCGGTCAATCGAGACGTGGCTAGGGAGTGCAGATCCGGCAAACGTAACGCGAAACGAGTCTGACGGAGTGTAAACTTTTTTACCGCCGACGAGAGACATGGACCGCAATTGCTTACAATCCAAAATCTTCGCCTGTGTTTCTGTATTTTTGAAGCAACCGGTTGCGCTTTTTAGGATACACTCGACAGACAGACTCGAATCGGTTATGACACCGTCGATCTCCACGTCTCGTGCGGGTATGTAAACGCGATACTCGCGTGTGAAGAGCTCAGAGCAAGCGATAGCATTGGCCTGTGTCAGATCACTGACCACGACACGGAGCTTGTTAGGTCGGACCTTGGAAATTTCGGTCACGGCCTTGTACCCCTTCGTCAGGTCTTTTGAAATTTGCAGTATGTTTAATCGCTTTGAATTCACTCCTGCCTTTGGACGAAAATAAACAGTATAGCTGCCCTGTTGAGATCCGTCCGGGTAAAGCCTGGGGCGAGGGGGGACTGAAGAATGAACAGGGAAGGGGGTAACAGAAGGGTCAGGGTCAGGGGGGTTCGGGGATGGTGGCACGGGAGGCGAGGGATCTATATCCATCGCGCTAAATGTAGCGCACTAGCGAACTAGCGCCGACAAGAACACGTACCTCTTTACTTCTTCCTTCCAGCAGTGGTTGTCCGATCGTTCGAAGCTGCACTCAAAGCGGCCAGCAGTACCAGTACAGCAGCACCAATACAGCCACCAGCAGTGAGCCGGGTGTGAGATCACTCAGCACAGCGACACGGACTCGACTGTCAACTGATGGCCTTGAATAATACACTCTTTTGTTTGGCTATTCATACACACGGACCGGATTGTAATAGAACGACCACTTTGCACGTCCGTTTCTGTCGAGTGTTCGACGCGGAATGCCCCAAAAATAATTGTTGTACCTAAATTTAAAGTTACGTTATATCGAGGCTGCCTTATATCGAGGTATGACTGTAGCTCATGAATAATATCTTTAGCGCATAGAAACATCTGGCAAAATTTCTGCCAAATCAAAAATGTCGATAACAAATTGGGCCATTTTTTATGGAATTGCTTATTTTACTTCAATAACATTATTAGTGCCTGTTGGTTTAAACTAGCCTTGTGCTCTGTTGAAATAATCCGCACGCACTTGTGCGTGGCCCAACAGCATTTTTACTGTCTATTGGTTTAAACGGGCACTGCATAGAGAATAAACAGGAAATTCAAAGTTGGAGCGTCTAAGGAAAACAACCCGGAAAAAGTTTAACGAAGCAAAACGTACTTCGGATTGGGTGCAGTACAGGAAAGCTCTCACCGAGTACAACAAAGAAATAAGAAAATCCAAGAGGTGAACGTGGATTCAAACGTGTGAAAGTATAGACAACACACCTACGGTTGCTAGACTCCACCAAACGCTGGCCAAGAATCACACTACTGAACTTGGCAGTCTGAAGCATCAGAATGGAGCCTTTACAAAGACTCACGCTGACACGCTGAATCTGATGATGGAAACCCATTTCCCGGGCTCGGCTGTATGCGAAGTTTCCGCTAATGGTGAGGTGGGAGACGACCCTCTGGAGACTCTGTCGGAATCTGAAAGAGAATATGTGTCAACTTCTAACTTACTTGACGAAATTATCTCGTCGACCAGAGTGGAAAATGCTGCTAGATTTTTCCAGCCTTTCAAATCCGCAGGAGTTGACGGAGTGTTTCCAACGTTACTTCAAAAAGGTGAGGCAATAACTACATTCCATCGAAATGGAAGGCAGTACGGGTTATCTTTATACCAAAAACGGGAGATAGAGATAGAAATAACCCCAAATCTTTCAGACCCATAAGCTTGTCTTCGATCCTGCTGAAGACAAAGAAAAAAGTACTAAAGGAATATCTATATGCAACAAACATGCTTGGATACCCTTTATCTGAATTTCAATTTCCATATCAAACAGTAACCTCTACAGTTACAGCGCTCCACACGCTGGTAACAAAAATTGAAAAATCTCTTTCAGCAAAAAAAAAAAACATTATGCTCTTTCCTAGATATTGAAGGTGCTTCCGATAACACGATCTACTCTTCCATGGCAAAAGCGATGAAGAAGAGGATGTTTCACACGTGCATAGTCAACTGGATTCATACCATACTTGCACAAAGAATACTCTCTTCGGAGCTAAGGAAAACATCTATAACTGTAAGAGCCACGAAAGGATGCCCTCAAGGCGGAGTACTTTCACCACTCTTGTGGTCTCTAGTTGTGGATGACCTTCTCTGTAGCTTAGAAGATAAAAGTTTTGAAGTTGTAGGCTTCGCAGACGACATTGTCATTATGGTAAGAGGAAAGATTGACAATGTTGTATCGAAAGGAATGCAACTTGCTTTGAACGTAGCTTATCTCCGGTGTAAAAAAGAGGATCTGAACATCAACCCGGCAAAAGTAAAAGTAGTACCTTTCACTAAAAAGAGGATACTTAACCTAATGCTTCTTAAGCATGAGGGAAGTTCTATCCAGTTTAGCGAAAGGGTTAAATTTCTAGGATTAACTCTAGATGCGAAACTTAACTGGAACGCCCATCTTGACATTGCAGTAAGCAAAGCGGTCAGTGCGTTCTGGTTATGTTACAAAATGGTTGGTAGGAAATGCGGCCTAAGACCAAAAATGGTCAGATGGATCTACACATCCTTCATACTACCGAAAATAACATACGCTTTCTTAGTGTGGTGGCCTAAAACAAAAGAGGCTACTGCAAGAACAAAGCTAGCAAAACTTCAGAGACTGGCATGTATTGCTATAACTTTAGCAGTGCGCAGCACTCCATCGAAAGCGTTGGATGCCATTCTTCACCTGCTGGCTCTGCATTTAGAAGCGGAAAGGAGCGCCTTGCGGCTCAAACGTCTTGAAGAGGTCTTACCTGGTGATCTGGTTGGTCATCTGAGTATTTTGCAACACTTCAAAAGAGGGCCTTAGTTGAGTATGTGCGGAGACTGGATGAAACCTTTGGACAACTACGACATTCCCTACAAGGTGCGTGAAACATCGTGCTCCGACTAGGAGTGCGGAGTTATTATGGTCCGTCCGTGGTCAACTGTATTCTTCACGGACGGCTCAAAAATCGGTTCGAAAACTGGTGCGGGAATCTTCGGTCCTGGTGTACAGATATCAGTGGCAATGGGCAACTGGCCTACTCTATTCTAAGCGGAGATTTACGCTATAATCGAATGTGTCAACGTTTGTCTGAAGAGAAACTAGGGGAACTGCTCCATTACTCATCTCATTAAGCCAATATTCACAAAGAATGCACGGATTAAACACCAAATTTTCACGAAATCATTGAACAAATAAACTAAATATGCTTACGTACTCTTATGGAATCGTTTCGCATTGTATATTTAGTAAAATAAGCTAGATTTATCCTGAGTATTGTAAAATAAACCATTTTTCACAACGCTTCCATATTCATCTTAAAACTTGAATCACTGCTCAATTATTCATCTCACGATGCCCCCATATTAACCACACTGTTAATTATGAATGAATCATGAATGAACGTAGCCGCAGCCCGTCGTAGTAGGTTACCTAGATATCTGCTGCAGTTGTTTACGTGCAAAGTTGGTAACCTAGGTAACCACTACAATGCTGTAGATTTATGTCAATTATAAATACAGGCAAACTTCGATATAAGGTACATTTCGAATTTTGATTTGTACTTTATATCGAATTGTACCTTATATCGAATCATGAAACATTTTCAACAATAGGGCTTCAAACACTTTATTTTGTTGTCTTTTGTCTACATATAGTTTATTTTGGAAATAGTATCCAACTATAAGTGTGAACCGACTTGTTTTAAATACAATTCAAATCACTTTTTTTTTTCGTTTTTGGAGACGTTTTTGAAAAAAATTCAAGCCATTATGTAATTATTACTAGTTTTTATTTACCATTTATTTACAAACATACACATTTTTGTGTCCAAAAAATACTTCCTTTTTTTTCTTGGTTCAATTTTAATTTTTGGTTCAATGAATAAGAACCATGAATATCTGCTTACGGATTGAGATCATTTTCAATTATTCCTATGACGTTTTTGATAAAAATGCTTTTTTTTAAACCAAAACTTGTTTCAGCTGAGATAGTGTTCAAGTGCGGTTTATGAAAGAAAAACTGGGTTTGGAACATTTTTTTGAGCATTGTATTTTAAATTTCATACAGATTGTTCAGGGGTCAAACTTTAAGTTATTTTTTTTTATCAACTCTCCCGTTCCCATCCACACTATATCATGTTTTCTCGGCAAAATTAAATTTTTGTACGTTCTTTCAAACTTCCGCTGAGTGTAACGTAATTTATGGACACTCCCTAAAGAATCAATAGTAAGCAGAAATGTTGACAAGATAACCAGTATGGGGCCATCCACATACCACGTGGACAGATTTTCCACGATTTTGACCCCCCCCCTCCCCCTCCGTTGACAACTGCCCATATAAATTCTACAAAAATTGTATGGACCGTGGACATTAGCCTACCCTTTTCCCCCCCTCCCCAAGCTGTCCACGTGGTATGTGGATGGCCTCTATGTTGTTCAGAGAAGTTTCCATATCATTTTATGAGTTATTTGTAACATAATATAAATATGTACCCTATATCGAGGTAAAATGTACCTTATATCGAGTGATGCTATATCGAAGGTACCTTATAACGAGGGTACCTTATATCGAAGTTTGCCTGTACCTACATACAGTTGAAATTTAGGAATTGTAGAGATTCATCTCATATATTTCTGCTAATTCAAGCTTGTTTCGGGAAATTTGAGGTATTCTTAGTGTAGTGAGTGATTTTGTTTGGTGATTAAAATAAACAGTGGTCTGCTAGTGATGAAAAAACTTTGGTTGGTTGCTGAACGAGTCCCGTAGTAGCCGTATAGAACGATGTTTTCTGAGGTAGGTGATTGAAATTAATGAGTTTTCGATTGCATATGCCCGGCTATAATATCAAATTTAGTGCTTTTAAGTGAGCTTTTGAGGATTATACTTTATGAGGAATCTAAAGTGAACTAAGAAGAATCCATTCCATGGATTAGCAGATTGGTTTAAGAAGAAAATATGCGTTTTTTCCTGTTTCCGATTGCGTTTACATGTTGAATGAGATGAATATACGGGCTGAGATGAATAATGGAGCAGTTCCCCTACAAACATGCGAATATTTGCATTTTCTCTGATAGTCAAGCGGCACTAAAGGCACTTTATACTCACTAGTGTACGTCAAAAATAGTGTGGGAGTGCGTTCTCTCACTGCGGAGGCTGTGTCGTATGAACTCTGTCAATTTGTACTGGGTTCCCGGCCACAGCGGCATAGACGGCAAAGAAAAAGCAGATGAACTGGCCAAACAGGGCTCCAACTCGCAATTTGTAGGGTCTGGAACCCTTTTGCGGTATCTCAAATTGCACTATAAAAATAGAACTCAAATACTGGGAAGAACAACGGGTGACAGTCAAATGGAGGGCTGTCAGAGGGTGTCAGTCTGAGGGTAATAACGTCAAACGGGAAAATTACTAAAAGCTCCTAGAGCTCAACAAGTGGGCTCTTTGTACTTACACAGGAATAATAACTGGGCACTGACCGAGTAAGTATCATTTAAAGAACATTGGTTGAGTTCAGGATGACACTTGTCGCTTCTGTAATATGGAAAGCGAAACCTCGGAACATCTGCCATGCAGCTGCGGTGCATTATACATGAGCAGAATCAAATTTCTTAGCAAGGGCTGCTTACAACCGAGTGAGATTTGGTCTGCTAATCCTGGTAAAGTAGTTGGCTTTATAAAGCGCATTTTACCTGACTGGGAGCGTGCCGCGGCAACCGGCCATTCACTCGATCAATAGTGGGTGTCTGGTTTTCTACATGGTACGTACAGTAATGGGGATATACTACAACAGTTAAAATTTATGGACGCAGTAGTCTAGTTCCACTACAAACAAAAAAAAAACAGAAAAAAAACAGGAAGTTGCTAAGTAGAGACGGAGATAAATTATATATATCAAGGTGAATCCTGAACCAAAGCACCCTTCCCTACTATTAGAAATCTTTTTCTTGTGACCTTCGTGGAGATGCAAAGATTAGCAGTAAACCTTCCAACCTAATTGTGAGGACGTGGCTGGTACCGTTATTCATCCTTTAAAAAGTATTGAATCACTAAAGCTTTTATAATTGGATGGTCGTTCAAATGTTTGATTAAGAAGAAAGGCTTTAGAAAAAAATCCGAGACGCTCTACAACCACTATTGAAAATTGTTCTTTCGGAAGGCGGAGGGTTTTTTTTTTTTTGGTAATTCTTTTACTCAATAAACACTTGGACGTTTATGGTTCCTAACTCGCGTTAATTCGAAAATCTGCGTAAAGATTTTTGAATTACGCGTCAAAATACACGGCGATTCGAAAATCCGCCTAAACAAAAACCGCTTTCACTTCACTAAAAAATCTTTCAAGCCGAAGGAAATAGTTATAAAGTTAATCTGAGTTACAGTAAAAAAACTCAGACAACCTTTTCGTTCGAAACTCAGCTATGAATTTTGTGATTGTTCTTTCGATTCTATTTAACTAAAACCTCGACTGAGATTTTATTCAACATCAACTCAAAATTGATTTTTCTGTGATCAAATCATTAAAACACTCCGCCACTTTTCTCAGCAGTAATTTTGCTTCTTTATTTAAACAATGTTTCATAGATATTCTATTCGCACGTATGCTTCTATCCTTTCGCTCTTTTCCACGACCTTATAAATTAGTCGCACACTTTCCGCTAAGAGGGAGGTTTTATTATGCTACCAAACATTCTCACTTTCTTCCACGACATGACTCTCGTATGTTTTGATTTGCTTGCCAATGTCACATACATATACAGTATATATGTAAGTGTAGCTAAATGTGTTTGTGTATGTGTGAGTATTTTCGTGCGTGTTATTTTGTTTTGTTTTGCAGCCAAGCATTCCATTATTAATCTACAGTTTTACAATAGCAAGTACAGTAGGGCTTAAGCAAATGTTGATTTTTTTTTCAGCGTGTCGCCTTACATTATACATTCAAAGTTGATTTTTTGCTTCCTGCTAGGAGGAATACGAGAGATATGTAACCAATAATATGTTTAGTATGCATTTGTTTTAGGTGATTTGCCAGCGATTCGAGTAATTTCACTCATTGACCGGTAGTTTTTTGCCTTGATTTGTTCGTAATTCATAAGTTTGATTAATGCAATTTTCACCCCGCCGATTGACTTGCTCATTGACACTCGTTCAGAAGAAATGGTGATTCGCTTCGCGGTCCGATTGTGTTCGTCTCCGGTTGATATTTACAGCAGTTGAAATGGTTTGATTTTGCTTAGCAATTAGTTCAGTATACTAGTTTAACAGACTTCGCGGAGCCTCCTGTCAACCGGAACGCCATTTTTTTGTCGAATTTAGGTATAAATTTTCCTAATTGAACTAACGGGCTGTTCTAGTGAATTTTGCGTTCTTTTCAACATAACTAGCAAAAAATAACAACATACTAAGCTACGATTTTACGCAAGAGAAAATGATTTCTTTTTGACCTGAGATTAGGCCTGTTAGGCCTTGTGCAATCCTCGACTCCGTTTTCTGTTGACAACTGCTGATATGTTGATACTTTTACTCTCGCTTGCCATCCTTTCCTTTCCAAAGGGAGGTAAATCCTAATCAGAAGTAATCCCCCGTCCGTCCTCTGGTTCAACGTTTCTCCTTCACTGATTTTGATTGATGATCTTCGTAAATGCTACGAATGACCAGCGTCCCAAATAAGCAGAAAAAAATTCAATTGCTCAACGATGACCGGGCTGGAAGAGTGACCGAACGCGTGATCGAAGAAGGACTGCGCGGTCAAACAAGACTTTCCCTTCGAAACGCTCCACACGCTGATTAATGACACCCCGTCGGGTGGTTGGGAACCCGCTGCCGTGACTCAATAGTCACGTAAGTACTGACAGTCTGATAGTTTCTGACCAAAGAGTGACAGAAGAAGAAAAAAAACAATCTGCAGGTTTCCTTTAAAGGGCGCTGGTGCACACAAAATAACCACTTTCTTCAGAGGAGCCACTATCCATCAACTCACTCGAACTCGGTTTACCCCGGCCGGGTGGAAGAAAAACTTTATCGCTACAGCTGTTCCCTTTCGTCACCTTCCAGGCTTTTGTGAGGTGACAGACAAAACCAGATTTTCCGTGAGTTGTGAGGTAAGTTCTCGTTCAGAGGGTGACATTTGTTCCTTGCTGATGCCGTTTTTTTGCAAATGGAAGCAATCAGTAAAACTTCTTCGATTTGGCCGACAACCGAAACAAAACGTGTACTTTTTCCTGTATGGACTTCCTCACTGCGACCAGAATCGTAGATCTATTGTGAGTGTACTTAGTACGGCTTTAATTATTTTGCATATCCATTTCCTAATTGACTGCCGAGTCAAGCAAACTATTATTAAATAATTTAAAAAAAAAATTACACCTTTCCCACCATAACGACACCATTGGTATCATTTTTCTTACAAAAAATTGCGATTATAATGATAATTCAGCCGGAGAAGGGGAGGAGGAAAAACAACCCATCCAAGCAGCAGTCGAAGCAACAGGACCGAACCGAAAGCCACCCAACTCTTCCAGCCGGTATAAGTTTTTCCTCGCATTTTTTTTTTTTTTTTTTCATTTTTTAATGTTGTTCCATCCTATCAACAGAGACCGCCTTCTCATCTTCGCTATCACCTTTCGCACCGGGTTCGGGATTTTTTTTTGTTATAGTCTTCTCAGCATGGAATTTATTTGCTACAATTTGCTCGCTTCCACCGGTCTATTTTTTCCGGTTGGCCCCGGTTCGCCAGCCTTCCGTTTCTCTCCTCACGCCCAGCAGGATGCCTTCTCGTGCTGGGCTGGGAGTTGCAACCTCTGCGCAAGCTGCTGCAAGCGCTTTACTTTTTTTTTTTTTGTTACATTAATATTATTTACAAATTATTTCAAACTTTTAATAGAGTTTCCCCCAGCTTGGGTCTTTCGGCGTCATTTACCGTGGAGTGATTCCTGGTAGTTTTTCTCTATACTCTTGCACCCGTTAACCCTCTATCGCAAGCGAGCTGGAAATATTCTTCAAAGAAACGATTGCTGAACAACTAAACCAAGATTTGCCACCATTTGATTAGAGCTATAATTAGTAATCAAAAGTTGAAAACTAGGTGGTGAAAGTCTTACCCAGCCAGTTCAGGGTTAGTCACGAAAACTTCGACTTCGTCCTGCCGGCTAAGTTTTAATTCCTCCGCAACTAATTCCGTCTCGATACAATCGTGCTAATTTGTCGAATCCGAACCGAACCCGGAAAAAAGCCGGGGGAAAGTCTGGCAATGTTTACAATTCGAATTTGCGTTTGGCTTTAACTACTAGTAGGTATTTTCTCTTGTCTCTCGTAAGTGTTTTGTGATGCTGGTTTCTGTCTTGTTTAGTTTAGTTTTTTTTTTGTTTTGTTCTCTGTACACTGGAAGCATGCTGGATAAGAGTTTCTGCGCTGCCGTCCGTCACGCGAAGTATACACATTCAGGCGAAGGTGACCAGGCTGTCCTCGTCGTACGCCGGATCTTCCTCGTCCTCCCCTACGGACTGCTGCTGGCGTTTAGTTGTGTTTCCAACTATTAGCTGCAAGCGAACAACACACAAGGAAGAAAAGAAAACATTAGCATTCTTGACGTTCGGTCTTTTTTTCTGCCTTCTCCAACCAACGGACCTTTATAGTGAACGTCCTTGTACATAGTTGGACAAATTTTACCCCCCTTTTCCTGTTTGTTTCGAAAGTCAATGTTCGTCCGTACCGGACGATGCAGTAAAGGCTGCGGCGGTCGAAAGTTGTTGCCCAGAGGGGCCTTCGGATGATCGGAGGCACCCTGCATCAGTCGCCTCAAGGCATGAATCTACAGAAAAAAAAAACAGAAAACAAATCAAAACTTTCATCCAACAAATTTGCTCGCTAGAGCCGGCCGTGCCAACCTGCTGCTTCGTGATGTAGATCGGCTTGTTCATCACGATCCACGTGACCGTCTCGTGGCAGGCCGGAGCGGTCGTCGAGCCCTCGTAGGTCATGTAATGCTCCGTGTCCGGCAGCAGATTCCGTACGGATATCCGACGCACCAGTGCTTCATCTCCACCGAAGCGAATTCGCTCCAGCTGATCCGTTAACAATCGCAACTCCGGATTGGATAGATCACCAAGCTGGAGCAGAACTGCCACCCCCACGATGCCCTGCGCTCGTGAGACGGCGTCGCTGAAGTTCGAGTACAGCTGCGAGTTGTAACCAAATATCTGGATCTACACAAAAAACAGTCAACGTTTGCTAGAGTTTCAAACTCAATTTCGCTCACCTCCGCAGGAAACGTGTAACCTTCCACGCTGTGCTCCGATCCGAACTGATCATGCAGTCCGTAGTGTATGTGAATCTCGTGGAACCGATACCGATAGGACAGGGGACCTCCGGTCAAATTCGCCAGAAGCTGGGGCATCCCGGCCGGGATGGCCGTCTCATTGTTGATTGTGAAGATCACACTGTGACCGGTGTTTGCTATGGTGCCATCAATCTGTCATACAAAAAAATGGTAGCAAAATTTTGATGGATTTTTGTGGCTGTTATTTCGTACTCACTCTGTGTTTGTCGATGTGCAGCGGACGAAGGTTCGGATCAAACAAGAGCCGCTGCGGCTCCAGGTTGACCGGTGACTGTCGGCGACCTTTGTTGCACAGTGACCATTCCGGGTTGATAAGGCCCCAAAAGGCAGGTCCTGGAAGACAGAAAGGAATGCTGAGAGTTCTTGTTTATGTTTAAAATAAGAAGTTCGTCAATTACAACAGATGAAATTGTAGATATCAAGTGTTGTGTAATGTTAACCATAATCCCGAAACAGATCCAATTTTAAACCGAAAAGCTTTTAAACCTCAATTCAGAAGGTAACGTCCTTAAAAACACGGTCATAGTTTAACATCACAGCTGGATTTCGAACTTTATACTCATGTCTGCCACCAGTGAATGTCAGCACGAATAAAATTTTCCCCCAGTCGAACATAGGCAATATGCAACACGCAAAAATCACACTCTTGGTATCTGATTCTATCCAACATGAGTCGGAGTGATTGTCTTGCTTCCAAACCGTAACACCACACGACACGTGTTATATTATTGCGTTTGTGAGTACTCAATCGCACAGTGGGATCGTTTTGAAAAAAGACGGTCAAAAGTCTTTTCTCACTTTTTCTTACATTTTAGGGATTTGGTGTCTTCGAAAGAATTGTTCAGAATTCTGATTAGAGTTAGCTGACATTTTCATATAATTGCTTATTATGCTAATATCGCACTTGGAAAAATTAACTTTTTTATTTTACGAGATATTCAATTTTGATCTTCGCCGAATTTGTAGAGCTATTGATTTCATGAAACTTTGCCGAAGACACAAAATTCCTATGTCTTATCTCTAACGAAATATAACCGTTTTCTTCAAAAGACTACCTTTAAACTAGTTTTTTCACTTAAATTATATTCTAGCTACTTCTGATCGACTTGAGATGTTCTAGAAAGTTTTAGATAATAACAAAATACAAATTTTTCTAAAAAAAAGAAGTTAATTCTGTTGAACCAACTCCGAGATAGATCGATTTTAGGGTAAAATTATGTCAATTTTCAAAATCAAATTATTTAAAATTGTGAATGTTTGTGAAGTATTACTCAACGTCATTTGTTTTGGCATGTTTCGAGGTACAAGTACACATATTTTTCAGAATAGGGACTCTTCGGGAACTTCGTATTTTCCTAGTTTTAAAATATCGCTTTTTAACTACCTTGTTCTCTTAAATACTGCCCAAAAACTAGTTTTTTTTTTCACTTAAATGATATCTTAACCACTTTTGATCAACTTATGATGTATTAGACAGTTTAGAAAAAAATAAAATGCAAAACTCATGCGGTAACTGAGATATCGTATGAAATGAATATTGATGTAATGTCTGTGCAAGACCAAGCAATAACTTTTTTAACACTTCCGTTATTTTCTTTCGAAGTGCCAACCAATTTTGATAGCCCGTGGTCCCGTACACGATTCGATTTTACGTCACGTGATTCACCTTTTTTCTTCTTCCATATTTCGAACAATTTACCTCTCACTGGTTGATATACAGCCAATGTTACGATACGCAATATTATTCGTAACAAACACTAACAAATCCGTGCAAAGCACTGTTTAAAACAACGCAACTTAAGCGTAAACAGCTTAGTATCAATAATGACAGATTGCTTTAGCTCACAGCTCCAGGCTCAAGGCACCGCCTACTTCATACTTCAGGTTTTGCATGAGGATGGATGATAACATTGTTCGAGGTGAAGCGATAAGCTCAGGGGGCTATTACCGATTGATGTTTTAGATACATTCAGGTCGATGTACCGTGGAATGGGGTGAAATTGATCAATGGGGTGAAATTGATCAATGGGGTGAAATTGATCACCTGAAAATTCGTGATATAAAATACTAATCAAAAGAAATTGCTCTTACAACACTAGGCAATGTTAACGTGACCTTCAACGCAACTTTTGCATGATTCACATAGTCATTGTCATAGTTAACCCTTGCGTGCCCGGTGCAATTTTTCATATTTTCGAAAAATTCTTCTAACTCAGTCAAAACTCAATCAAATTTGATCAAACAAGTTTCCAAATAACAAAAAAAGTATTGAATTTACTTAAAGTAATCTTAGTTGAGGGTTAATTACGTTACATTTGAAGAAGTGAGTAAAGTTTGATAAAAGCTCAAAAGATGTAATTTTTAACTATGATCATTCCATACCATTAAAGAAATACTGATGAATTCGCAGGAAACCACAGAGATTTTAATTTCAGAGCTAGTTTTTGAGCTTTTGCAACAAACCGATTTGAAATCGGTCTAACGACGATCAAATAAGAGCAAATTTAGCAACAAGCAGCTCGTGAACCAAAATAAACAAATTTTAACCTAAAATATCGTTATTTTCGTTTCCAAACTAGCTGTAAATGATATTTTTCAGTACAGAAATCATCTTTAGCATATCGAAAACGAAGCACATTACTAAAAGAATGTATGGATTTCAATGGTGATCAATTTCACCCCAATTTACCTCATATTACCTTATAGAATTATCGGATTTGTTTCATGAAGTAGACGATAGAAATTTTACCAATAGCCATAGAGGTTTACTGTAGCAGATACCAGTACTTGTTTTAAAATTATACTATTTCGGGAAAAATGTACATGAAGCTAGTAAATTGGAAATTGTTATAAAAATTGTTTAATGTCACCCCGTTTCATGGTACTATCAAAATAACCGCATGCGTTTTGCATTTTATTTTTTTCTAAACTGTCTAATACACCATAAGTTGATCAAAAGTGGTTAAGATATCATTGAGGAGGAAAAACTAGTTTTTGGGTAATATTTAAGAGAAAAAAATAGTCAAAAAGCGATATTCTAAAACTATGAAAATACGAAATTCCCGCAGAGTCCCGATTCTGAAAAATATGTGTACTTGTACCTCGAAACATGCCAAAACAAATGACGTTGAGTAACACTTCACAAACATTCACAAATTTAAATAATCTGATTTTGAAAATTGACATAATTTTACCTTTAAATCGATCTATCTCGGAGTTGGTTCAACAGAATTAACTTCTTTTTTTAGATCTGTGCATCGGTCCGATTTCGCTAGTAGCCATCATAAACTAGATTCATTTTTCATTCATTCCTATTGCGAAACTGAGACAAACTCTGTGAACTTGAAATAATGGCGGAGCTAGTGAGAAGATAGCTCTCAAATAAACAACAGGAACAGAAAGTGAGCTCGTTGTTGGATAGCCGCTGCTCTTCCTATTAGATTTCAGTTATTTTTCCCAAATTAGGCTCAGAACCTTCTGGAACCTTCTGAAGAAAAAGCCAAAAAAGAAAATGCTCCCAAATTGAGCTCAGAATTGCCAGAAACGCCTTCTAAAGGCCATAAAAAGCCAAAAGCGAAAATGATTCCAAATTAAGCTCAGAATTGCCACAAACACCTTTTAATAGCCAGAAAAGGCAAAAAAGAAAATGATCCCAAATTGAGCTCAGAACTGCCAGAAACGCCTTCTAAAGGCCAAACAAACGCCAAAACAGAAAATGATCCCAAATTGAGCTCAGAATCAACGAAAACGCCATAAAAAGCCAAAAGCGAAAATGATCCCAAATTAGGCTCAGAATCGCCAAAAACGCCTTCTAAAGGCCAGAAAAGGCAAAAAAGAAAATGATTCCGAATTAAGCTCAGGACCGCCGAAAACGCCTTCTTAAGGCCAGAAAAGGCCAAAAAAAGAAAATGATCCCAAATTGAGCTCAGAACTGCCATCAACGCCTTCTAAAGGCCAAAAAAACGCCAAAACCGAAAATGATCCCAAATTGAGCTTGGAATCGCCGAAAACGCCTTCTAAAGGCCAGAAAAGGGTTTCTTTAAAACACGTAAGTATCCCCCTCTAACACATACACACATTTCTTCGAGCGCCAGGAAACATTCTTTCAAAGAAAATGTCGATCGTTGCAGATTACGACAAACCGCAAATTTCAACGTCTCTACAAACGAGTTGAAATTGAAAAAGCAAACAAACTCAAAGTGAACGATTCTTGGGTAAAAAACATCACAGATGTTGTTATTCCCCAAGAAACGATGGTTCTTTTGGGCTATGGTCCCAAGTTCGCCTTGCCGTTGGAAAATAATCAAGAAATTCCATATTTCAAGATTATCGCGGACTTGGAATCAATTCTACAGTCCGAAAGAGATGAGAGTTTGCAAATGGTTTGTCGCAATCAGTACATCAACATAATTCAAGCAGAAGCATTTCACGTCAGCAAAAAGTTCATCCGAGAAAATCCAGACTTATGTGTTGTAACCGCCGATAAGGGTAATAAAACAGTTATAATGAAGAGAGAAGATTATGAGTCAAAAATGAGAGCCCTTATTGACGACATCGACACATACGAAAGGATCGACGCGGATTGGACAAACAAAATTCAAACGAAAAATAACACGCTGGTGAAATCACTATTCGACCAAAAATTGATTGATCAACCCACCAAGAATCGGCTAACTACATACAACGCGACTTGCCCTAAAATTTATGGACTACCTAAGATTCATAAAGACGGCAATCCACTGAGGGTCATACTGTCATGCATAAACTGCCCAACATATGATCTCTCAAAATACCTTGCTAGCATTCTGCATCATTCGATAGACCACGAGAAATATAACGTACGCAACTCATATGAGTTCTGTACGTTTATTAACAACGTCACACTTCCCCCCAACTATGTATTGGTATCGTTTGATGTGGTAAGCCTGTTCACTTGCATACCGAGAGACTTGGTGGTAAAAGCGGTGAGAAATAATTGGAACTTGATCGAGAAAAATACGACGATCAAAGATCAAAATGTTTTTATCAAGCTCATTGAGTTTAACATCTCGTCCAGTTATTTCACCTTCCGTGGGGCCTATTACCGGCAAAAAGAGGGGACAGCCATGGGGAATCCTTTGTCACCTGCTTTAGCTGATCTTGTAATGACTACATTACTTGATGATGTGCTTGCGAAGATCGATGTACACATTCCATGTATTAAAAAATACGTCGACGATTTGTTCACCGCTCTCCCAGCTGACAAGATTGAATATGTGAGGAACGCTCTCAACGGGTTCGACTCACATATTCAATTCACATATGAGGTAGAAAATAACAACCGTTTACCGTATTTAGATATGGTTCTTATTAGAACCAACGAACAAAAAATCGTGACCGAGTGGTATAAGAAACCTGTCGCTTCCGGGAGAATTCTTAATTTTCTCTCGATGCACCCGCTGGCACAGAAATTGAATACGGCAACCGGTTTTATTGGGAGAGTGTTTCGATTATCGACGAACAAATCGCTCACGGAAAATAAGCAGATAGTACGCGAGCACTTGCTTACCAACAACTATCCGAGCTCACTGATAAATCGGTTAATCAACAGATTTATCAACCAAAGCACGAATAACGTTGTTGAGGAAGTAAACTCGGAACCAAAAGTATATCGATCTTTGCACCATGTTGACGGCCTCACACCCGCACTTGCACGCAGCATTAAAAAGAACCATGAAAATATCAGTCTGAGTTTCAAATGCGTCAAAACCAACAGACTACTTTTCACGAAACTCAAAGACTCTTCTTCGCATCTTTCAAAAAGAAACGTTATATACCGTATCCCGTGTGCAGACTGCGATAGCTCATACATTGGTATGACTACACAGCAACTGAAGAACCGTCTTGCCGCGCACCGCTCTCTCATGAAACGCTACGAACAGTATAGAGATTCTAGCACTGAGAGGGAGGGAAGGGAAGATGAGTTTAAAAAGACGGCGTTGATGAAGCATGCGATAGAAGAGAATCACAGTTTCAATATAGCCAACACTAGAATTTTAACTTCGGATGACAGGATTCAAGCATTACAGGTGTTAGAAATGTGTTACATCGCATGTGACAGATCCGCAATAAATTATAGAACGGACACGAACAACTTAAGCATCGCTTACTCCGGCACGCTGCGATCTCTCACATGTTGATGCAGACTAGTACAGTCTCTATCACTCTCTATCTCTGTCTTGCAACATTATTTCTCTCCGTTTTGACGCAACATTTCCCGACGGCTTTAATCGTGTGTGATGTGTGTTGGAAGATACTGTGTAAGTGTAGCTCATCCGTTTGCATTTTTAAATTTTGAAAAGTCACAAACCAATAATTATTTTACATATTTGACACCCACAGTGTAGTATAGTTAACCAACAGCAATTTAACACCAATGCACCATATTTTGACGAGAACTTGTTTGTTTTGTTTGTAAGTTGTGTATGTAATAACTTAATTCGTGTGACTAATCTATGTAAATTATAAACTGTTAATCGTAGTTGCCCTGAGGACGAGGAAATATATCCTTGAAACGTCGGCTTTGACATAATAAAACGTGTTTTAAAGAAACCCGTGACCGAAATTGCCATCATTGAACCCATTAACTATTTATTGGTCAAACACCGCTTAACGTTGAAATTTAGGAATTGTAGAGATTCATCTCATATATTTCTGCTAATTAAAGCTTGTTTTGCGAAATTTGAGGTATTCTTAGTGTAGTGAGTGATTTTGTTTGGTGATTAAAAAAACAGTGGTCGGCTAGTGATGAAAAAACTTTGGTTGGTTGCTGAACGACTCCCGTAGTAGCCGTATAGAACGATGTTTTCTGAGGTAGGTGATTGAAATTAATGAGTTTTCGATTGCAGATGCCCGGCTATAATATCAAATTTAGTGCTTTTAAGTGAGCTTTTGAGGATTATACTTTATGAGGAATCTAAAGTGAACTAAGAAGAATCCATTCATGGATTAGCAGATTGGTTTAAGAAGAAAATATGCGTTTTTTCCTGTTTCCGATTGCGTTTACATGTTGAATGAGATGAATAGACGGGCTGAGATGAATAATGGAGCAGTTCCCCTACAAACATGCGAATATTTGCATTTTCTCTGATAGTCAAGCGGCACTAAAGGCTCTTTATACTCACTAGTGTACGTCAAAAATAGTGTGGGAGTGCGTTCTCTCACTGCGGAGGCTGTGTCGTATGAACTCTGTCAATTTGTACTGGGTTCCCGGCCACAGCGGCATAGACGGCAAAGAAAAAGCAGATGAACTGGCCAAACAGGGCTCCAACTCGCAATTTGTTGGTCTGGAACCCTTTTGCGGTATCTCAAATTGCACTATAAAAATAGAACTCAAATACTGGGAAGAACAACGGGTGACAGTCAAATGGAGGGCTGTCAGAGGGTGTCAGTCAGAGGGTAATAACGTCAAACGGGAAAATTACTAAAAGCTCCTAGAGCTCAACAAGTGGGCTCTTTGTACTTACACAGGAATAATAACTGGGCACTGACCGAGTAAGTATCATTTAAAGAACATTAGTTGAGTTCAGGATGACACTTGTCGCTTCTGTAATATGGAAAGCGAAACCTCGGAACATCTGCCATGCAGCTGCGGTGCATTATACATGAGCAGAATCAAATTTCTTAGCAAGGGCTGCTTACCGAGTGAGATTTGGTCTGCTAATCCTAGTAAAGTAGTTGGCTTTATAAAGCACATTTTACCTGACTGGGAGCGTGCCGCGGCAACCGGCCATTCACTCGATCAATAGTGGGTGTCTGGTTTTCTACATGGTACGTACAGTAATGGGGATATACTACAACAGTTAAAATTTATGGACGCAGTAGTCTAGTTCCACTACAAACAAAAAAAACAGAAAAAAACAGGAAATAGCTAAGTATAGACGGAGATAAATTATATATATCAAGGTGAATCCTGAACCAAAGTACCCTTCCCTACTATTAGAAATCTTCTTCTTGTGACCTTCGTGGAGATGCAAAGATTAGCAGTAAACCTTCCAACCTAATTGTGAGGACGTGGCTGGTACCGTTATTCATCCTTTAAAAAGTATTGAATCACTAAAGCTTTTATAATTGAATGGTCGTTCAAATGTTTGATTAAGAAGAAAGGCTTTAGAAAAAAATCCGAGACGCTCTACAACCACTATTGAAAATTGCTCTTTCGGAAGGCGGAGGGTTTTTTTTTTGGTAATTCTTTTACTCAATAAACACTTGGACGTATATGGTTCCTAACTCGCGTTAATTCGAAAATCTGCGTAAAGATTTTTGAATTACGCGTAAAAATACACGGCGATTCGAAAATCCGCCTAAACAAAAACCGCTTTCACTTCAGTAAAAAATCTTTCAAGCCGAAGGAAATAGTTATAAAGTTAATCTGAGTTACAGTAAAAAACTCAGACAACCTTTTCGTTCGAAACTCTGCTATGAATTTTGTGATTGTTCTTTCGATTCTATTTAACTAAAACTTCGACTGAGATTTTATTCAACATCAACTCAAAATTGATTTTTCTGTGATCAAAACATTAAAACACTCCGCCACTTTTCTCAGCAGTAATTTTGCTTCTTTATTTAAACAATGTTTCATAGATATTCTATTCGCACGTATGCTTCTTTCCTTTCGCTCTTTTCCACGACCTTATAAATTAGTCGCACACTTTCCGCTAAGAGGGAGGTTTTATTATGCTACCAAACATTCTCACTTTCTTCCACGACATGACTCTCGTATGTTTTGATTTGCTTGCCAATGTCACTATACTGTATATGTAAGTGTAGCTAAATGTGTTTGTGTATGTGTGAGTATTTTCGTGCGTGTTATTTTGTTTTGTTTTGCAGCCAAGCATTCCATTATTAATCTACAGTTTTACAATAGCTAGTACAGTAGGGCTTTAGCAAATGTTGATTTTTTTTTTCAGCGTGTCGCCTTACATTATACATTCAAAGTTGATTTTTAGCCTCCTGCTAGGAGGAATACGAGAGATATGTAACCAATAATATGTTTCGTATGCATTTGTTTTAGGTGATTTGCCAGCGATTCGAGTAATTTCACTTATTGACCGGTAGTTTTTTGCCTTTATTTATTCGTAATTCATAAGTTTGATTAATGCAATTTTCACCCCACCGATTGACTTGCTCATGACACTCGTTCAGAAGAAATGGTGATTCGCTTCGCGGTCCGATTGTGTTCGTCTCCGGTTGATATTTACAGCAGTTGAAATGGTTTGATTTTGCTTAGCTCTTAGTTCAGTATACTAGTTTAACAGACTTCGCGGAGCCTCCTGTCAACCGGAACGCCATTTTTTTGTCGAATTTAGGTATAAATTTTCCTAATTGAACTAACGGGCTGTTCTATTGAATTTTGCGTTCTTTTCAACATAACTAGCAAAAAATAACAACATACTAATCTACGATTTTACGCAAGTGAAAATGATTTCTTTTTGACCTGAGATTAGGCCTGTTAGGCCTTGTGCAATCCTCGACTCCGTTTTCTGTTGACAACTGCTGATATGTTGATACTTTTACTTTCGCTTGCCATCCTTTCCTTTCCAAAGGGAGGTAAATCTTAATCAGAAGTAATCCCCCGTCCGTCCTGTGGTTCAACGTTTCTCCTTCACTGATTTTGATTGATGATCTTCGTAAATGCTACGAATGACCAGCGTCCCAAATAAGCAGAAAATAGTAGGAGGGTGGTATTCAAGACACGACCGCATGACGTTTACTACCGTATTCTTATATTCCATTAAAACAAATAGTAGAGGGAATTGCAACTCCAGTATTTGTTGCAATTTTATCTAACAGTGCATTTCTGAATGCTGAGACGTTGAAACGTTATAAATAATAATATATACTAGAAGAATGGATCTCTTTTATTTAATCGCTGTCATTTCATACATATTCGTATCAAACCTTTGTTCGTAACTGCACTACCAAGACAATCATTTAATTTAGCGAATTGGGTAAAATTTTCCTATCTAAGCAAAAAGCAAACTCAACGAAACTATCTGAAATTGGAGACCAGAACGATTCAAGCAAAAATTTTAAATTTAAAAATTGTTTGACATTAAATAGATAAAGCTCATGCTAGGTTAGCTCCAGCCCAGCATATAACTTCATGTATTTAAAATAGTAGGAGGGTGACCCGACCGCATGACGTAGGACTCTATATTTTTCATCTAAAGAGCTTTCTTATTTGCTGACATTAGAGCGCTTTGAACAATAATTAATAAATAATATATATGACATATATGGATGAAACCTTATTTATATCGGCATCCCCGCTTCCCAGGTATTCGAATTAGAAAAGCATTTGTCCGTAGTTTGAAATGACAAGACAAACATTAGAATTAACAAATTCGACGTATTCCGAGAATTGCGCTTATAGATCATGTTCATGTGTCGAGACATTGCGAAGATTCTCAATATCTTCGTTTTAGCACTAGACGAAACTGCTAGCAAATTACTATAGCTGTAAACCTTAATTACAAAAATCCGTATCGTCCGTATGTCACTGGTGCGGTTTTGGAATCAAAATGATGGGGTGAAATGTTCGAACGGTACGTTTTATACCAAGGCTTCGTCAGATAATTGGAAAGAAGGAGGGGCTACATAGATGATGAAATGGTAGAGACAAATGTTTCTTGAAAGCTGCGCCGGCCGCTGTCGTAATATTAACACCAGCACAAACATGCATTTTTGCAAGGTTTTTTCCGCTAGCAGCAGTATTTGGTAAAACAGAAAATTCAATTAGCCGCTTCTGTACCAAAATTTCGAGGCACCAACAGGTGCCAGTTGCCGATTATAGTTTCCTGGTTAGTCCGTCCAGAATTCCAGCCATTTAAGTGTTTTGCAGTAGCCATTTACTACTAAAAGCCACCAGCATTACGGGTGAAACCGGCACGAGATGACCGGTACTCTTTTGTCTTTCCTCCTTTCAGCTGCTATCACCTAGCGTCCGCATGTCACTGGTGCGGTTTTGGAATCAGAATGATGGGGCGCCGGCCGCTGTCGTAAAATTAACACCAACAAAAAGATGCATATTTGCAAGGTTTTTTTCCGCTAGCAGCAGCATAAACATCGGAAACAGAAAGTGACAACAACAATAACAACAAAGTCAGATCGATTGTATCCGTTAGTGTCGACTGTGCTTGGGAAGAGAGGTAGTGATTGGCTGCGCGGTATGATTTAGACAATCGATATTAATTACCAATTTTTCAATAGTGTATCTCAAAAAATAGCTTGTTTTTGTTACATAAATTTAACCATAAAAGAATTTCTGATCGATTGATGCCAAAACCTCGAAAACCTGATTATAGATGACTGCAAAATAAGCGCTCAAAACCTGACCACTTTTCCCTGGTTTTCCCTGGTTGAATTACTAGATTTTCGATTCAAGGGCCTAACTTCGATATAGACGTTAGTCAACGTCAAAAAAATCGGAAAGAGATTAAAAGTCTAACTTGTTCAGCACGTAAATGATATACTAGACAAACAAATGATAGTAAACAAACGTCATAACTTGCACACAAACTTTGATCAAAGATATTTCGTTCTTTTTCGTCTCGGTGTTATTTATTTTTTGCCACCCCCTTTGCTAACTTTGGTAACCTTGGACATAAAAAGAATTCGGAATTTGTATCAGCCTAATGGCAGTATTTCACAGCAATAACCAAAATAAAAACGCTTGATTGTAGCTCGGAATATGACAGTTAGGACTCTACAGCGATCATAGAATCAATGCTAAAAAGTTTGTATATAAAGCCACAAAAATATGTCAAAAATGTGTAGCAATCATGAGGTAAAAAAAAATTGTATTTTTCTTATCAGTCGATACTACATATTCTACCAACTAATTCTAAAGATCAAGAAATATTTCTAATAGAATCCCGCTCCAAAACGAAAATCCTACGCACGGCTATGCCCTAGGATATTTGCTAACTGTGAGGTACACAACAAAGAAACAACGCTCGGCTCGTACTTTCGTGTATTTGCTCTGTTATGTGATTTTTTCCTTCGTCCATGTTTTTCATGCTCAAAAAAAAAACAGGGGGCAGGAGTAAAAATGATGTACTGTACAGAGAGAAACATCCTGGGAACTGGATTTGAGTAACAAAATAAATCTTATCATTGCATACCATTCTTCTTCTCCGGCTGAGAAAATGGGAGGAGGTAGCCTCCGCACCGGAAGAGTATTGATTTCGAAGCCGACAGCCCACAAGAGCGTGGGTAAATATTTCAGCGGCAGCTGGGTTTTCGTCGAAGCTCTTCGTAGGCACTTCAAGTGGTCTAGAATCTCTCGGTGGCTGTTGGAGCGAGTGTGTGAAGGAAAACAATTTTCTGCTTTCATGCCTCCATTGTCACTGAGCTACAAACATTTACCCATCCCGGATAGGGCGACTCTCTTGGGATTTTCCCCGAGCTCGGAAGCCGTGATTCTTCATGAAGCGAGATCGCCACCCTAAACAGATTCAGTTGTTTGGTTGGAAAACGGAAGCAAACATTTTCACAAACAAAAAAAAAAGCCGAATATATCGCCTCAGGTATGTCTGCGCGCTTTGGCAGCGGTCTTCGCGAGCTCTCCATAGGTCATCGCCGTAGTGCTACGCTTTAGGTTCAATAGGGGAAAAAAAAGAGTCCCAAAAGCACTTCGCCTTTCTTCTTGTACAACAAACCCGGAAAGGTGGGAAGCGTCAGCACGAGATAAACAGTGAAAGGGCAGGTCATGACACGGCACGGAACCGCTTCGATGACCAGCACCGGTAGTCTCTACAGTAGTCCTACGACTATGTAATGACCGGATGCGTTGTCGATGGAACGCGTCCACGCCATGAATATAGACAAATATTGGTCGAACAAACAGTGGGGCTTTCGGGTCGAATCCCGCTGGACTCGGGCTGCCCGTGTTCACGAGCGGTGTCATGAAAATGAAATTCAAATTCTGTTTACGGAAGGATGCCTTCCCCCGTGACTGTGTCGTACCGGTAGCTGGACGATGTAAGCTTCCGTTTTGGGTGACTTGGGTTTGAACAGTAATTTTTTCGAAGTATTCAGGTTTTCAATTTTGGAAGCAACAAGCAATATTTTTTTTTCTTTGGGGTATTACCTAAATTGCTGAAAAAAACACAGATAAAAAAGATATAGTTTAATAGTGCATTCTTGGAGATATTTGTTATATTTTCGAATTAAAGTCGCAAAACTATCACTTTTTCAACGAAAACTAAGTCAGGGGATTTCGCTCTAGCTTGCCGTGGGTTAATAAGGTCAATATGAATCGGAACAAAGTTAGGATTCACTTCTATAACAACTTCTACCAAAAAATATAGAATGTGTTATAATTATAATATTTCAAGTATTAAACCAAAACTAAACTGTAAAAAAAAATAAAAACTTTGTAACTGTCAATAACTAGTTTTACCTTTTTTCAATAAACCCAAAGAGTCCCCCGTGCGCACGTCTATGTACAAAAAAAAAAGAGAAAAAATAAGCAAAGCTCTCAACTCTAACACGATAAGATGATAAAGTGACATAAGCGGGGCTACCCTCTCGAAAGAGTGGTTTGCAGCGAAGGGGGGAAACCAAACCCGCTTCCGTTAGCCAAAATAAACCTCTCCACTCGGATGTCGCCGGTCATCCTTCTTCCCACATACACACACGCACACAAACACACACAAAGCCCCCACAAAACCGACCATAAGCTTCAAAGTGGGATAACCCATGCAATCAGCAGTAAGATCATTTGTCAGAACTTTGACTTTTGGGACCGGAAAGTGTGCGTTTGTGTGTTTGTGTGTAGCGCGTTCCCCGGATGAAGACATTATTCCGAATTGACTTTTGGCGTGACGGAAAACTTGAACCGAGAGTGTGGAAAATAGATTACATTCCGAAGCGGGTTCAGAACCGGGGCGTTGAGAACGTTGCATTTGTGGATGAAATCACATTGACTAAATAATCGTTCTACTGACTAAAGTTCATTAAACGCAAAAAACGACAAACATAATAAATCTTCAAACGCGGACTAGGGAAACGAGTAACTCATAATAAAAACACTGCCCACCATCCGGAACAGGCAATTGGCTGAGCAGTTCTTAATTAAGTAGAAATGAGATTGTTGAGATAATTAATTCGGGGCCACCATCGGAAGCAATATTTGGTTCCTGACTAAGGGGGCTCTAGCACACCTTTTCTTGCAAGGGTCGATTGATTGATGAAAAAGCGCGCGGAATTTTATTAGCTCCGTTCGGCTTATAGTGGCAAACGAGGATTGAGGGTTGGCTAGCTTGGGGGAGCCAAGATATCATTGAAATGCAAATTTTAGCGCTTTTCTTATGGTGTCCCGTTAAACTGGGGCTGAATTTTCGTTTCGTAGCGCAATAAAAGATAATGTGAATTTAAGAGAGTTTTTAGTTTCTCACTTGACGTCGAAGCGCGCGGCATCCCGAAGAAGGCCGGCCAGTCAACACCGCTGCAGAAGCGATTAAATCGATTGGAAATAAAAGACCGATCCCGGGGGTTTACGGGTCGGACGGCTTTGTGATTGTCGGCGAAATTGATTCTTGGTGCGACTATTAAAATTTGACGTCGCGAAAACGCCCGAACGGAAGGCTCGGGTACGATTTTCGTTTAGTTAGAGTTTTGAATATTCGCCTGTTAGTGAGGGACTGCAATCATTCGAATAGGTTTTCTACATATAAATTCAACGTTATTTAAAACCAGCTCTTCGATATTATTATAGCGTAACGGAGAGGTCAAGTTGAATGATTAGTTCATAGAATTCAAATCCGCAGATATACCAGGAAGCAAGAGCTGCCGAAAAAAGGTTTAACCACCTTAAAAAAAACGAGAATTGCGTCCTCGCGGAGACAAACTTTCCTAAGTCGGAAGCGAGCGGCTGTATGTTTTCAATTCCGCATAGAATGTTTTCTTCCGTATGAGACAAGGAGCTTTTGTTGGTGAATTCCAGTGCGGTTTCCGAGCGGGACCAGCTACAACGAACAAGAGGTTGACCTGGAGACAGATCTTTGACAGGTTGCTGGGACACAACTTGCAAACACATCGTTATTATATTCGAGGCGGCGTACGATTCAGTGAAACACAGATTACTCTTGAACATGGTATCCAAACAAAACTGATTAAGCTGTTACGTGCGAATCTCCACGGTTTCACATCGAGCGTCAGAACAACGGACGAATTTTTGGACCCACGTTGGATGATCGGAAGCAAGAGGACTGGCTTTCAAACTTGTTCCGCCAATTTTGTTGTATCCGAGGTGTTTGTTGTTTTTCAATCCCGTACCCGACACGTTTTTTCCATTAAAGCCGAACCCGACCCAAACCCGAATATTTTACTTCTGTGAAACCCGAACCTAAGTTTTTTTAAGGTTAATTAATTATGCCCCGAACCCGAATATTTTTTACCAAACTCAAGCCCGACTCTTATCCGATACTTTCGACAAAAATTTTAAAATTCGAAACCCGACCACTAAAGAGCAGCACCATCATCATCAAGTCTCACGTTTTTTCAGGTCTCGGGAACGACATTGACATCATCGGTGTTAAGCTATGGAGGATAGCTTTAGGGCTCTCAGAAGGAAAGCTGCTAGAATGGATGAAGTGGATTCTTTAAATACTGCCAAAACGAAGTACATGATGATTGACAGAGAGTCTGGCTGTTTTACGGAAATTGGTGCTGCGGTAGATGGGGGTACTTTTGAAGTTGATAAATCTTTTCATCTTGGTACACTCGTGAAGTGTGAAGCTCGCGAAGCCTGCTGAAATCGAGTGCTCTATATAAGACACTGATCCTATTGGTGGCGCTCTGCATGAATTGTGGACGTGGAAGAATGCCGATTGGTGATCGCATGGGGTCTTTGAGCGTAAAATCTCGTGATCAATACTGGGTGACCTATAAAAAGAGGTGGGGCGCAGGCGCATGAATCAGAAGCTGGACTAAGCATACAAACACATGAATAAGGGGCCGTTCAATGATTACGTAAGCATATTTTTCCACTTTCACAATACCCCCTTCCCCTCTGTTTATCGTAAGATTTTTTGATACCCCCCCTCCATCCCTAGTAAGAGCTTACTATATATACTATATATAGATTTTTATTATAGTTTTAACATCCAGAAGCAAGCACAATACTTCGTTTCCGCTTCTGTCCTTAATTAGAGTTAATCGTCCCTCCGTAATTTTCTTTTTATCAATTTTACCGTCCACATTTTCATGAACACTTTTTCAATAGCTGCATTAACAATGTTCTACTAACGTAAGATAATCAATTCACCCCCCTCCCTCCCCTGTAAGATAGCGTAAGAAATTTGCTGTTTCTGGTTTGCTGTTTCTGGTTCTGGAAACAGGTTCTGAGAATAGGTTCTGAGAATAGGTTCCAGAATCCTTTCTGGTTCGGGATTCTTGTTCTGATTTTGGAATCTCGTTTTGGCTCTGGAATCTGAAATACGGCTCTGCTTCTGATTCTACAAACTGGTTAAGAAAATAATTTTAACATCTGGCTCTATCATCCGAAATCTGGTTCTGATTCTGGAATCTAGAATGTAGTTTTGGTTCTAGTTTTTGAACATAGTTCTGGTTCTGGAATTTGTTTCTGGTTCTGATTCTGGAATCCGTTTCTGGAATCTGGAGTCTGGTTCTGTGCCTGTTTCTAAAATCTAGTTCTAAAATTTATTTCTGGAATCTTGTTCTGGTTCTGGAATTTGGTTTTGGTTATGTAATCTGTTTCTGGTTCTGAAATCTGGTTGTGGGACTGGAATCTGGTTGTGGAATCTGGAATCTGGTTCTGTTTCTGCTATTGGAATAAGATTCTGGTTTAGGAATCGGATTCTGAATCTGAAATTTTGTCCTGCTTTTCGAATTTGGTCCTGGTTTTGGAATCTGTTTCTGGTTTCGGAATCTAGCTCTAGAGTCTTCTTCTGATTGTGTAAGCTGAGTCTGGTTCTGGTTCAGGAATCGAAAATATGGTTCTGGTTCTGAAAATAGAAGTCCAAATCTGGAATCTAGTTCTGGTTCTAGAATCTTGTTTTAAAAATTTAGTTCTGGAATCTTGCTCTTGTTTTGTAATTTCGTTAAGCTTCTGGAATCTGGTTCTGATTCTGAGATTCCTTTTTTGTTCTGGAATCTGGTTCTAATTATGAAATCTGGCTGTGAAATCTGGGATCCGGTTCTGGTTCTGCTTCTGAATCCAAGTTCTGGTTCTGATTCTAAAATTTTGTTCTGATTTTTGGATTTGGCTATTCTTTTCTAATCCGTCCCTGGTTCATGTGTCTTGTTCTATTTCTGGAATCTTTTTTCTGGTTCTGGAAACAGATTCCGGAAATAGGTTCTAGTTTTGAAATCTGATTCCTGAATCTGGAATATGGTTCTGATTCCGGTTGTGTAATCTGTATCTGGTTTTGGTTCCTGGATCTGGTTCTGGCTGCGTAATTTGTTTCTGGTTCTGGAATTTTTTATTGTTCTAGAATCTGGTTCTGAGTATAGAATCTGGTTGTGGAATTTGGAATCTGGTTTTGGTTCTGATTCTGGAATCTGGCTCTGGTTTTGTAATCTGGTTTTAGTTGTGTAATCTGTTTCTGGTTCTGGAATTCGTTTATTATTCTGTAATCTGGCTCTGGAATCTAGAATCTGGTTTTGGTTCTAGTTCTAAAATCTTGTTCTGGTTTTGGAATCTTTTTTCTGGAATATGGTTCAGGTTTTGTGAAATTGCTTTGGTTTTGGAATTTGTTTCTGGTTCTGGTTCTAGAATCTTGTTCTAAAATCTAGATCTGGGATCTGGTTCTGGTTTCGGAATCTGGTTCTGGCTGTGTAATCTGTTTCTAGTTCCGGGACTCTTTTTCTGGTTTTGGAATTTGGTTCTGGTTCCATTTTTGGAATTTGTTTCCGGTTCTGGAATCTGAAATATTGTTCTGGTTCTGGAAACTGATTCTGGAAATTAGTTCGAAATCTGGTTCTGGAATCTTATTCTGGTTTTGGAATTTGGTTCTAGTTATGAAATTTTCTTTGGTTTTGGAATTTGGAGTTCTGGATCTGGTTCTGGAATCTAAAATATGGTTCTCATTTTGGAAACTGATTCTGAAAATAAATTTCGGAATCTGATTCCTGAATTTGGAATCTGGTTCTGATTCTGCTGTGTAATCTGTTTCTGGTTCTGGAATCTGGTTCTGGTTTTGGGATCTGGTTCTGGCTGTGTAATATGTTTCTGGTTGTGGAATTCGTTTCTTATTCTGGAATCTGGAATCTGGTTCTGGTTCTGGTTCAGGAATCTGTTTGTGAAATGGGGTTCTGTTTCTGATTCTGGTTTTGAAATCTGGTTTTGGTGGTGTAATCTGTCTTTGGAATCCAGAATCTGGTTTTGGCTCCAGTTCTAGAATCTTGTTTTATTTTTGGAATCTATGTCTGGTATGTGTTTTCAAAATTTGCTCTGGCTTTGGATTATTTTCTTGGTTCTGGAATCCCTCTTTGAAATCTGGAATCTGGTTTTGGTTCTGTTTCTAGAATCATATTTTAAAATCAAGTTCTGGAATTTTGTTCTGGTTTTGAAATCTGTTTCTGGGGCTGGAATCTGGTTGTGTAACCTGGAATTTGGTATTGGCTCTGGTTATAGAATCAGATTCTGGTTCTGGAATCGGCTTCTGAGTTTGGAATTTCATTCTTGTTTTGGAATTTGGTTCTGGTTTTGGAATCTGTCTTTGGTTCCGGAATCTTGTTTCAATTTTCCTGGTTCTGGAATCTGAAATATTGTTCAAGTTCTGGAAACTGATTCTAGAAATGAGTTTCGGAATCTGGTTCTGGAATCTGGTTCTGGCTCTGAAGACAGATTCTGATTCTGGAATTGGGTTCTATTTCTGGAATCTTATTCTGGTTTTGGAATCTGGTTCTGGTATCAAAATCTTGCTCTGGTTTTGTAATTTGATTCTGGTTCTGGAATCCGGTTCTGGAAGCTGGAACAAAACAGAAAAGAAACTTAAAAATAATAAACGGTTTAATAGTGGGCCCAAAATAGGATAAATGTGCCACAACTAAATGTAAATATACTGAAACTTTAGTAAATGACTTAGTTTTAGCGCTAAAATAGCGAAAATGTGCGAACACATTGGAAGAATGCTTAATCCGTGACCGAAAATAGGGTGAATGTGCCAAAACTTGGATAAATTACTTAAATTAAGGTTTTAGGAGGCAAAATGAGATTAATACGCCAAATAAAGGGTAAATGGTTAACTTCAATAAAATATTTGTATTAGGAGCGAAAAATAGAGTTTATGTGCCTGAGATAGACCAAATGCCTAAAAAAGGGGCTACCAATGGGTGAATACGCTGAAACTGAAGATTATTTGGAAGCTACAAATGGGGCAAATGTACCAAAACTAGATTAAATGGCTTTTCTGGAAGATCAAATACAGGGGAATTGTGCCGAAACTAGTATAAATATGCTTGATCAACGGTAAATAGCACAATTTGTGTTCAAAAACGGAATGAAGATGCGAAAACTAAGATAAATTACTCAATTCAGGGCCAAAAACTGAAAAAAAGCTGGAACTTAACTACATGAGATTGCAATACAATCAGCTGTCCTGAAGCTCTTCGAACCACTAGTGTATAAAAAGCTTTATGGAACAATCGCTCATCAGATTTCTTCATTGCAGCAAGAATTTTTGAAAAAGAAATCCGTCGTTACAAAAACCTTTGTGAGTTTACCTCTTTGGTTACGGATTACATCTCCGAAGGATTTTGAGTTGATTGTTTTTCTACAGACATGAGCAAAGCCCACGATGTTGTTTGCATTTATAGTATATTAAGGGCAGTAGCAGACGCAAGAGTCCGTGGCTCGCTCTACAATCGGCTCAAGTCGTATCTGGAACGTAGAGTGAAGTATGCGAAGATCCGGAGAAATAGATCGAACTCGTTCATTGTCCAGTCAGAAGTACCACAAGGCAGTCATCTAGGCCCATTGCTGTTCGTGCTTCTGATGAATAAAGTGCCTGATGTGATCTGCCATGCAATCGTTTTGATTTACGCAGATGATGTGAAATTGTTTCTACATATCAAACATAAAAACGACTGCCAAATATTGCAGAGTGATTTAGAAATTTTCGGAAGATTTCATGCTAGCTGCGGACTACATGTGAACGCGAACAAATGCTCAGTACTGACATTTACCAGGAAAGCTCACCACGTATCGTACAGTTATGCTTTTTCAGATAATGTTGTACCACGTGCTGAATATGTTCGCGATTTAAGCGTAACCTTCGACTGTACACTGTCATTCACAAAACACATTGACTAATCGTGGATAGCTTGAAACTTTTCTCTCTTGTCAGAAGGTATAACCGAGACCTTGATGATCCTCATGCAATACTAGCAATCTACAAAGGACTTGTTAGAAGCAAACTTGATTTCGCAAGTGTTTGGCGGCCTTACTCGTAACTCACATACAGCGAATTGAAGCAGTCCAGAAAAAAAATATAAAGTTTGGTCTCAGGAATCTAGGGTTTAATGGAGAAGAACTACCTCCCTATCAAGATCTGTGCTCTCTGGTGAATCTTGATTAATTCACGACCCAAGATAAACGACATCGTCTTTTCACGAACATTTTATCCGGACGTACTATCAGCCAACTTCTTACTAAAAGATTGATCTTTAACAACAGTCAAGTCACGCTTCGACAACGTAGAACATTCGACCCTCCTTTCCGATCCAGTAACTATTCGCAGAACGAGCCAACCACTCGATTTATGAATACCTTCAACACACTGCAGCTGATCATCAGTATCGACATGAGTACCTCAGCGATAAAACAAAGGCTTAGTTTATACTTCAAAGGACAACTGTATTAGTGTTTTCTTTTAATGTTTGAGTAGTCTACGAAATTTTATTAATCTTATATTGATATGCATGTATGCAACTAACCTGTATAAGTGTATCGTGGAATTTATTCTTAAGAATGGATTCGGGTTCGGGTCGGGTTCGAGTTTGTAAATTTTTGAAAATGTCGGGTACGGGTTTGGTGAAAAAAACATTCGGGTTCGGGTTTTAATATGTCGGGTTCAGGTGGGTTTGGGTTTGACTATAAAATCAATGAACTCTCGGGCTCGGGTGTCAAAATTTCGGGCTCGGATCGGGGTCGGGTTTTATAGAAATAAAATTTTCGAAAAAAAACATTCGGGTTCGGGTTTCAATCAGAAATAAATCAGGTTCCATCTCTATTGAAGAGTCATAAAAAAGATAAATGTTCCAAAACCAGGGTGAATACCTGAATTTTGTTCCAAAAAAAATCAAATGTGCAAAAATCAAATTAATTGGCTTTATTTCTCGGGTAAAAATCGGATAAGTGTGTAAAAACTTAGAAGAGTTGAAATCAGCGATAGGATATGTAGGCTAATTGAGGGCCAAAAAGAAATGAAAGTACCAATTCTAGGGTAAATTGCCTAACAGGTAATTCGACAAAACTAGGGTCGAATTAGAACCAAAAAATAGGAAAAATTCGAAAAACCAGGGACAAAACTCGGGTAAATGGTTGGATTGAAAAATTAAAAATAGGATCAAGGAATGGGAATAGGAACAAAAATAGAAAATATGGAAGATTGTAGCTTTTTAACCATCCCTGTGAATCTTGGTTCCCCTAGCAAAGATAACTTTTTCAGACTCTTAAAAGAGATTTTCCATAAGTCAACTTAGAAGCGACGAACCCGTAAGCAATTACTCCGCGGTATTTTGATGCAAAAATGTACCGAGCGATGACAGCTTTTTGATGACATCCGGGAGCATCCCTCTCTGACAGTGCTGGTATTGGCAAAATAAATACAGCCGACAGATAAAATATATTGCGACTATAACGTTGCCGTCTAGTTCCCTATACACGAATGTTTTTTTTTTTCTTTGCTGTTCACCGTATTCCCACGATAGCATGTATGGTTGCATATAACACAGCCACTCTATTGCCGAGTTTGCTTTTCTTTGCACAAAGGCTGTCGGTGAGTGGTCGAGCAGTCCTTACGCTTCTTCTTCCCCAGCCTTTTTTAACAGCCGTCACCCGACATCCATCATAGGCAAATAAAAAAAGAGAGTGAAAATATCTCCGGTGGATCCAGGCTGTTACCAAAACGCACTGTTTGTGTAGTGCGAACACGAAGGTCTGTATGAAAAACAGCTTCTTCTTTTTTTTACATTCGCAAACCCGAAGACATCCTCCAAATAATGCCGATTCGACACACGGAGTGAATTTTTCGTTTCTTTTTGTGGATTATTTATTCATTTATTTACTATTGCCAACAGACATAGAATAAATTGTCCTACTAATACTAATACAAATATCACCGGAACATTGACAAAAATTTAGAACGTATAACTCGGTATGATAAATGGAAGTTGAAAACTAGCGACAATCTGTTGAAAGCGCGTTGAATACCTGTGATAGCACTGTTTGAGCTATAGTTGGTTCGACGAAAGGGCAAGTGCAAAGCTGGCATGCCTCGCAGGGTTCTAGTTGGAGCATGCAGGTTGATTTGACGCAGAATGGCAGGACAGTCGACCCGTGATGTCAGAATATCAGAGACGAGCATAGCGCGTGCTGTTTCCCGACGTAGTTGAAGAGTATCGATCTGGAGCAGCTGGCATCGGTCCTCATACCTGGTATTACGCATGGGCTGTTGCCAGGGAAGTATTCGAAGGGCATAACGTACAAACCGGCGCTGGATATTTTCAATTCGGTAGATAGCATTATTATAATGAGGCACCCAGACTGTAGAACAGTACTCCAATGAAGACCGAACAAGCGAACACTAAAGCGCGACTAGGCAGTGGAAGTTTTTGGAATCACGTGTCATTCGGAAAATGAGTCCTAGTTGTCTAGATGCCTTCGCTACGATGAAAGATACGTGTTGCTTGAAGGTGAGTTTTTCGCCCAGAAGTACTCCGAGATCCCTAATGAAGACGACTCGCTGTAATGGAGAACCCTGTAATATTAAAAAGCTTTCGGCTGCTCAACAAAACAAAACGTAACCAAAATTTGACATTAACATATTTATTCCTGCGCACTCATCGCAGGCTTATTCATTACCTGCTTATTTTCAGGCACGTTCTTTTCACTCTGTTTCTCCTACTTTCCTCCTTCGCCCTATCTCTCTTTCCACTCTATTCTAGGCATGCCAAACTGCTACTCTTTCAACATCTTTCAACATCTTGCCATATCTAGTTTTCCCTACTTCCCCTTTTCTCTCCAATTTCGTCTACTCACGACTGTCTTGATGCATCCACTAATGCGTCCGGGAGACCGTGTCACTCGTCTCACTGCAAAGCGATTTTCCGACTCGTTGCTCCACCGGTCTCTTCGTTTCACTGGAGAACTTTCTATTCGTCTGATCCTCGGATTATTCGCCCCTTGAGGATCGCGTGACTCAATCCAATGCGGAACCAGAGGCCAGCAAACGGACTGCAGAGTGCAGAGTGCAGAACAAATCCCGGAGAAGGGCCCTACGAAAACAGGATTAACCTCAGCTCGATTTCCCATTTGCTTCTAAGTATTTCAACTCACCCTCATGGGGCCAGCTCAATAAGTTGAACGAGCTTGTTTCGAATAGCACTCCTAAAAACGCGCTTCTGGCGTTTCCTTCTGCGATTTGCCTTTGGGTTCGTGATGTGGGTCCCGTTAATTCCCTGGATTCCAAAACTTGAGACACGTGTGTCGTTTGCTGCTTCACGCTTGTGTGCCTATCCCGGAAGAATACGATGACGTTTCGACAGCCTTCGATTTGATCGTGATTTTCTTACATCACTTTCTTTTTCAAGTTCAAGTTGAAATGGTTCGGTTGGGTGTACCATGTTAAGTTCATGTCACCAACTCTACACTGTGCTAAATGTGAATTACATTTTACTACCTATTAACTATCTACGCTACAACCGTTTAGGATGTAGTCAACTTGTAGTGGCCTGTGTTTTCTCGTAAATGTTATAACGGAGCATTTGGACGGGTTTTGTACCATACGAATAATCTCACACCAGGAAGCGAATATGTTGAGTTGTTCCTGAAGAAAAGCGGCATCGGCAGAATGTTTGATTTTGTTGAATAGCTTCAAATCGTCGGCAAATGCAAGACGGGGACATTTTAAAGAATAGTGCACGTCGTTGAAGTAAAGCAGGAACACTAGTGGGCCAAGATGACTGCCTTACACGATCCCGGAAGAAACCGAGAACGATTTTGAGGTTTCGTTGATGATCTGTTGCCAATACGTTCTCAATGTGGCTTTCGGACTGCCAGCGCAAATAGGTATCACGAACAAATAGCAACAGCAAACGCATCCTTAGGAGACAGTAAAAAAAGACTGTATCATTGGAATACCTGCATTGGAGGCACCAAAATTCACAGTAATAGTTAAAAAGCTAGAATCTTTTGAGGACAACTATTTTGAGCGCAGTGGTTTGTCGGCTGCCATTCGTCACAGTTTTCAAACACCTCTTGCGTTCCACAAAGTAGCAACTAAAGACCATTGCTGTTTACGCTTTTTTCAATGACATTTTCTTACTGCTGGATGTTGGCTGTGAATAAGTATACCCAGCCGATCTCAAGCTGTATTTGATAATACACTCTGCCGACGACTGTCGGCGGCCACAAGAGCTTGTGGAAACTGGTTGACGGTTAGCACGTTAGTGACCTTGGAATATTGATGGATGCTAAACTTACGTTAAAGCTGCATCGTAATAACATAATCGTCAAGTTGTCTTGTGGCTTCATTCCGAAAATTGCTCGCGACTTTATGGATCCCCATTGCTTGAAGGTGTTGCATTTTGCTCTCGTCCGCCCACTTCACGAAAGTGCTAGCTTGGTTCGGTGCCACCAACAATAAGTCGGCAATTTGCGACTTGAGCGAGTGCAGAAAAGATTCGTGGGGATTGCGTTAAGAAATCTTCCGTGGCGTAATCCGATTAACCTGCCTCCATATCCTGACCAATGTCGTCTACTTGCGATTGACAGTTGTAATGTGTCAACAGTAGTTCAACAGCAGAAGTTCTAAACTTCGAAATCGACTCCCCAAATATCCTTTCAAAATTGAATTTCTGGGCCTCACAACGTCTCCTTCGCTCTACTGGGTCGCTGCCTCCTAGTTTTCACCGTACTTACTTGAGTTCACCGACGCGTTCAACGATCTTGCTGCAAGTAAGTAAGGTGAAGTTCAAATACCTGTATCAAGTGCCGAAAATACGGTGAATGTACCGAAATCAAAATTGATAACTTTATTTGGGTGCTAAAAAAGGGTAAATGTTTTAATACTAGAAAAAATTGGGTCTCAAAAATTGTGTAAATGGGCACTTCAGGCCAGTAGTGACCTGGGTTGACATATTTCACTGTAAGTGATCGATTTTCAGTTGAAACTGAGAACTGCGAATATCAGTTCAGCACGGACAAGCTGAAAATGAAAATTATTTTCAGCTCCACTCAGCTGACTATGATAATGTTGACAGACAACGTTACTGTGATTTCGCACACGCTGTGTTACTTTAGTGGTGTTTATGCGGTCTAGGATGTAGATGCTTATCTACTACATCGACTGTATGAATTGGATTGGCCCAGATCACATGATTTCGGTGTTAATTAAGTCAAATCATTTATTTCACTGACATGATTTTTACTGAGAATTGACTCGGATGGCACTCAAAATCAATTTTTTTTGTTTGATTGAACGCAGTAAAAACATAATTGCTCACAACTTACTTCCAGTTGGTGGACCCCTCGTTTGCCAAGGGGTCAGCAAATTTTTGAAAAGGTGAAAATTTAATATTTATAATTTTGCTGGAAACATCTAGTGCTTCCATATAAATCCTAAATTTAATTGGCAAAACGTGTTTTTAAAGAAGTTGGTTCCAGTCGTATTTTACTTATAAATATGAGATGGCGACAACTTCAGATGTTTCCTGTATAAACGCGCTGTTTGAAGAGCGTTTTGGAGCAAAATTTTAGGATATAACTCGGAAAAATATCAAATTTTCACTTTTCCAAAACAGTTTTGACAAGGGGTCAACCAACTGCTGCTAATTTGAGTGTAATTACAATATTTAACTGCGTTTAATGAAATTTACACAAAATAATCTATTTTTAAGACCTAATGTCACTAGTGGCCTGGTTTCACCGAGAATTGCCCAAATGTGTCGAAGTCTGGCAAATGGAGTTAAAAACAGGGTAAATGTTCTCATATTAAAGTATGTGGGTTGTGGGTGAATATATCGGGACTAAAGTAAGCAGCTTAATCTGAGGATCAAAAATGGAATAAATGTACCAAACCAAGGGTTATTGTTTGATAAAGGGCCAAGAGAAAGATTAAAGTACCAAAAAATCTGTAATCGGCACAAGGGGAAACCAAAATAGGGTAAATGTGCCAAAATAAAGATGAATACCCTATTTATTGTTTTTTTTTTCAGAGTTAAAAGATAGAGTAAATGGATCTAAACTAAACCAAATTAAGAACAAAAACGATAAATTAGAACCTAAAATAGGATAAATGTACCCAAAAAATATCAAAACTCAACAAACTGACTCAATTGAAAGCCTAAAATATTGTAAGTGTTCCAAAATGCCCTAACTCAAAAGCCAAAAATAGGATAATATAAATGTCTTAATTGGAAGCCAAAAATCATATTCGCCCTAATTATCCTAATTGGTGGCCAAAAATAAAAAAAAATCTGTACCCAAACTAGCGAAAATAAGAAAAGCGTTTCTAAGAAAAAAATGCTTGCATTTGTGAAATTCTAGTGAGGCATTAGGTATGTTTACATAATCTAAAAAAATACACATCCCCCAAGTAACACATGCAACATCTTTTACGAAAAAAATGAAAGGAAAAAGTTATAAATAAGTCATAAATAAGTTACAGGGAAAACATTGGGTTTTAATTTACTCGCATGGATGTTTTAAATCGAAATAACAAGTTGAAGTTGTAAATACATTAAGAATTGCTGTAAAAACTGTTTTAGAACATGTTTATAACTAGTTTTTTTCTTGAGAATGCAAGAAAGACAACAGTGGTGAATATGTGTTTGACAGCAAAACGTATAGTGGAAACAAAATTGAAAAATGGCCGCATAAGTTGTAGTTCAGTTTTAAATCAGTTGTAAATGTGATTTTATGATGTGAACTATTTCTTCTTCATCAAATACAGTGCAGATCAAAAATACTGTTAATATTCAAAACTATATAAAATATTTAAACACCCAGGTAATTTATGTTTGATTAAACATAAATAATAAATTTGACAGTAAATTATAATCAATAAATTTATCATTCAATTTACTTAAAACAAGAAAATCGTTTGATTTGATCGGCCATGATTTGTTTCAATTCTCTTTTTTGTCTTGCTCACCGATCTTCGGTTTTATTATTATTATTTTGATCATCGTTAACAACCTCAGATCAATGTTTGAATATTTCTGTTTTACTTAAATTTCAAAATATATTACTTAATGCGTGGTTTAGTTAGGAGAATTTTTATATTATTTTCTCTACTACAAAAATCAAGATGGTGACGGCGATTTTTTTCATAGATTGTAGTAGCTTTATATAGCCTTGCTTAATTGGTTTCCCGATTCCATCACCAAATTATGGCAGAAATTACTACTCGCTTGGTTTGCTAAAAGAGTAAGAAAGTTCAAATAATTAGTACATAGTGCATGACATCTTAGTTCACCTTGATGTTTCAATGTACATTTTTTTCAATTATTTTGCAATATTTTTACCAAAATAAACTTTATAGATAGTGGTCATATAACGGACAAAATCTTTGGGAAATCGGTGTACCCATTCAACGAATGCTAATAATCAACATGGCTGCCTCGTGAGCGCAAGCGGCGTGCTAAAATAATATTCAAGACCATTTTTCTGTGCTAAAGGCACGTTTCATAATATAATCCTATCGAAAATATATACCTGAGGCACGTTCCTCTAATGTTCATCTGTTACTTTTTTCTTTATTTCAAATTAAAAAAAAATGATATTGATTACTACCATATTGTGGTATTTTCGAAGCGCGTAAATTTTAACGAAGTACAAGGCAAATATTCACGACAAATCTGAAATCGCACGTAGATTTATTGTATCTAATCACTATACCAACACCCTATTCTATCAATGAATTGTCTTGATAATTTCTCAAATCAAGAACCATGATTATTTTCGTGGGTCATCTGTTTTGTATGTATTAGAAACAATCATCAGTAAGTGAAATTTCAACTCATTTGTGCAATTTGTTTATGACCTATTAATAACAGGCCACCATTTGTTGGTACTGGAAATGTAAGAGTGGTGGTTATAGTCGTTATAAAGTTGTTTTATGTAAGTCGTGTGAACAATTCATTTGAAGTTGAATATATGTTTTATATTGGCTCCGCCCCTTGCGCTTTTTGAGTTGTTAACAAGTTGTATATAAGTTTATACGTTATTGTTATAGTGACGAGATTTGTTATATATCAATTACCTAAACTTATTAAAGACTAACCGTGTTACTTGGGCCATTTACTAAGAGATGCACTCAAACCTGTCATTATATCATGTCATGTAATCATATCAAAGGCTTACTATCACTATCACAATACCCAAAATAATGACCTAAAAAGCCAATCATTACACTCACTAAATAATGCTACCACAAGCATCAAATTAAAGACCTCACATGTTTATACAGATACACACCCTTTAATTCATCTTCCCGAAGAGACTGCCGAAGAATCGGGTATAATTTATGGATAAGCTCTCCGCCGTCGGATTCTTGCCAGCTGGACCGCTATCCCTTATTCCCACTGATAATTATTCACCTTCAAGCAAATCATCGTCTAACGAGAATAGTTTCCCCAGCGAAGAACGAACGCGCCCACCACAACTTAACTCCGTCAAACATAAATTTTCCTCCTCGGCGATGGCGACTGACTTGCATGCACCAAACTGTCTGTCTACCCGTTCGTTCGTCACGCCCCGCAGGGACAACCGCCGAAGTTCATCTCGCGCGTGAAAAGCAAACGAACCGTAGCAATGCCAAGAAGGGACACGATCCTTCATCAACTTTCGGGGTGCTCTCTGACCCAGCAGCGGGTTGATGGTATAGCGAGACAATGTCAGCCAGCTGATCGCATTCCCACAATTAATTTTCATAATAGATTGTTTCGCGGGGCCCGGCGCTCTTCGCCCCATCCCCCGAAAGATTATGATGACGATGATCACAGCAGGAAAGCGAAAGTTGATGAAACGGTTACCGCCTAACGGACAATTAGGCTTTTCAGCGGGCACCACGGCTGACTGATGGTAGGCTATTTTCGGCCGGATGAACGCGCTGAGCGGAAACGGAACCTAGTAATTACTCTTGACGCTGTACTACAAAACCCGGAAGGACAGTAACGAATGTAACGCTATTAGTCGAGACATTAGGTAGTACACTTACCGGATATTCCATCATACGTCCACCATTCCTCCCAACTCACGGCGGGAATTCCTGGAATTACATAAAAAAAAAGTACAATAGCGTTAATTGAGTAATAAATTTAGGAAAAATAGTCTTTTTTTTTGCTCCCTTTAGCACACATGTCAATCAGAAAATATGACTAAAAATTCGTTTCTTCAACAACCAACCCATCAATCACTGAAACTTTTGCCAAACCACAGCTCCGCTGATTGGCAGCTGGATACCGCTCTTGGTATAAAATACGAGTGTGTGTAGTTCCAGAAACTATGAAAAATAAATTTGAAAACTGACAAACTTTTGTGTGCTCCTTTTCTGAGGTTTTTAGAGCTTAAAATAATGCCAATACCAGGCGGTTGAGTCTTTTATTTCGGGTCGAAAGAAACTGCACTAGAAAATCTGGCTGTTCTTGTTTTATTTCTCGCTGCCCCAAGAATCCACCGGTAGTAAACTGCTGGGATTTGTTAGTACCGGATTTTATGACTGTTTGATTGATTGTAAATTGAACCACGTTGTTGAAAGTTGTTGGTTTTGCTTTTCTAGGATGATGAAGCACACATTGTTGGGGAAGTTTTATGGCAATTTGATATAAAAATAGAGTTGATTGAGTTATTTTTCAAATAAGTGCAGCTGAACAAGCAGTCTTTGGAGCAGTGCTTCGAGTGCCCATTTCATTATTATTATTATCAATAACAAATTAAAACAGTATTTTTTTGGTGAATATTATTAGGCTTCAAAAAAAACTCCCTTTAAAACTTTCTCAAAGTTACTTAAATTTAAACTTAGAACAACAGAAAAAGGGAACCACAAATCAGAAAACTAGATTTTAAATGTAAAAAACTTTACTCAAAAAATTTTATATTAGAAAGAAATTAGAAATGACACTGGTGACCTAGTCATTTAACGAGAGGGTTGCGAAAAAATGTAAAAAAAAATTTACAAAATTACTTCGAGTAATAGGCCTTTTTTTTTTCATCTATAGTTTATTTGACACGGCACAAATACAATTTAATGTTTAACGGCGCCAATTATATCTGGTAGCTTACTTTCTAAAGTATCTTAATAACTAAAAGCAAATTTTCTATCCTCGCTGCCGACTACGAGCTGAAACTAAATCTAACTTAAAGCTAGAATGTTTTGCATTAAAAGCACTGATTTGTTGTTTGATGGTTTTCCATCGCCATAGGTAAGCAGCATATTGAATATGTTCCGCTGGGCCAAGATATTACGGACTGGCATATTGGGTTGTCTCCCTCGGGACCTGAGAGTATCGTGCGGGTTTAGTTGCTGTTTCCGGATCCGGGGTCTTAACGTGTTCTTGTCGTTTGGTTGGATGTAGGCGGAAGGGGATAGGACTAAACTGGGGCGTGGATGGATTTCAGGAAAACGTATATAAGGGACATGTAGGATAGGTCACGGCTCGCCAAGACATCACGAACAGGAAAAGCCGGCTGCCTACCTTCGGCCTGCAGGGAAGCTATTTATCTAGACCTGGCGTCACGGTGTACAGGGCATGACCAAACCACATGCTCTATGTCGTGATAACCCTCACCACAGGCACAGATACCACTTTCCCCGAGCCCAACACGACGGAGATGCGCGTCAAATCTATAGTGATTGTACATAAGCCGGGACATCACGCAAATGAAATCCCGACCTACATCCAACCCCTTGAACCACGGGCTCGTCGATACTTTGGGGATTATGGAATGTAACCACCTTCCCAATTCCCCTCTGGTTCAAGCATTTTGCCAACTGATGATCGTATTCTGACGTACAAGTGCGAAAAATTCATTAAAAGCAATTGGTCTTTCAAAAATATCGCCGTTTGTTGCGCCCACCTTAGCCAAAGAGTCCGCTTTCTCATTGCCTGGTATCGAGCAGTGAGAAGGGACCCACGCTAAGGTAATCTGATACGATTTTTCGGATAAAGCACTCAGATGTTCCCGTATTTTCCCCAGGAAATACGGAGAGTGCTTAACATCTTTCATCGATCGGAGAGCCTCAATGGAACTGAGACTGTCCGTAAAGATGAAATAATGGTCCGTGGGCATTTTTTCGATAATCCCTAGGGTGTACTGAATTGCAGCCAATTCTGCGACGTAAACAGAAGCAGGATTATCAAGCTTATGGGAGACGGTTAAATTGTTATTGAAAATACCGAAGCCAGTGGACCCATCAAGAAGTGATCCGTCAGTGTAGAACATATTGTCGCAGTTGATGTTTCGATATTTATTGGAAAATTTTTTGGGGATCTGCTGCACGCGTAAATGATCCGGGATTCCACGAGTTTCTTCTATCATGGATGTATCGAAAAACACAGTAGAATCAGAAGTATTTGATAAGTCGACACGATTTGGAATATTCGAAGAAGGGTTAATATTTTGGGACATGTGATTGAAATACAATGTCATAAAACGGGTTTGAGAATTAAGTTCGATTAACCTTTCAAAATTTTCAATCACGGGACGGTTCAAGACCTCACATTTGATAAGAATACGAGAAGACAGGCTCCAAAAGCGGTTTTTTAATGGTAGTACTCCAGCTAAGACCTCCAAACTCATCGTATGGGTCGATTGCATGCAACCTAAGGCGATACGCAAACAACGATATTGTATTCGCTCCAGTTTGATCAGATGTGTGTTTGCTGCGGAGCGGAAGCAGAAACACCCGTATTCAATAACAGACAATATCGTTGTTTGGTAAAGCCTTATAAGGTCTCCTGGATGGGCTCCCCTCCATTGTCCGGTTATTGTACGAAAAAAATTCACTCTTTGTTGACATATTTTCATCAGATACCTCACGTGACAACCCCAGGTGCCTTTAGAGTCGAACCAGACACCAAGATATTTGTGTACCAAAACCTGAGAAATCGTTTTACCCATTAATTGTGTTTGAAGCTGAGCAGGTTCATGCTTCCTAGAAAAAAACTACTATCTCAGTCTTCTCCGGAGAGAATTCGATACCTAGCTGTAAAGCCCAAGCAGACAAATTGTCCAAGGTATCTTGCAATGGTCCTTGCAAATCGGCAGCTTTGGCTCCTGTAACAGAGATTACACTGTCGTCTGCAAGTTGTCTTATCGTGCATGAATTTGCCAGACATTCGTCGATGTCATTTACATAAAAGTTGTAAAGAATGGGGCTTAAACATGAGCCCTGGGGAAGACCCATGTAGCTAATGCGAAAAGTTGCCAAATCGCCATGCGTAAAATGCATGTGCTTTTCGGACAACAAATTGTGCAAAAAATTGTTCAAAATTGGAGAAAATCCTTGTCGATGAAGTTTGCCCGAAAGAATGTCAATCGAAACGGAATCAAAAGCCCCCTTAATGTCCAAGAACGCAGACGCCATTTGTTCTTTGCGAGCATACGCCAGCTGAATATCTGTTGAAAGCAACGTAAGACAATCATTCGTCCCTTTGGCACGGCGGAAGCCAAATTGAGTATCTGATAGTAGACCATTTGATTCGACCCAATGGTCTAAACGACGGAGTATCATTTTTTCCATCAATTTCCGGATACAGGATAGCATTGCAATCGGCCTATAAGAGTTGTGATCAGAAGCTGGTTTCCCTGGTTTTTGGATGGCGATCACCTTCACTTGCCTCCAATCCTGCGGTACAATGTTTTGCTCCAGGAACTTATTGAACAAGTTCAACAAGCGCCTCTTGGCATTGCCGGGTAGATTCTTCAACAAGTTGAATTTGATTCTATCTAATCCAGGCGCGTTATTGTTACAGGACAGGAGGGCAACTGAAAATTCTGCCATCGTAAAAGGTGATTCTATCGCGTCGTGGCCCGGAGACGCATCGCGAACAATATTTTGCTCAGGAACAGAGTCCGGACATACTTTCCTGGCAAAATCAAATATCCACCTACTTGAAGACTCCTCGCTTTCGTTGACCGTTACGCGATTCCGCATTCTTCGGGCTGTGTTCCAAAGAGTGCTCATCGATGTCTCCCTCGACGTCTCGTTCACGAACCGACGCCAATATCCGCGTTTCTTTGCTTTAGCCAAGCTTTTAAGCTTGGTATCAAGCTCCGAATACCGTAAATAGTCGCCAGGTAAACCTCCCTTCTGGTAAGCCAAAAACGCGTCGGATCTTTGCGTGTAGACATCGGAGCACTCTTGGTCCCACCACGGAGTGGGAGGCCGTTCTTTAATCGTTACGCCGGGATATTTCTTCGTTTGGGCTTGCAACGCGGCGTCCAGAATCAAGCCCGCGAGGAGGTTGTATTCTTCAAGTGGTGGATGATGTTGAATCGAATCGACCGCTTTTGAAATCATTTCCTCGTTTAACTTCCAATCGACATTCCGTGTGAGGTCATACGGAATGTCAACTGGTCGCATGCAAGTAGACCCGTTATTAATTGAAATAAGAATAGGCAAATGGTCGCTACCGTGAGGATCGAGGATTACCTTCCATGTGCAATCCAACCGTAGCGACGTCGAACATAAGGATAGATCCAAAGCGCTTGGGCGCGCTGGAGGTTTCGGGATACGTGTCATTTCACCGTTGTTTAAAATAGTCATGTCGAAGTCATCGCAAAGATTATAGATTAAAGAGGAGCGGTTATCATTGTAAGGGGAACCCCAAGCCACGCCTTGAAAGTTGAAGTCTCCCGAAATCAAACGTGGCGAGGGAAGAAGTTCTATTAAACCAAAGAGCAGCCGTTGCCCAACCTGTGCTCTGGGAGGAATATATATTGAGGCAATACAAAGCTCTTTACCTTGTATTGTCATTTGACATGCGACAACTTCGATGCCTGGAATCGAGGGGAGGTTAATACGATAGAAAGAATAGCACTTTTTAATCCCTAAAAGTACTCCTCCATATGGGGTGTCTCGATCAAGGCGAATAATATTAAAATCATGGAAGTTGAGATCAATATTTGAAGTAAGCCAAGTTTCAAAAAGGGAAAATGCATCGCATTTGTTTTTATTCATCAAAACTTTAAACGAATCAATTTTTGGTAAAATACTTTTACAATTCCACTATAAGGCAGAGATAGAATCCTTCATATACGCAGTTGAATTAGGCATCGAAGGATACAATCGCTGCAAGGAGGGGCCATTGGGCAGTCAACTGCTTCAAAAATGATCTAACTGTTGGGTGAAATGCTGTAAGAAAAATTTTAATTGGATCGGGTACATTGAAAGTTTCAAAAATCCAGTCCACAATGTCAGAAAATTTCACTAATCCAGAGTTTGTTTCATCAACTGTATGTGCAAAAGGAACAACTGGGGTTTTAGATGTTCCTGGCAGTGCTGGGAACTCCTTCTGTGACTTTAAATTTGCAAGCCCAGGAGGAGTTTGCTTCGGTTCTTCCGCAGCACTGTTTGGTTTGCTTGTAACTTTCATTTCAGTTTGAGAAATCTTAGGACCTTTTCTGGGAAGTTTAGGTGAGGAAATATTTTTCCTCTTTCTAGACTCCCCAGGATTGGCGTAAGATGTTCCCGCTGGTGAATCGTCAGAATCGGTTTCATCAGAGGACAACAGATCATAAGGGTTTGATGCAATGGGAGAAGTGGTAACGGTCTTCTTCAGCATCTCAGCGTAAGAACGCTTCGAACGCTCTTTGAGAGACCTCTTTATTTTATCCCTGCGCTGCATGTACACCGCACATGTCGAGAGCTCATGCTGACTCTCCCCACAGTGAATGCATTTTTCAGCATTTTTACTGCAGGAATCATCCGCATGATTCTCCCCACACTTGCCACAACGTGCCTTATTGCAGCAGTAGGCGGCGGTGTGGCCTAACTGCTTACAATTCAGGCAGTTCATGATGCGAGGCACATATAATCGCACAGGGAGACGAACCCGGTGGATCGAGACGTGGCTTGGCCCTTTGGCACTTGCCAGTATACACTCGACGGACAGACTCGAATCGGTTATGACACCGTCGATCTCCACGTCTCGTGCGGGTATGTAAACGTGTGAAGAGCTCAGAGCAAGCTATATCGTTGGCCTCTTTCAGGTTACTGACCACGACACGGAGCTTGTTAGGCCGGACCTTGGAAATTTCGGTCACGCCCTTGTACTCCTTCGTCAGGTCTGCAAGAGGTTCAACTGTTTCGATTTCGGTCCCGCCTTTGGCCGAAAATAGACAGCATAGCTGCCCTGGGCTCCGTCTGGGTAAAGCCTGGGGCGAGGGGGGACTGGAGAATGAACAGGGGAGGGGGTAACAGAAGGGTCAGGGTCAGAGGGGTTCGGGGATGGTGGCGCGGGAGGCGAGGGATCTACATCCATCCCGCTAAGTCTAGCGCACTAGCGCCGACAAGAGCACGTACCTTTTTACTTCTCCCTTCCAGTAAGGTTGGTTGTCCGATCGTTCGAAGTTGCAGCCGTTACAGCCAGCAGCTCCAATACAGCAGCACCAAACAGCCACCAGCAGCGAGCCAGGTGTGAGATCACTCCACACAGCGATACAACTCACTGTCAACTGATGGCTTCTTCTTTTTCCTCTTTTGTGTCTCGTCCACTGCTGTAGCACAATTCAGCCAGCAGCCAAATCGGCTTACGCACCAGCTGGTAGTCACGATGCGAAACAGTTGCACAAAGGCGCGACCTTGAATCCGGATTTATTTCACTCGACCAGGCAAACAATGCCAACACTTGTTCACACGTCTTTTGTTTTATATTCTATCGGAGCGATCACCGATCACACGTCCGATACTGATGCGTGTTCGGCACAGAATGAGTAATAGGCCTTTGAAGATTGTATTTTTCTGTACAACCTTTAATTGAAAATAACGAAAAAAAAAACATAATAATCTATTCATGATTCCGACTTTATAACTTAAGAAGAAACCAAGAAAATCATCTCCATCTCCGAGTTCGGGCATTCAAAGCCAACCCGAAGCACATTTATCTCAATTCACAGCAACGAATTAATCGCAAAATCTGTCCCGCATCGAAGACTCCAACCATCTTTCAGGCTCCCCAGGAGACCGAAGAAGTAGCGGGGCGTCGATTGTGTATCGAACGAAAACATGCAGTAATAAATGTAAATAAACTGAATCAAGTCCTTTCAACTGGATCAAAGCTGATTTACTTTTTTCCGCCCGTTTGGCTTTCTGTTCTGTCGGTTCTCTCCCGCCATCCCCATCCGTTCCGAATCCCCCGGGTCTGTTGCTCGAAGTATCGTTCCACGAAATTTCTTCCTTCCGGCTTCGCTCGCTTATCGCCTTTTATCGATGGCGCACAGTGCTCGAAACGGTGAGTCAGAGCCTTCAGAGAGGCAGCGTCAGAGGACGGGAGGTGACAAGGGATAAAAAAGGAAGTGTTTGATTTCTTCCTGAATGGATATCCTTCGTTCGTTTAGTCGCCTGCCGGTGCAGCGGGCTTCTGCTGCCGGGTTGCAACAGTCGAGCGTGTTTGTGTGTGGAATATGTTTTGAAGCTCGGTACCTGCGCTTGATCTGATTTTTATGGAAATTTGATGAAGAACGCGCTGCTCTTAGAGTAATTTGCTATCATAACGAAAAAATAATGTTACCATTAATACGTGTTTACCTAATGAATTCACATTGAGCATCAGCTAGTTCTATTCCAAGCAGGTTATCTGTTTTTTCGAAGCATTCATTGATTTTATCACTAAGATTAACGAAAAATAACTGATAATTTAATTTGAAGCTGTTTTATCTCATTAACGGAATCGTAGTCCTCCAAAGCACGCGATTCGATGCTCACTTGTTTATTCATTTAAGTGAACGGACGGCAACAACGAGATGTGAAAAGTTGCAAATGAACTCCGCTCTATATTCGGATCCGGACTGACTGATTGATGCTTCCGAAAGTTCTGAAAACATGATAATCAACATATCCGGCAGCCAGTGAAAGCGCTTCATCCGATAGCTAGCCTTTTCATCTGATAATTACTCATTTTGTGTCGAATCCGAAGCGGATAAAATATATCACGCGGAACGTTTTTATCCATCGATGAACCGTCACTCATCAGTTCGTTTGTGAAGGGAAGAGGGGATCATTGCTGATGAAAATGCGCAAACATGATTCACTGATCTTGACAAATGAGGTACGCAGCACTGGACAGCCGATTGCACGACATCAGCTTGACAATTTAAATTCGTTTTTTTTTTTCAATTGAGCACAAACAAAATTATTATTGAATAATGTCAAACCGTCGCCCAGTCAAAAAAATATATAATTTTCCACTGAAAGTGCCATAAAGTCATATAAAGAGTTCTTAGCTTTCCAGGAAAGTAGTGTCAAATGGGGTCTCCCTTTGACTCAGATCACATAAACTAAAAAAACAATAATTTCAGTATTTTTGTAACCATGCCTAAACTAAAGTTGCAAATAAACATTTTTTCGGAGTCTTTCCAAGCCTCTCCAAGCACCTTTCACTTGCTGTCAATGTTTTTAAAATCAATTTAGCCGTCCAAACGTTATTACTTTCAAAGCAAGGTCTATTTTAAGAGGTGATGATTTGTGTTTTCTGGAAAAGAGTAGTTGAGCAATTTCCAGCGTGACAGAAAGTAACCCAATATCGTCTTCTCAGTTCCTTTTGTGCTAGCTTCTTATCCGCTGAAAAGATTGATTGGCTAGCAGAAAACGCAATTTGCGACAAGTGTCTCATACAGCGAATAAAGATTCAATATACGAATCAGGCAGTGTTGTTTGTCTCACTCATAAAACAACATACAAAACCTCAAGTGAGGTTCTAGTAGCTGCCGATATCACACACTGGAGTATTCTCCATACAAGCTTTTCTCGTTCTTTCTCGCTGTCTTCCTTGCTCGCATTCGCTCCCGAGATCACATGCACACACGCGCGCCTACTCTTTTACTCGCGTGTAGTCCCGTTCTCGTGAGCACAACCAGCCGAATACAACTGTTTCAAGCTGCATCACGATAGTTGAGGAGCGACAAAAAAAATATTTCAAATAGGGTAACGGACTACTAGCGGTTTGCTTCGGCTGATTTTGCTTTAGACCGCTATTGAAAACTTATCAAAACAGTCCCCTACCACGTTCGGCTGCCGGTGCACGAAGCAAACCTGGGTAAATGAAGGAAGCATTTTCGTTTTCAAACACAGTTTTTCAAGCGCTCCTCCTTGTCGTGCATTTTCAGTCGAGTACTCCTACTCGCTAGCAGGAACTCACGTACTATTTTACAATCGCAGTAGCAAAACAAAAGAGTTTTTGCGTGTCGGTGTGAGCTTGCTGCTACTCAGGGGAATGCAAGAAGAAGAAAGAGTATCTCGAAAGCGTGTGTGCAGAAGACTTGAGAAGCGTAGCATATGTCTCTTTCTCAAGCAGAAAGAAGGAGAAAGGTTCGGCTTCTCGTTCGCTTTGCAACGCTGCCTTGCTTTCTTCAATATTTAAAAACACATTTAATTATTCACGTAGAATTACGTCTTACGGCATCATATGTATGGGTACAAATTAAAAAACCGGAAACATCAACACGGTCACGAAAATTTTAGAGCCTCATTAAACGCCAATTAGAACTGAAACAAGGCGTTCTTCCCGGCACAGTCGATACAAAATATACCAATCAAAGACGTAGGAGGAAACTTCACCTCCCTCAGGGCCTTATTCTATAATTTTATGCAACATTAGGGTTCTGTATTATTGCTCAGTCATGGAATATATGGGGAAAATTACTTTCAAATTTAGATCAGCGGCAGGATTCAAAAGTTTTATCAATCGGACTTTGAGATCTTGAGCCTCAAAAAGTTCAAATTTTCAATAATTTTTACCAATGAAAAAAAAATGCACAGATACTATAGTTCATAAAAATGTCGAAATCGAGTTTTTAAACCAAATCCCGCAGAAAAGCGAAAATTTCGATATTCAGTGTTGTCTTAACAATTGTTCTTTTTTTTTCTTTTTAGTTTCGAAAAAAAAAAACAACTTCCTGAGAAAGGTTCAATTTTTAAAACTTTCTGACCTTCGCCAGGGACTTGTGATAAATTAGTCCCCGTAAGTGCGGAAAAAATAACGACCACCCGTAATAAAGTCTGTTGCTAAATTGATTTGGTAAAACCAACATTCTTCTATTTTAGTGAACCCGATTTAGTTAAGAGGTTAAATACCTTTTTACTCGAGAAAAAAAGAGAAAAGTTTGGATTTTTTTAAAGCTGTAGCACTGTTTTTATTGCATAAAAGTAGCAACTTTCTAAAAATTCTGTTAATCAACAACAAAAAACACGTTTGTTAAAAAAAAAACAATTATTTGTGGAGTAATGGCCGTTTCCCCGGAACGCTGTTTTTTGCAGAGGTTTGCGGTGTTTACGATAGAAACTCAGTAGATAAACTGCAATCAAAAACTCATATTATTTCATTAGTTTAGAAGTGTGCCGGGTATGTGAACGATCATTTTCATAAGTATTTTGTTTTCAGTGCAAACGGGAAAGTTTTTCCCAAAAAAACACGTTTTAAGCGCTAAAAATTACATTAAAATTTTTGTTTCGGCAAAGTTAAACCACGTATTCCGTCAGCCGGGGTGAAATAGTGCCATCTAACCCCCGGCCGTGACGAGACAGGCTTCAAATTTCTCTAACTTCATCCGTATTGCTCAGATCTTTATGAAAATTTGTGATAATGTTCTCAAGAAATTGTACTTTAGGATAATGCAAACGATTTTTTTTTTTACTTTTTGAAACCAGAAGTGTAAGTAAGTGGTATAACAAAAGATAGCAGGAAAACAGTTTTTCTCTTACGTTGTTCTCTCCTATTCTATTTCTTCAATAATCTCCCGCACTCATATCCCTACTACAAGAGTGAGTGACGTGAGCGTGGCAAACTACCTTTTTCTAGTCCTACTTTGCTACATGATAGTCATTTGTTTAGGTTACTTTCTACCAAGCTGCATCTCTCATCAGTATTCTCAAAATTAAATTGTTTTTACCAAATAAGATGAGGAGGAGGCTTCACAACTGATACAAACGATTTGATTTTATAACCGATTTGTTATAACCGTTGTTGTTATTACTTACCTCGCACTAATTCACAAAGACACACCTGCCGGCAGTTTAACTCTCAGTAGTAACGTAAAAAGCAAGAATGCAAACATTTTGTTTTCATTGTATTACCGATTACTACTGCAAGAGGACGGTTGACTCTCACTGGAAACTGACTTGACCCGGAGCAAGCAAGCAAGGCTGAGCAGGCGACTAATTCGATCGCAATGTTCCACAGCAGACGGTCCGAGTATCACACGTTCTTATAGAATAGTTGACGTGAGCTATTCCATGACATCTCTATCACAAACAAATAAATATAGAAATCGTTCAAATAATTAAAATATTAATTTGATCAAGTAATTTTACGTTGGCTGTTGAATGCAACAACCTTTGCCCTAAGTAAAAGCACTTGACAGGTACAGAGTGTTGATATTAGATGATTTAATGTCTTACGAAAAGACATAGTGAGGATATTGTTATTGTTGAACTCGTGTTATTAAAAACATCTCTAAAACCAGAAAAAGCGGGCTTGTTTTCGGAATGCGGTTGCATTACTGACGACAAACAATGTCAAACACAATATAATACCACAAGTTTTCAATTACGCTTGTAGTACACTTATATAACTACTTTCGTTGTAACTTGTTTTCTAACATGTTTTGTATCTAACTTGGGGGACCACTATGGGACATTAACATACAAGCAAGCGGACAAAACTATTTTCATGATTTTTTCAACATTTTCGGTATTCTTTCTTCTTGTTATGATCGAAACAAGTTGCTTAAGATCATTTGTGACTGTATTGCGGTCAAATTTTGATAGAGGCGAGGATTTTTTTTTTTTGCATGAAAAGCGGAAATTATACATGGACTTGTTCGAAATTCAGCCCCTCACCCACTTTCACTGGCTACCCTCTCATTTCTCATACGGGTTTGAATAGCTCTGATGTGTAAAGCACATACATACAGCGATTCTAAGACAACAACAAAATAGTTTTTTACAAGTGCTTCAATTTGCTCAAAATTACAGAGATTGGTTACCAGCCAAAAAACGCTTGGTCGCAGGTGGACGCAACTAAACTCTTTAGAAATTGTTAGTAGACACCTGAAACATTAAAAAACAAGGACCCAGCCCGGGAACTTTTGGGAGTAAAAACATGCCGAAAATAATGATTTTTTTCTCATTTTCTGTTTTTTGTTACGCTTTGTCTTCTTTTTTTTTTCACCCATAAAACCACAAACCACACGTTTTTCTGAAAGCCCAATTGAAAACGTTCATAAAAATATAATACACTCAACAGGGCAATCGCTACATTATCAATCTCAACAGCTATGTGCACCTATATTCATCTTATTTCTCTCGATTGTCCAACTACCCGTCAAATTTCTACAAACTTTTAAAGCAAATCTATTTGCTGCTTTCGTCAATAACCAAATATAATACACTCAACAGGGCAATCGCTACATTATCAATCTCAACAGCTATGTGCACCTATATTCATCTTATTTCTCTCGATTGTCCAACTACCCGTCAAATTTCTACAAACTTTTAAAGCAAATCTATTTGCTGCTCGATTTTTTCAAGTGATTGAAAGTTTCGGTAAAATTTGACGATAAATTGATCAAAAAGGCGTGAAGAGATGAATATAGATACCGAGATGAATAGAAGAGCGATTACCCTAGTTGTTCAGCATGATAACACTTTAAAAAACTTTTTTGTTTGGTTCTGCTTTTTCTCGAAGAAAAGTGCATTTTCTTACTATTTTTCATCTTCATATTTCGATATCTCAGGTAAAATACCTGCTACGGTCCTGGAATTCGGAACTTTTCTTAGTTGAAGTGTCTACTTTCTATACAAAATATAGAGAAATAGATCGGCGACAGTCACTTTTTCGATTTTTATCCCGCCTGAAATCATATAGTGCAACCGGCGCACACTGTTTCCAACGCTGCAAAAACGTGATCGCTATTATCTTGACCAAAAAAATAGATTTTAGAGCCATAGTGCCTTCAGGAAAGTTGATCCATTAATTATTCTTCATTTTGTAGTAGCTGCAATTTTGCGATTAATCCACTTAACAGTGAGAAATGAATTTTACTTTTTTCATTTTTGCATATAAAAATTCACTTTTCCAGCACATTTCATAAGAAACATTTTTGTCAGAGATACCATACTTCTATCTGTCTTTTTAAATGGACTTTTGTGTAGTTTTTTACAGATTGCCACTTTAAGTTTATTTTTGCATTTTAACATTTAATAGTAATTTTCTACAATTTTTCAATGGTTTATATTGCTGTTTGCAATCACAAAACAAACAATTTCATCGAAAAAAGTTTATTTTTATCTCTCATGTTTCTTTGGTTATTGACGAATTTTATTGAAACAATGCACTCATTTACCTAAAGATATCTTTAAAATCTGCAAATATCTGCAGACCAAACCATTTCAATTTCAATCGACAATGTTTTTTTTTTTTTTTTTCTTCACATAACATTTATTTGACACGGCACAAATACAATTTAATGTTTAACGGCGCCAATTATATCTGATGACTTAAAAACTAAAGCAAATTTTTTATCCTCGCTGCCGACTACGAGCTGAAATTAAGTCTAACTTAAAACTAGCATGGGATTTCCAATCAGTGTTTTGTTGTTCAATGGTCGTCTGATAATCGTCGAATGGCATGTATGGATTCGTTCTGCTGAGCCACGATGTCGTGAGTTGGGACAGAGGCTCGTAGTCCTTGGGTCCTGGTTCTGTTGTGCGGGGTCTGGTTGCTGGTTTTGTGCTTAAGGTTCAAACGTGTTCTTGTCGTTTTGTTGGGTGTAGACGGAGGGGAACGGGACTAGACTGGGGCGTGGATGGATTTCAGGAAAACGTATATAAGGGACATGTAGGATAGGTCACGGCTCGCCAAGACATCACGAACAGGAACAGCCGGCTGTCTACCCTCGGCCTGCAGGGAAGCTATTAATTTAGACCTGGCGTCACGGTGTACAGGGCATGACCAAACCACATGCTCTATGTCGTGATAACCTTCACCACAGGCACAGATACCACTTTCCCCGAGCCCAACACGACGGAGGAGCGCGTCAAATCTATAGTGATTGGACATAAGCCGGGACATCACGCAAATGAAATCCCGACCTACATCCAACCCCTTGAACCACGGGTTCGTCGATACTTTGGGGATTATGGAATGTAACCACCTTCCCAATTCCCCTCTGGTCCAAGCATTTTGCCAACTGATGATCGTATTCTGACGTACAAGTGCGAAAAATTCATTAAAGGCAATTGGTCTTTCATAAATATCACCGTTTGTTGCGCCCACCTTAGCCAAAGAGTCCGCTTTCTCATTACCCGGTATCGAGCAGTGAGAAGGGACCCACGCTAAGGTAATCTGAGTAGATTTTTCGGATAAAGCACTCAGATGTTCCCGTATTTTCCCCAGGAAATACGGAGAGTGCTTAACATCTTTCATCGATCGGAGAGCCTCAATGGAACTGAGACTGTCCGTAAAGATGAAATAATGGTCCGTGGGCATTTTTTCGATAATCCCTAGGGTGTACTGAATTGCAGCTAATTCTGCGACGTAAACAGAAGCAGGATTATCGAGCTTATGGGAGACGGTTAAATTGTTATTGAAGATACCGAAGCCAGTGGACCCATCAAGAAGTGATCCGTCAGTGTAGTACATATTGTCGCAGTTGATGTTTCGATATTTATTGGAAAAAATTTTAGGGATCTGCTGCACGCGTAAATGATCCGGGATTCCACGAGTTTCTTCTATCATGGATGTATCGAAAAACACAGTAGAATCAGAAGTATTTGATAAGTCGACACGATTTGGAATATTCGAAGAAGGGTTAATATTTTGGGACATGTGATTGAAATACAATGTCATAAAACGGGTTTGAGAATTAAGTTCGATTAACCTTTCAAAATTTTCAATCACGGGACGGTTCAAGACCTCACATTTGATTAGAATACGAGAAGACAGGCTCCAGAAGCGGTTTTTCAATGGTAGTACTCCAGCTAAAACCTCCAAACTCATCGTATGGGTCGACTGCATGCAACCTAAGGCGATACGCAAACAACGATATTGTATTCGCTCCAGTTTGATCAAATGTGTGTTTGCTGCGGAGCGGAAGCAGAAACACCCGTATTCAATAACAGACAATATCGTTGTTTGGTAAAGCCTTATAAGGTCTCCTGGATGGGCTCCCCACCATTGTCCGGTTATTGTACGAAGAAAATTCACTCTTTGTTGACATTTTTTCATCAGATACCTCACGTGACAACCCCAGGTGCCTTTAGAGTCGAACCAGACACCAAGATATTTGTGTACCAAAACCTGAGAAATCGTTTTACCCATTAATTGTGTTTGAAGCTGAGCAGGTTCATGCTTCCTAGAAAAAACTACTATCTCAGTCTTCTCCGGAGAGAATTCGATACCTAGCTGTAAAGCCCAAGCAGACAAATTGTCCAAGGTATCTTGCAATGGTCCTTGCAAATCGGCAGCTTTAGCTCCTGTAACAGAGATTACACTGTCGTCTGCAAGTTGTCTTATCGTGCATGAATTTGCCAGACATTCGTCGATGTCATTTACATAAAAGTTGTAAAGAAGGGGGCTTAAACATGAGCCCTGGGGAAGACCCATGTAGCTAATGCGAAAAGTTGCCAAATCGCCATGCGTAAAATGCATGTGCTTTTCGGACAACAAGTTGTGCAAAAAATTGTTCAAAATTGGAGAAAATCCTTGTCGGTGAAGTTTACCCGAAAGAATGTCAATAGAAACGGAATCAAAAGCCCCCTTAATGTCCAAGAACGCAGACGCCATTTGTTCTTTACGAGCATACGCCAGCTGAATATCTGTTGAAAGCAACGCAAGACAATCATTCGTCCCTTTGGCACGGCGGAAGCCAAATTGAGTTTCTGATAGTAGACCATTTGATTCGACCCAGTGGTCTAAACGACGGAGTATCATTTTTTCCATCAATTTCCGGATACAGGATAGCATTGCAATCGGCCTATAAGAGTTGTGATTAGAAGCTGGTTTCCCTGGTTTTTGGATGGCGATCACCTTCACTTGCCTCCAATCCTGCGGTACAATGTTTTGCTCCAGGAACTTATTGAACAAGTTCAACAAGCGCCTCTTGGCATTGCCGGGTAGATTCTTCAACAAGTTGAATTTGATTCTATCTAATCCAGGCGCGTTATTGTTACAGGACAGGAGGGCAACTGAAAGTTCTGCCATCGTAAAAGGTGATTCTATCGCGTCGTGGCCCGGAGACGCATCGCGAACAATATTTTGCTCAGGAACAGAGTCCGGACATACTTTCCTGGCAAAATCAAATATCCACCTACTTGAAGACTCCTCGCTTTCGTTGACCGTTACGCGATTCCGCATTCTTCGGGCTGTGTTCCAAAGAGTGCTCATCGATGTCTCCCTCGACGTCTCGTTCACGAACCGACGCCAATATCCACGTTTCTTTGCTTTAGCCAAGCTTTTAAGCTTGGTATCAAGCTCCGAATACCGTAAATAGTCGCCAGGTATACCTCCCGTCTGGTAGGCCTTAAACGCGTCGGATCTTTGCGTGTAGACATCGGAGCACTCTTGGTCCCACCACGGAGTGGGAGGCCGTTCTTTGATCGTTACGCCGGGATATTTCTTCGTTTGGGCTTGCAACGCGGCGTCGAGAATCAAGCCCGCGAGGAGGTTGTATTCTTCAAGTGGTGAATGATGTTGAATCGACTCGACCGCTTTTGAAATCATTTCCTCGTATAACTTCCAATCGACATTTCGTGTGAGGTCATACGGAATGTCAATTGGTCGCATGCGAGTTGACCCGTTAGTAATTGAAATAAGAATAGGCAGATGGTCGCTACCGTGAGGATCGAGGATTACCTTCCATGTGCAAACCAACCGTAGCGACGTCGAACATAAGGATAGATCCAAAGCGCTTGGGCGCGCTGGAGGTTTCGGGATACGTGTCATTTCACCGTTGTTTAAAATAGTCATGTCGAAGTCATCGCAAAGGTTATAGATTAAAGAGGAGCGGTTATCATTGTATGGGGAACCCCAAGCCACGCCATGAGAGTTGAAGTCTCCCAAAATCAAACGTGGCGAGGGAAGAAGTTCTATTAAATCAAAGAGCAGCCGTTGCCCAACCTGTGCTCTGGGGGGAATATATATTGAGGCAATACAAAGCTCTTTACCTTGTATTGTCATTTGACATGCGACAACTTCGATGCCTGGAATCGAGGGGAGGTTAATACGATAGAAAGAATAGCACTTTTTAATCCCTAAAAGTACTCCTCCATATGGGGTGTCTCGATCAAGGCGAATAATATTAAAATCATGGAAGTTGAGATCAATATTTGAAGTAAGCCAAGTTTCACAAAGGGAAAATGCATCGCATTTGTTTTTATTTATCAAAACTTTAAACGAATCAATTTTTGGTAAAATACTTCTACAATTCCACTGTAAGACAGAGATAGAATCCTTCATATACGCAGTTGAATTAGGCATCGAAGGATACAATCGCTGCAAGGAGAGGCCATTGGGCAGTCAACTGCTTCAAAAATGATCTAACTGTTGGGAGGAATGCTGTAAGAAAAATTTTAATTGGATCGGGTACATTGAAAGTTTCAAAAATCCAGTCCACAATGTCAGAAAATTTCACTAATCCAGAGTTTGTTTCATCAACTGGGAGTGTAAAAGGAGCAACTGGGGTTTTAGATGTTCCTGGCAGTGCTGGGAACTCCTTCTGGGACTTTAAATTTGCCAGCCCAGGAGGAGTTTGCTTCGGTTTTTCCGCAGCACTGTTTGGTTTGTTTGTAACCTTCATTTCACTTTGAGAAATCTTAGGACCTTTTCTGGGAAGTTTAGGAGAGGAAACACTTTTCCTCTTTCTAGACTCCCCAGGATTGGCGTAAGATGCTCCCGCTGGTGAATCGTCAGAATCGGTTTCCTCAGAGGGCAACAGATCGAAGGGGTTCGAAGTAACGGGAGAAGTGGTAACGGTCTTCTTCAGCATGTCAGCGTAGGAACGCTTTGAACGCTCTTTGAGAGACCGTTTTATTTTATCCCTGCGCTGCATGTACACCGCACATGTCGAGAGCTCATGCAGATTTTCTCCGCAGTGAATACACTTTTCAGCGTTAACACTGCAAGAATCTTCCGCATGAGACTCCCCACACTTGCCACAACGTGCCTTATTGCAGCAGTAGGCGGCTGTATGGCCTAACTGCTTGCAATTCAGGCAGTTCATGACGCGGGGCACGTAGAGCCTCACAGGGAGACGAACCCGGTGGATCGAGACGTGGCTTGGTAGTGCAGACCCGGCGAACGTAACTCGAAACGAGTCTGACGGAGTGTATACTGTTTTGCCACCGATGATCGATGCTGACCGCAATTGCTTGCAGTCGAGCACCTTTACTTCGGGACACGTTTTGTTCTTAAAGCACCCTTTGGCACTTTGCAGTATACACTCGACGGACAGACTCGAATCGGTTATGACACCGTCGATCTCCACGTCTCGTGCGGGTATGTAAACGCGATACTCGCGTGTGAAGAGCTCAGAGCAAGCTATATCGTTGGCCTCTTTCAGGTTACCGACCATGACACGGAGCTTGTTAGGCCGGACCTTGGAAATTTCGGTCACGCCCTTGTACTCCTTCGTCAGGTCTTTAGAAATCTGCAAGAGGTTCAACTTTTTCGATTTCGGTCCTGCCTTTGGCCGAAAATAGACAGTATAGCTGCCCTGGGCTCCGTCTGGGTAAAGCCTGGGGCGAGGGGGGACTGAAGAATGAACAGGGGAGGGGGTAACAGAAGGGTCAGGGTCAGAGGGGTTCGGGGATGGTGGCGCGGGAGGCGAGGGATCTACATCCATCGCGCTATGTTTAGCGCACTAGCGCTGACAAGAACACGTACCTTTTTATTTCTCCCTTCCAGTAAGGTTGGTTGTCCGATCGTTCGAAGTAGCAGCCGTTACAGCCAGCAGCACCAATACAGCAGCACCAAACAGCCACCAGCAGCGAGCCAGGTGTGAGATCACTCCACACAGCGATACGACTCGCTGACACTGATGGCTTCTTCTTTTTCCTCGTTTGTGTCTCGTCCACTGCTGTAGCACAATCCAGCCAGCAGCCAAATCGGCTTACGCACCAGCTGGCAGTCACGATGCGAAACAGTTGCACAAAGGAACGACCTTGAACCCGGATTTATTTCACTCGACCAGGCAAACAATGCCAACACTTGTTCACACGTCTTTTGTTTTATACTCTATCGGATCGATCACCAAACACGTCCAGTACTGATGCGTGTTCGGCACAGAATGAATCGACAATGTTGTTTCTTATAAAATGTGCTAAAACTTTACTCAGCAAAATGGATTTTTATATGCAAAAAATGAGAGAAATAAAAACTCATTTCTCACTTTTAGGTAGATTTATCACGAAATTCTAACTTCTACTAAATAGAGAATAATTAAAAGAACAACTTTACTGAAGACACTAAGACTCCAAAATCGTTATTTTTTGAGTTGACTGTAATTTGTGTAAATTAGCGCATTAATCTAGCAAAAATCGTCAACAACCAAAAATATAAGTGAGATAAAAATAAACTTTCCTCGAAGATATTGTTTGTTTCATTGTAGCAAACAATTTTGTAGAACATTCAAAAATTTTAGAAAATCATTATAAAAAGTTAAATAGAAAAAAAGATTTTTATAGTAATTTAGGAAAAACTCTACAAAAGTCCATTTTAATAGATAGATAGAGGTATGATGTCTTCAACAAAGTTGTTTTTTTTTTGGTTCGCTACAACTTTACTGACAACTTTGTATTCCAAAATGAAAAAGGTAAGATTCGTTTCTCACTGTTGAGTGGATTATTCATGGAATAGCAACTTTTATAACATGGAGAATAATTAATGGAACAACTTTGCTGAAAACGTTACGGCTCTAAAATCAATTCTTTTGGTTCAAAATAATTTCGATCACGTTTTTGCAGCTTTGGAAACAGTGTTGGGCGGATCGTAGCCCGTAGCACTGCATAGCATCGCCGAACATGCTCGGACTTGGTAGTAATTTTGTCCGGATCTGTCACATCATGTAACTAATCAACGCATCTCTTCAAAATTACCAATCAATAAATAAGGAAAGAGTTGAAAAGGAATTATCACTAAAATTAACTGCTTCTCACCACCAAATGGATTAAACCCAATCCAGTGTATTTCCAAACCTATTGTAAAAAATACATCGACATTAAACAGGCTGTCGTAATTCTACGTTTACCATGCGATCGTGTCTTATAAACAACCAAAACAGGAGCAAAGCATGTTCATCCGTTTTGACAACAATGCGCCATTGCTGAAACCTATTTGTTACCCAGGTTTTGAACTATTATTTGAATGATGTGGTTTCGCATCATCCAATTTTTGTGTGTATGATTCCTCTAGCATCATTCAAATAAGCTTAATAATTTCTCGTCAGAAAATCATTTCGAAGTCGTACGCCACCTTGAAACTCCTAAACGCATGATGAGTATGAAAGTTGTAATCTGGAAATTTATCTAGTACCCATCATAGAGTAAGGCATGTACTCAAAAAAAAAAACGCACCAGACAAAAGTGCTCGCAAAAAATTATTTTGAGTCGGATTTTCTTGAAATTTCCAGGGCAAGAACTAATACACATGGATTATGTTTCGACATGATTGTTTTGTTCAATTTCCTTTCCATCACTGAAAGCCCGCACTTTTCCCTTAAGACCCCTTATAACATTTTGTGCAATGGTGGAGCCGACCTTTTTAGTCACTTTCATCCATTCTTTTTTTTAACTCCAAGTCGCTCTCGAACACCTTGGACGATTTTCGAACTTTGGCCTTCATTAGGGCCCAAAATCCTTCCACCAGACGAATCTCTGGTGAATTTGGAGGGTTGGCGGTTTTTGGTACAAACACAACATTATTGTTCCTGTACCAATCCAACATCGATCGCGTGTAATGACATGATGCCAGGTCCGGCCAAAATAAGTAACGCCTGCTTGGTACCGCAGAAAGGGCCACAGACACTTCTGGAGGCACTCGGTGCGGTTGTGACATTTAGTTCACTCAGTTTACCTCATTGGCATATGGCCTGCCAGAGCAAGTTTATTTTTGGGTATTTTATGTCCTCCGGAACGTCAAACCATGATTTGGCAACGTAGAACTCCATCCCCGGTATCTGCTTTGCGCTGCCTTGATGTTGGTTTCGTCATTCATAACCACACACATCGGTTTCGTTAACCACTCTCGATACAGCTTCCTTGCGCGGGTTTTGGCCGCCTTGTTTCATTGATCACGCCGGTTCGGTACCTTCCGGACCTTAAATACACGGAGCCCAGCTCCTTTCATTGTTTACTGACCGAACCAGGCGGAACACGGAACCACGTCGTGAATTGAAAGGTTCGGATTACGCTTGAAACAACCCAACACTTTTAAACGATTTTGCCTCCCGAGACACAGTTGTATGGGTGATTCCCAGTTGTCTTCCGATCAATCTCATGGTCCCATTCGGATTTTCCATGACGGCGCGCAAAATTATCTGCAAAATTATCAAACCGATTGTTATGAAATGTAAATAATACACTCGAAACTTGTTATACACAGCTTTCCATCAATTTTTGCCCACGGACTAAAAAGTTACACACGGATAAAAATGGTGCCGAATTTTACAGTACATGCCTTAATACTCCAAAATGTTGAGGCTTTGTATAAAACGGTTCTACAGACAACCTACGAAAATTATTTATCCAGGATCCAAGCCAGGGTAAAACAGGATTCCTCACGCTTCTGGGAGTTCGATAAGAAATGAAACTAATCTTCTCGCATTTCATCCAACGTAAATTTTAACGGCCATTACCGGCAATTTGAAAAACTGCATCTGACACTGCCATTTACAAGTCCGGCAAAGGCAACGTCAATCGAGTAAAAAAACTACCGTGGTGTTTCCACATTGTGTTGCTTGAGCAAAGTCTTTGAGAAACTTTTACACTTGTACACAGGAAGCTTCGTAGCTGCAAGGTTACAGAGTCCGCTTTGATAAGCGGGTGTTCGTGGGTTCGAATGTTAGTAGAGTCAGGCCATTTTGTTGTCAAAGGACTTAAACATGGGTTTATTCTTAGGCTCTCCACTACATACTCTTCCTTCAAGCTAAATTCTATAGCATAAAAAAATAAGTCCCCCTTATAATAAAACTGGTCTGAGTAACGTATAATAGTTCTCTCCAGGGAATTGTGATTATGGCAAGATCTTGGCTGGAGGAACGAGGTTTCGATAAGACTCCTTCCTCTTAACATAATAAGTCCCTCTTAGAATAAACCTGACCAGATAGGAACGTTAGGTGAAGTCTCACTCCAGGGAATTGTAATTTGGCGATATTATTAGTACAGAAAGAGGCTAAGTATACCAAAACAGTAAGCTTGAAACGGGTAAAAACTTACACACAGGCACGGATATAAATGAAAAAGCGTATCATTTACTTCAATAGTGATACTGCCAATGATATGAATTGCGGAGTACAGAAAACACCTGGGCACTACCACAATAAATCAAATGTCTCTGGTCGCAGTAATGAGTCCACATCAACACTTCTCATTTCTGGCAGCCAGCACGGTTTAATGAAACATCGCTCAACTACAACAAACTCTATGTGCTATGTTACCACACTATCACTGAGAAATGAGGAGCCGATACGACGCAGCTTCCGTTCCTTTTGCGAGAACATTCGATACCGTTCCTCACTATCATGTCATCGAAAAAATTAAGCATGTTGGCTTTCCGAAACTGATTTTGGACAGAATTCTTTCACACTTGTCCGGCTGCACCTCATTTTTTTTGTTAGGGAATTAGAATTACGTTGTCCATTGATGTGAACTTTTGTAATATATATCCCAGTCGATTGCTATACGTGTCCCATTGCAAAATACAATGACCACTATTGTTGAGTGATCAGGTACCTGCACCGACACGCTCCCAGTCAGGTGAAATATGGTTTATGAAGCCAATCACCTTCCCAGGATTCAAAGACCAAATCTCGTTGGGCTGTAAACAGCCACTGCCAAGAAACCTTGATCTGCGTTTAAATAATGCACCACAACTGCACAGCAGATGTTCCGATGTATCGCCTTCCATATTACAAAAGCGACAGATATCATCCTGAACCCGGCCTATGTTCTTTAGATGATATCTACTCGGACAGTGCCCCGTTACTAGGCCGACGTATGTACAAAGAGCTCTTTTGTTGAGCTCTAGGAGCTTTCTCGAATGATTCTCGTTTGGTGTGATAAATCTTTTGGATTGGGAACACTTTTTGACATCAAACCAATTGGTTATCACCTTTTGTTCCTCCCAGCGTTTAAGCTCCATTTTCACTGCACAGTTTGATATACCGCAGAAAGGTTCTGGGCCGATAAGCTGTGAGTTAGATCCTTGTTTTGCAAGTTCGTCTGCCTTTTCATTCCCACCAATGCCACAATGTCCTGGAACCCAATACAAATTTACTGAGTTTGTTTGACATAGCTGTCGCAATGTGAGAATACATTCCCAGACAATCTTGGATGTACATTTATAAGCATCAAGTGTTTCAGTGCTGCTTGACTGTCAGAGAAAATACAAATATTTGCATGTATGTATTTCCTAGTCAGACATACATTCGCACATTCAAGGATTGCAAAAATCTCTGCTTGAAACACTGTTGGCCAGTGTCCCATTGCCACTGAAATATTAATTCCAGGGCCAAAGATTCCTGCACCAGCTTTGGTACCTATTTTTAGCCATCTGTGAAAAATATCGTTGAACCGGGACGGACATCAGGAACTCCGACTTCCCAGTCTGCACGCGACGTTTCGCATACCTTGTAGGGAATATCAAGGTTATCCTGAGGTGCCATCCAGTCTCCATTCATACTCATCACTGGCCCACTTTTGAAAAAGTCCAGTATTGTCAGGTGACCCACAAGATCACCTGACAAGATAGTTTTTGTTCTTTTTTAGCTTCAAGGCACTCTTTTCGGCTTCTAGTTGCACGTATTCGTACAACGGCAGCAGATGAAGAATTGCATCAAGTGCTTTTGACGGGGTGCTTTTCATTGCTCCTGTTATAGCAATGCACGCAAGTCGTTGAACTTTATCTAGCTTTGTTCTAGCGGTGGACTCTTTGGTTTTTTTCCACCACACTCACGCAGCGTAGGTCAGTTTTTGACGTATAATAGATGTGAATATCCACATCACCATTTTCGGTCTCAAGCCCCACTTTCTCCCAACGGTTTTGGAGCACAACCATAATGCACTGACCGCCCTGTTGATTGCATAGTCAAGATGTGCATTCCAGTTTAGCTTGGCATCAAGGATAACTCCTAAGTATTTAACCTGTTCACTGAATGGAATTTCTACTCCTCCAAGCTTGAGAGTTTTTAGATTGAATTTCCTCTTTCTAGTGAAAGGTACGATTACAGCTTTTGTCGGATTAATGCTGAGACCCTCCTTTATACACCAAGACTGAGTATACTCCAGAGCCTCCTGCATTCTTTCCGAAACTATGTTGTCGAACTTTCCTCTTACCAAGATGACTATGTCATCTGCAAAGCCCACAACTTCGAAACCTTTTGCTTCTAAGCTTTTAAGAAGATCGTCCACCACCAAAGACCACATAAGAGGCGAAAGAACACCTCCTTGCGGACATCCTTTCGTTGCCCTTACCGTAATAGACGAACCTCCCAACTCAGAAGGGATTTCTCTTTTTGCAAGCATGGTATGAATCCAGTTAACAATGCTCGTGTGAAATCCTCTGTTCTTCATTGCACTAGACATTGAAGAATAGGACGCATTATCAAAAGCACCTTCAATATCCAAGAAAGAGCACAGAGCAATTTCTTTAGCTGGAAGTGACTTTTCAATTTTCATGACCAGCGTATGAAGCGCTGTTATAGTGGATTTTCCAGTTTGATAGGCAAACTGGAACTTTGAAAGCGGTTTTGTTTGCATGTAAGATGTATGAATGAAATCATTCAGCACTTTTTCCATTGTCTTCAACAAAACCGAAGAAAGACTAATGGGACTGAATGATTTAGGATGCGTCTTATCACGCTTCCCAGTTTTAGGTATAAAGATTACTCTTACTACCCTCCATTTTGATGGAATATGATTCAACCTTAAACTGGCCTTGAAAATCTCAATGAGAGAAGGAATTAGTATTGCTTCACCTTTTTAAAGCAATGCTGGAAATATTCCATCTACACTTGCAGACTTAAAAGGCTCAAAGGATCTCATAGCACTTTCCACCCTGGTTCTCGTAAAAATTTCATCCGCCACATCTGATACAGTATTTTCCGTTCTAGCAGACTAGCTCTTGTCTGCGTAGAACAAATTTCAACTAAATCAGAGATGGCTGAATACGTCTTTTCAATAGAACCGGGAAAATGCGTTTCCATCATTAGATTTAAGGTATCACGAGGACCACTAGTATAGATTCCGTCGTGACGCTTTAGATTGCCAAGCTCAACGGTATGTTCTTTGGCAAGAGTCTTTTGTAATCTAGAAACAACTGGAGTTTTTTCTATAGATTCACACATTTGAACCCAAAACCTCCTTTTAGATTTCCGGATTTCATTGCTATATTCAGTTAAGGCTCTTCTATATTGAGCCCAGTCTGAAGTACGTTTTGCTTTATTAAAAAGTTTCCGACTATTTTTTCGAAGACTTTCAAGCTTCTTGTTCCACCATGGCACCACCATGGTCCCTACTTGAGGACGATTGTTTGGCGGGACAACTTTTATTGCATGCATTTATCACCATTTCATTCAGCTGAATTGTCATAGATTCCAATTCTGAAACTGTTTCAATTCTGCTACAATTTAAAGGTGAATCTTTTCGCAAATATTGTGCATATTGATCCCAGTCTGTTTTTTAGGATCTCTGTAAGTAACAGATGATGGTTTCCCACCAATCCATTCAAACAAAATGTGCTTGTGATCAGATAGTGAGGTTTCATCCGATACATGCCAGTTAGCAATTTTTTCAGAAATTGCTGGACTGCATAGCGTCAGATCCAAAACTTCACCTCTGATAGCGTTTGTAAATGTTGGTTTGTTACCTTTATTGCATATATCTATACTATTTGACGAGAGAAACTCCAATAGGAACTCACCACGACCATTAACGCCCTTGCTCCCCCAAACTGTATGGTGAGCGTTGGCATCACAGCCTATGATGAATGCCCTATTATTGTCTCTGCAAAATTTGACAAACGAAGCAATCTCAGGAGGAGGCGCCTCATTTATTTCACCTGTAAAATAAGCCGAAGCAACAATTACCTGAGTATTCCCCCTGGTGGTTGGCACCTGAACCATGACCGCTACAATATCTCGTTTTACAAATTCTGTCACAGGATAGCATTTTACTGCTTTGTTCACTAGAACTGCAGCTCTTGGCGAACTCTGTGAATCGTCGTAATATAGTTTGCCAGAATTCATTTGAATCCCTAATATTTTACCTTTATTGCACCATGGTTCTTGAATAAGAACCATGTCTAGCTCCTCCTTTTTGAATCTCCTACTAAGGACTGCCGATGCGCCTTAAGCGTGGTGGAGATTCACTTGTAGGAACTTAGCAGATTGCATTTTTGGAAAATATATCTCGTTCGGTTTGATTACCGAGAGATTTTTCCAGCGACATTTTATCAACCTTATTTAAGATTGATTTTAATAATTTCCGTTTTATTGTGAGACCAATTTATTTCTTAAATTCAATTTAAAATTTAAATTATGTTTTGATTAATTTATTTATATATTTAAAAATATTTTTTTTTCATCGTTTTTAGTAAATTGCCCACTGTGTGTTAGTGCGCACACAAGTCACAATTGCGCAAGTTTCACCAGCAAAGCTCTTGTATCCTTACGTAAGCGCTTGTAAGCTGCGCGCAAGAAGCTTTTTGCACCTCATATCTTGTGGTCAACTGTATGACGTCTGGCGTGCCCCAAGGTAGTCCTTTGGACCGATGTTATTTACCTTCTACTTCAATGACCTGTACCTTCTTACATCGTCCTTCTAACTCTCGTTCGCCGATAACCAGAAAAAATTACGTGTAGTTGTGTCTACGGATGGTCACACAGCCTTTCAGGAAGACATCAGCATTCGACGATACGATGACGATATTGGTATGCGTGTCAACAGTACAAAATACAAAACTATATTTTTTACACGCTCTGTAAATCCAGTTCATCACCAGAACAGTATAGGAATTGGAGCGCTCCAACGTGTCACGTCTCTCTGTGATCTCGGTGAGACCATTGACGAAGAGCTCAACTTCAACGACCAAAGCTTTCTCTGTGCCGGAGCTTATTCGCCATTAGCTGCTGAATTCACAGTCACTTATCGCACATTGGTGTGCAACATTCTGGAGAACGTTTCACCTGTATGGTCCCTGCACTGCCTAGTACAAAACTTCGCAGATGAAAGCGTGCAGAAAAATTGTGTACGGTTGCATTACGGTCACTTCCTTGGAACGACCCAGTCGAGCTTCCACCTTACCCTGATAGATGTCAACTTATATGTTTAGAGTCGCTATCAGCCAGACGTGATAAAGCGCAGCTTCTTTTCGTTTTTCATGTGCTCCAAGGCGTTATTGACAGCCCTGCGTTAGTCGAGCAAATTCCAATAAATATCCCTCCTTGTCGTTTTCTAAACTATACTCTTCTGACTACCCGCCACCACAGAACCTCCTAGGGATACAACAATCCTCTGGACAAATGTGTTCGCTTGTTAAGCAATAGAATATTATAGAATAAGTATACTACAGTCTGTTAAATAAATAAATGTATGAATAAATTGATACCTTTTTCGTCTTAAGAAAGAAAAAAGTCGTTCACATGCAAAATAAAAACAAAGGATTCCAAATGAAATCATTGAGGAACGTCAGATGCGAATTTGTCCATTAAATATTATTATTTTCTGACGTTTAGTTAAATATAATTTTAGCCACTCCAGTTCTCCGACATGTCGATATGCTCTAACATCTGACTAAAGTCCCAGTAATGAGTTTCTTGTGATATTTACTAATCATTTACTGAATTCTATATGAATTCAAGTAAATTTTTCAATGTTGAACGGTCATTTAAGAAGCTGTGCTGCCTGTCAATTTTAAAGGCAGTTTTGAATTTTCAGAAGAAACATTTTCAAAACTGTGTAATCTTCACGTTGAATTTGTATAATTGTAATTGACGACAATATTTTTTTTTTCATAAATCTTAACCATGAAATTTTTCCAGCATATTCGAAATTTGGGCGCTAGAAGGTTAAGCTTAATGAAGAAACGTTCGATGATGTCTCCATACACATCACTAGATCATGCCACCAACGAACATTATTCCTTACGAAATATGCAACATCAGCGGCCATAGAGAATAGTTGTTTGTCTTCTCGACCATACACCCTTCCGCGGTCACCTCGCTAGCGAACCGTGCGCCAAGTGCACACACGCCAAAGAAAAGCTCTACCTGGCCCCACGAAGAGGAAACCCTGATATGCGGAGGATAAACGGTTTATAAATTATGAAAGCAAAAATTACATGTCTTTCAGCAGCAACGGCTGCAACGAAGGCGAACATCGTCGGGCGTCTCCCGAAGAACAATGCACCGGAAGGCGAAGAAGGTGCGATATTATTAGCTTATACAACGCTTATTCCCGTTCCTCTACTCCCCTGCAAACCTGGGAAATGGGAAATGGCGTGCAGCCGCCACCCACCTTCAAGAAGCGACGGACTACGATCTTCCTTCCCGGCGCAAGGCAGTGAAAGTAGCGAAGCTACGTAACGGCAAGGTACCCTTTTTATTGTGCTGAAACAACACAACGGAATGGCATTCCGGTAGTGAACCTTTAATCTGACGCTCCCGTCTTGGCGCGAAAAATAAAGAACCGTAGAAACTACAGTACGAGGTTCGAGAGTAAAAACATTAAGTTTGGTCTCCTATTTTCTTGTTATTTAGACCGAATATGTTTATTATTTGCAACAAATATTCAAAACAATAGAGTCATTTTTACTAAAAAAAGCACTGTCAAGTCGATAAACTTTCGACTGCTACTGTGAGGTGTTTCCGTGGGGTTGCATTTTCTTATTCGTTGCTTCCGTCTGTTACCGTTTCGAACCTGGCATTTATGCAAATTGCAATATCTTCCGGTTGCAGGTTTAGGAAACAGCAATACGTAAAAGTAACGATTTTCCACTCGTTTCGCTTATGAAAAACGAAACCGGTTTTGATTATGATAATCGACTAGATATAATCCAGTTCGGAGTACAACAAGGCAGGGCGATACTTTAACAATATGTTGCTTATCAGATTTGTTGCGAACACTCAAACTTTACGAAAATTGTTTCTGTTTTCTGTAATTTGCTATTTTTTAATTCATATCTCATATCATATCTCTGAAATCTAAGTTTTATCTTCTAATCTCAAAATTTTGATTTCTGATTTCTTGTTTTCTGATTGATAACTTCTAGTTTCTGCTTTCAGATATATGATAAGTTACAATAATTGAGAATACAGGTTTTTAATTTTTAATATTAAATCATGTCTTATGTTTGTATTCTGTTGGCTCCCAAACTCAGATGGTTTCCTTCTTTATTTCTAGATTTCTTATTTCCTGTACCTACTTTCTTATGTCTGGTTTCTTATTTTTGATATCTTTTTATTTTCATCCAACAATCAATATTTTTTCTTGCCATGATCTTGATTTTTTTCGGTGTTTTTTAATCAAAACACTCTCAATGAACCAAGTCGAGTAGTCCAGTTCAAACCACGCCAATTTCGTAATCCAACCCGACTCATCTTGTACTCCTGGCTAAAAGTTTAGCTGCTCGTCTCTGCAATCTCACTACAAAGCAAGTATCATTTAACGAGATTATATTTATGAAGACGGTTACTGCACACACAATCGACCAAAAGATTTCCCGGCAACGGCGACGACACCGATGATGATGGCGAGGATGTTGTAACTATTTTCTGTGTGCGCGGCGTGTGAAGTTTTTCCCTCGCTCCGCCCGGCAGCCAAGCTGCAGGCTGTTTGCCTGAGAATCTAGTTTAAACTTTTCCCCCGGAGAGGTTAGTGTGAATGTGTGAGAACAGGCACATATTCATAAAGCGCCTCCGTTCCAGGGAAAGGACTGGTGGTACGTCAGGTGAATCAGCTCTGCCAACTTCGTGTGTTTGTTGGGCGGATGAAAATTGGTGAGAATAATCTTGCAACGAAAAGCTTTGACGGTGTTTCAACCTTGAAATTTACTGAAAAATTCTCCAATCTACTTTAGTGAAGATTTTGTCCAACACTTCCAGGGTCGAACCACCGTTTCCCAATCGCCCCGACCGGATCTTAAGTGGAAAGTAAATATTCCAGCAGCACAAATTGACACACCAACAAAGAATTCAGCAAACAGCTGAACACGAAACTTAGAGCTGCTAATTCACTGCGGCTATGATGAATATTTGAAATTTTAATCACATCAAAAACCACAGGATTAATCTCTAATTTTGCTCATTCCTGAGCTGGCACTAGGATGCTGGATTCCTCCATCAGCATTTGCTGTGCTTTAAATTGTTTCGAATCGTCTTCCGGAAACCTGACGGCAGACCAAGAAGCAATAATAAGCTCAGGTTTCCTCCTCCGGCAGCTGGCAAACGATAATAGCACATAATCGGCTGAAATTTGCCAGGAAATCTGTGTGTTTTTCCACCAAGTACTTTAATCCTTTCTTCCAGCAGTGAGCAGAAACGTAGATTCCTGTCTGGTCAGGCTTGAATTCGGACAGCGATCCGGCCCGATTCCGGAGAGCAGCCTCTTGAAAAACTAAAATCCTTTAAGCCGTTATATTCAATTACCCGTTTGCACATGTACACCTACTTACACGCATACACACTCAGCCACACACAAACACACACGGGAAAGGAGAAAACGTTTTTCTGCAATAATACCAGTGGAAGTGGAAAGAAAATACACCATCCGGGAGAAGAATGTGGGAGCAGGAGGGACTGGAAGAAACCGATTTTTCAATTACATTGCCCGGCTAATATCGTTAACCGGAATGGCCTCGGGAGAATGGGAGATGTTTTAGATGTTTATCCGGTGTGGCTAGCGTTGGTCTTTCGGCTTGCTGCCCCAGTGCACAAAAAAACTAAACCCGTTCGTATTGGAAGGACCAGAAAAAATCGTTTGCAAGATTTCGACGATTGTCGCGATGATAACGTTGATACAAACTTGTTGATAGAAAATAAAACATGATACCATTGTTGAAACAATAAGAGGGGAATGAGAGATTAATTGGCAAACACTACGAAGTACCGACGAAGGAGGGGAATTTAGGAACAAACCACACTAAATTGGAACTATTCTTCAATACCAAAAAGTAGAACAATGTTTTAAAAATAAATCTAGGTCATAATCGTTTTTATGGTTCTGATAACAGCTGAAAATCAGTTGCTTATCGATATTTAAATTTATTCCAATCGTGGAAAAAAGGTAAATTGTGGTAGTAAGGGTAATAAATAAATATTGAATTCATTTAGACCGGAATTGAAATAGATGCGATAGCTCTACAAATACTTTCACTATTAATGATTTCATTAAATTCGCTCAAGAAAGTTGCTCTCAATCGAAATTCGAATTATTAAAAGATTCACAAAAACCAGGCTATTGCTATTGCACACTTTTTATACGTTTCTTGTTACAACTTAACTATTATTCTATCAAAATATATAAGTCTCGAAAAATTGTACAGTAACCGAAACTACAATTAAAGGCACGAAAAGTACGTAGAACGCCACAAAGTGATATTTACATATACTCCCGTTGGGATGCGATATATTTTTCCAAATCTGTATCATATTTCCAGTTCGCTTATTTTTCGCTTCCCCTGCTGCACACATTGTCTGCTTAATGAGCTTTGCGAAAGTTTTAAAATATGTGCCTAAAATCTCACAAAAATATCAAAGTGTAATGTATGAAAAACTACGTCGATTTCCAGTCCCTCAAAAACATTTTAGAGGAATTATTTTCCTGATGAAATTTTTTCAAAATACCCAGAGAATATTTTTCAGTAAATGCATGTACTATCTTGATAGTACGATGCACGATTTTGAGGTTATATAGTTATTAATTAACTGAGGTTTACGTATAACCTAAATTTCAAAAATTACACTGATTTGATTTAAGCTTTGTATCCGTTAATAGGGTTATAAACTCTACCTGCAAAAACACGAAATTCTGAAAGCCGATAGGCCAAACCTGTTCCACATTTTCACTAATACTCTTTCAACTTTACTTACAACTTCTTTTATTCTGGCATTTGCGCTACATGCCCGACGTAAAAATTTGCGCCGGGTCAATTTCGTATTTCATACAGTTGCGTCATTTTCCCTTTTACATATTGCTATCATTTATTGACCGACATGTTTTCAGAGTAATCCGCGGTTTGCTCGCATGGTTTGTGGCCGTTAGAGGCTGCCGCCAGCATTGTTGTCTTGTACACAGTACGTACTTTGCGATCCACACAAAAAATATCGATGTCGTTCGTGAAACCAAGAAGCATGTACAAATTAGTGAATATGGTCGCATTTGCTCGCTATACTGAACAGTTGGTTATCGAGAGAATCGACTCTCTAGAACCCGTCTAACAGTCTTGAGGCATCTGATTTTTCACTAGCTCTTCTGATGTACGAATCTTCTTAATTAGTTTGGTCGGAAAGCTGTATTCGAACATAATCTATCACAACTCTTTTATCATGACTGAATCGTACACTGCCTTGAAATCTGTTCGTAGATAGTTCCTAGAGAATGTGTCTGCAAGTTGTATTCCCAGAATCAGTCAAGGATTTATCGGGTCTCACAATTCAAGCGATTCTCAGCAATTAGATACAGTGCGTCTTGAACTGTCCTACAGATCAGACGTTTTTTCGGTTGCTTGTGGACTGGTCTTTGACTGCCTATAGCTTCAAAGTTTGTGTTTTGTCAGTGTGTCTTTTAAAGACTACCTGAAAGTTATTTCCCATCAGTCTTTCTCAAGACTACCTACTTTTGAATTTAACATTTGTTTTAACTTTTTTCGTATCACCTGAAATGGCTGGACGGAAAAAGAAACCTCGCATCGCTGCGGGGAGGAAAAGAGAGGCATCTCTTTCTGACACATCGAGTGTCTGTAGTGACAATCCTTTTGATATTTTGCCTGAGCAAGAAGCTGGTGAAATGGAAGTTACCAATAATGAAACTATACAAAATATAAAATCTTTAAATAAGGAGAAAGTTCCACCTATTGTGGTAACTATTTCTTCTGAATTTAATATATTCAAAAAGGAACTTTCAACGTTTGTTTCTGACGTTAAGGTTACCTATCAAATTGGCCGTAGAGGTGAATGCCGCTTATTAGCCGACTCAGTAAAGGGTCGTGATCGTCTTGTTCAGTATTTAACTGACAAGATGTACAAATTTTTTACATATGACACCAAGAACGCCAAGCCGTTAAAGGTTGTCTTGAAAGGTCTCACCAACGATCAAACCGTTGATGAGATCAAACTTACTTTAACAGAATTACTTGGCATAGCCCCTACCCAAGTAATTCTAATGAAACAAAAATCACGAAGCAAAAACAGTAAGAGAACTGGAATTTCCCTTGTTAATTATTTAATTCATTTTAACCGCAATGAGGTTAACAACTTAAAATTTTTTGAAAAAGCACATGCTTTGTATAATGTGCGTGTAAAGTGGGAAATTTATAAGAAGTATGGCGGAGGTGAAAAGCATATCACCCAATGCCGTACTTGCCAACGTTATGGCCATGGTTCCAAATTCTGTAACATGGACCAAAAATGTCTAAATTGTGGAGACTCTTCTCACAAAAAGGACACATGTCCTGTGAAAGAGAGTAAAAATTTTCGCTGTGCGAATTGTAACGGCAACCATATGTCAAATTTTTATCAATGCCCAGTCCGTTTAGCAATTGTTAAGGCAAGGCAAGGTAAACAAAATTCAATTTCTCAATTAAAACCAACTTCAAAACAAAATTCTCCAAGCGTACCAGTGACGCATAGTCTACCTACTCCTTTGCATACCCGTTTAACTTATGCACAGGTTACAGGTAGTTCGAAAATTATACCGCCTAGTGTTGGTAGTTCGAAAATGACCGTTAATATGGGTAAGCAAAACACGCTAGAAAATAATTGTACACCTATTACTCCAGCTAATATTGCTGCCGAAAATATTTTTTCTAATGTCAACTGCCTGGGGCCTATTACGGCAGGTAAACTTTCTTTTTTGCAACAGGCAATGTTCAATCTTATGAACGCCATGTTGCAGGCAAAATCAATGTTTGAAGCCATTCAAATAGGCACAAATTTTACTATTAAAATTGTTTCTAATTTAAAATTTAGCAATGATTTAAAATAAAACAATTAAAATATTAAATTGGAATGCTCGCTCATTGAAGGCCAATGAGAATGAGCTTTTTAATTTTTTAACAGTAAATAATGTGCATATTGCAATTATTACTGAAACATTTTTGAAACCTAACATAAAATTAAAATATGATCCCAATTACGTGGTTCATAGATATGATAGGATTCAGGGTTCCGGCGGTGGAGTTGCAATTGTTATTCATCGCCGAATCAAACATCGTGCTCTTCCCCATCTTGAGACGAAAGTTATTGAAACTTTGGGAATTGAAGTTCAAACTGAACTTGGGATTTTATTTATTGCCGCAGCATATTTACCATTTCAATGCACACGCGAGCTCAAAAATTATTTTATAGGTGATTTACAAAAACTCACCAGAAATCGTTCGAAATTTTTCATAATCGGCGATTTTAACGCTAAACATCGTTCATGGAATAATTCTCAAAATAATTCCAATGGCAAAATTTTATTCAATGATTGTTCTTCAGGATACTATTCTATTTTGTCTCCGAATAGTCCTACATGCTTTTCTTCTGTAAGAAACCCTTCAACAATTGATTTGGTGCTAACAGATCAAAGTCATGTATGTAGTGATTTGATCACACATGCTGACTTTGATTCTGACCATCTTCCAATAACTTTTTCTTTATCACATGAATCAGTTTTAAACCCTATGAGCTCTGTTTTAAATTATAACAAGGCTAATTGGGAAAGATACAAAACTCATATTGAGGGAAATTTCAATAATGAGCTTGATTTGCAGAACGAAGTGAATATTGATTCCGCTTTGGAAGCATTAAAATGTGCAATTGTTGATGCCAGGAATTATTCTGTTCCAAAGGCTAAAGTGAAATTTGATTCACCAATAATTGACGAAAATCTTCAACTTCTAATTCGTTTGAAAAATGTCCGCAGACGTCAATATCAACGTACTCGTGACCCTGTTTTTAAAACTATTTATAAAGATTTACAGAAAGAGATTAAACATAGATTTACTCTTCTGAGAAATCAAAATTTTGAGACTAAAGTTGAAAAATTGAAACCATATTCAAAACCATTTTGGAAGCTGTCGAAGATTCTTAAGAAACCTTCAAAGCCTATTCCAGTTTTAAAAGATGGTGAACGTTTTCTTGTATCCAATGAACAAAAGGCTCAAAGACTTGCTCAGCAGTTTGAGAGTGTTCATAACTCAAATTTGAATTTTGTGAGTCCAATTGAAAATGAAGTCACACGTCAATTTGATTTAATTTCTTCCCAGAATTTTTTACCTGCAGAAATAATTGAAACTAACTTGAATGAGATTAAATCAATTATTAAAAATTTCAAAAATATGAAAGCACCTGGTGACGATGGAATCTTTAATATACTAATCAAACATCTCCCTGAGAGCACAATGGAATTTTTAGTGAAATTTTTCAATTGCTGCTTCAAAATTTCATATTTTCCCAAATTATGGAAAAATGCAAAAATTACTCCCATTTTAAAACCGGATAAGAACCCAGCTGAAGTTTCAAGTTATCGACCAATCAGTTTGCTTTCTTCAATAAGTAAACTGTTTGAGAGAATTATTCTTAATAGAATGATGTCACACATCAACGAAAATTCAATTTTTGCAAATGAACAGTTTGGATTTCGCCATGGGCATTCCACAACTCATCAATTGCTCAGAGTTACTAATATGATACGAGCTAACAAATCTGAAGGTTATTCCACTGGAGCTGCTCTTTAGACATAGAAAAAGCATTCGACAGTGTTTGGCATAAAGGTTTGATTGCGAAATTGCAAACTTTTAATTTTCCAATTTTCCTAATCAAAATTTTAAAAAATTATCTTACTGATCGAACTCTGCAGGTTGTCTATCAGAATTCAAAATCTGATAGATTTCCTGTCAGAGCAGGTGTACCTCAAGGTTCAGTCTTGGGTCCAGTCCTGTACAACATATTCACTTCAGATCTTCCTGATTTGCCTCCAGGATGCACAAAGTCATTGTTCTGCGATGACACAAGCATTTCCATAAAAGGAAAAAGTCTTCGTGTCATATGCAGTCGATTGCAAAAAAGTTTAGACATTTTTTCTTCCTACTTGCAAAAGTGGAAAATCTCTCCCAATGCTTCTAAAACTCAAATGATAATTTTTCCGCATAAGCCTAGGGCTTCTTTCCTCAAGCCAAACAATAATCACGTTGTCAAGATGAATGGGGTTATTTTAAGTTGGTCCGACAAGGTTAAGTACTTGGGACTAATTTATGATAAAAAACTTATTTTCAAAGAGCACATTGAGAGTATACAAGCCAAGTTGATGCAAGTACGAGATGTTTATATCCTCTCATTAACAGGAATTCTAAACTTTGTTTAAAGAACAAACTTTTGATTTACAAACAAATTTTTAGACCAGCAATGCTTTATGCTGTACCGATCTGGTCAAGTTGCTGTTCAACAAGGAAGAAAACGCTCCAAAGGATTCAGAATAAAATTCTGAAAATGATTTTGAAGCGTCCTCCTTGGTTTGGTACACTCGAACTACATAGACTTACTGGTGTTGAACCATTAGAAGCTATGTCAAATAAAATTATTAACAATTTTCGACAAAAATCGTTGCAATCCTCAATTGCTACGATAAGCTCTCTTTATAGCCAATAAGTTAGCAATTAAGTTAGTTGTAAGTTTACTTCCCCTTTTCTGACAAGTAGGTTTAAATCCCTACGAATGATAAGTCCTAATTGCGAAAGCAAACAAATCTTAACAATTAAAATTACAAATTTCTAACAGTGTTGAGAAGTCACCATTTGTGATTGGACACACATACTCATTATTTACTAATATTTATCATAAATACTTAAGCTACTAACAAAAAAAAAAAAAAAAAAAAAGAGCAATTAGATACAGTCAGTCGCCTCCAGCAAAAAACTAGCATTTCAAGGTTTCCGCTGTTAGATCAATAATATATTCGCAATTCGCAGCTCGTAAACCGGCCCGGAAGCCTTGCAGCTAAGCTATGCATTACGAACTCACTCTCAACTATGATATTCGCTACGTAGGACTACGCTTAACTTTAGATATAATGGCACAGCGTGACAAAAAATTTTCATGGGAACGGATTATGACCACAAATATCTTGACCGGTATTGACTTAATCATGGGCATGTTTTTCGTACAGTAACACACTGAAAACTCACCATGCACCTTACGACGAAATCTGATACGGAAATCAAGGAATGTCAAGGAATGAGTTTTCGATCTGGAAATTCAATAAATATTAAAGAAAACTGAGCAACAATCAAAAAATAAATTTTCTAACCGGGATATGATTCTTTTTCAACGGCTCGTTAGTGCTAACTGCATCCGATCGAATACTTTTTTATTGGGATTTTAGAATTGCGTAAAGCGCTGTTCCCATTGCCTCCGGGCCGTGTCCGTGTTCTCGCCGGGATTTTTATGCATTCACACTGCTCCGTGTTTGAACCGTGCCTGCGCCGTGCTCCGGCTGAGAAATGTTGATGTGTGTATGTGTAAGAACGTCTTCGACTTTTTTTCATACCGCAGCGCACTCCGCGCGAAATATGTCACGACAACATACACGCATGTACCCGAGTGTCTTCCTTGCACTCTCCGGGCAACACAAAATATCTTCGGTAACAATATTTTTCCTCTCGCACGGCGACCACACGGTGGCAACTCGGCGCTGCCTCGATCTTGGCACGGCGCTTCGGTGTGAATGCGTTCGTAAGAACGCATGCAAGTAATCTCAAATAAGCACGGACGATACACGGAACAGACACGGGCCGAATTCGGCACGGAAACAATGGGAATTGCACCTAAAACTGCGTGGCGCTTTTTGTGCTGAATGCCGAAAAATGTTAGGGAAATTATTATCATATTTCAGTGGATTCGACTATGAAAACTTTCTCGCCACTCTGTGAATATTTTTGCGGTGTGGCTGAGAGCTTTACGGGTTCGGTTCCACTTTTTTCCAATACGAATGAGATTAATTTTTCGTACATTCGTATTACATATGGACTAAAATCTCTTTGCGTATTGAAAAACTGGGAAAAAGATAAAATTTGAAAAAAGACGCATCAATCGGCCTTTTTCAAGATTATTACACATAATTGGACGTCCGGCAATGATTTTTATTAAACTGCAACTGTGATCAAAAACCGCTACAAATACGCAATACCTGATCAGCCAAATATATCTGGATCATAACATATTTTTATATTTTTCTAAAACAAATTTATATCAACTTGTGTTCTAAACTTGATTTAGTTTACCTATAGTTAAAATATCAAAATTCCATCAAATTTATTTGTTGATTATTACGAGTCATAGCAGATTTTGTTAGGTTTTAGGAAGATAAAGATCAGAATTATTTAAACTTACGTATTTTGTTAGAAATATGCTAGAGTATTAATAGAAATTTTGCTTCAATCGTGTTATTTAAAATTGTTTTCAACTTTTGCATCAAAATAAATTTTTATGTCTAAAAGGCCTTTGAAAAATGCATAAATCATTTTTAGCTCAAAAAAAGGTTATACTTTTGATATATTTGGCTGATCGTTAACTTAGGAAGTTTTCCTTCAAGGTGACTGAATGACAGTTTATGGCAATGCGTAAGCCTAGTTATTTACTCAATTTATTTATGCGGCCAAATCCAATAAGGCGACCTTTGATATTTGCAATAGAAAGCCCCATTTTTCTCTTTCTAAAATATGTTGGTTTAGGTAATTTCATAGAGAAATTCAAAAGTCAGAGCAATTTGGTGAACCAAGATTTGAAGAAAAACGAAAAATTTTAAAATATATTGATTTCCAGTTAACGGGGGATGCAGTTTCTTAACTTGTTCAACATGGGCTTCCAAAAACAGATAACTTGAATCGTTTTTAATATCATCATGTATCGATTTGATTCCAATCAAAAGTTCGGCGTATACAAAACATTTCAAGGGCTTCAGAGCAGCATTTTAAATACCATTCTCATGCCTATCACCAGTCAGCGTTAGCACGAACAGAGTTTTGTTGTCCCCCAGCCGCACAACTGCAATATGCAACATCTTAATAAACTGTTGCCTGGCTGAAAGTACAGTCCCCTCACGATAATAAGATGTATGAATTCAAAAAACCATTTCTGACCAATTTTCTTGTTTATAAGTGATCTATAAATGTTTTCAGTCACAGAAATAAGTAATCTTTCACTTCATTGAGTATTTCTTTCCATGTTTTGTGAATATTTCTCAAAAAATATATTTATTTCTTAACTCACCAACTACACAATTATGGATAATGAAAAAAGCTTTTGGCAACGATTTAATTCAATAAACCTTATTCAAATTATGGAATTTGAAGAAATAACATATTTCAAATCGTATTAAAGACCCGCATGGCCTGGCCACATTTAATGTGGCTTTTGAGGTTGCAGTTAGATCGAGAGCCCAGGTCTGTTGCTACCGAAGGTAGCAATGAACCATTGTATACGGTACATCATAACAGTTTTCCGCTTTGCGTAGTTTTCCTGTGTCCGTGCTTTGGAAATAATATTTTTCAAAGGCTCAGCACTGTTTGGCTTTCGTTTAGAGCTCAATAGAAGTTAATAGGGTGTTTTAATTGGTGAAAATCACATTTGAATCTGAGTGATCCATACTTATAGAGAACTATCTTGTCTCGGTCCCTATTATGGAACACTTAGAAAATAACTAGTTTTTACAGAAAAATCGTTATCAACCATCAAAATTTTGATAAATCGTGCAGAACTTTCCTTGATCTTTGTGTAAGAGTTATTTTTTGCACGAGAATTAGTGATTATATCACATAAGAACCTTATGAATGATGAGCGTGCTACTTACGCTGATTGAGCAAAACGACAAATATTTTGATAAATTCTGGGAGACAATATTTCACGCTTATGGAAAACAAATCAATCTAGGAATAAGAACGATGTTTTCTGTGTTCAAAGCTAGCAAATATGGCATATGTCACTGCAAAAATGTTATATGCCTTCGAACCGTTAGTTTAACCCTTCCCGATTGAGCCCACACAATTATGTAGGTAAAAAATGTCTGATAACAACACCTAAATCGTCATTCCGCGTCGAACACTCGACAGAAACGGACGTGCAAAGTGGTCGTTCTATTACAATCCGGTCCGTGTGTACGAATAGCCAAACAAAAGAGTGTATTATTCTTTCGAGTTCAAGGCCATCAGTTGACAGTCGAGTCCGTGTCGCTGTGCTGAGTGATCTCACACCCGGCTCACTGCTGGTGGCTGTATTGGGTGCAGCTTCGAACGATCGGACAACCACGATGGATATAGATCCCTCGCCTCCCGTGCCACCATCCCCGAACCCCCCTGACCCTGACCCTTCTGTTACCCCCTCCCCTGTTCATTCTCCAGTCCCCCTTCGCCCAAGGCTTTACCCGGACGGATCTCAACAGGGCAGCTATACTGTTTATTTTCGTCCAAAGGCAGGAGTGAATTCAAAGCGATTAAACATACTGCAAATTTCTAAAGACCTGACGAAGGGGTACAAGGCCGTGACCGAAATTTCCAAGGTCCGACCTAACAAGCTCCGTGTCGTGGTCAGTGATCTGGCACAGGCCAATGCTATCGCTTGCTCTGAGCTCTTCACACGCGAGTATCGCGTTTACATACCCGCACGAGACGTGGAGATCGACGGTGTCATAACCGATTCGAGTCTGCCTGTCGAGTGTTGCTTCAAAAATACCGAAACGCAGGCGAAGATTTTGGATTGTAAGCAATTGCGGTCCATGTCTCTCGTCGGCGGTAAAAAAGTTTACACTCCGTCAGACTCGTTTCGCGTTACGTTTGCCGGATCTGCTCTCCCTAGCCACGTCTCGATCGACCGGGTTCGTCTGCCTGTGCGATTGTATGTACCCCGTGTTATGAATTGCACCAATTGCAAGCAGTTAGGCCACACAGCCGCCTACTGCTGCAATAAGGCACGATGTAGCAAATGTGGGGAGACTCATGCGGAAGATTCTTGCAGTGTTAATGCTGAAAAATGTATTCACTGTGGGGAAAACCAGCATGAGCTCTCCACATGCCCGGTGTACATGCAGCGCAGAGATAAAATCAAGCGGTCACTTAAGGAGCGTTCAAAGCGTTCTTACGCTGAGATGCTGAAGAAGACCGTGACCACTTCTACCATAACATCGAACCCCTTTGATCTGTTGCCCTCTGATGAAACCGATTCTGACGATTCATCAGCGGGAACATCTTATGCCAATCCTGGGGAGTCTAGGAAGAGGAAAAATGTTTCTTCTCCTAAACTTCCCCGTAAAGGTCCTAAGATTTCCCAAAGTGTAATGAAAAGTACGAACAAACCAAACAGTGCTGCGGAAAAACCGAAGCAAACTCCTCCTGGGCTTGCAAATTTAAAGTCCCAGAAGGAGTTCCCAGCACTGCCAGGAACATCTAAAACCCCAGTTGTTCCTTTTGCACATCCAGTTGATGAAACAAACTCTGGATTAGTGAAATTTTCTGACATTGTGGACTGGATTTTTGAAAATTTCAATGTACCCGATCCAATTAAAATTTTTCTTACAGCATTCCTCCCAACAGTTAGATCATTTTTGAAGCAGTTGACTGCCCAATGGCCCCTCCTTGCAGCGATTGTATCCTTCGATGCCTAATTCAACTGCGTATATGAAGGATTCTATCTCTGTCTTACAGTGGAATTGTAGAAGTATTTTACCAAAAATTGATTCGTTTAAAGTTTTGATAAATAAAAACAAATGCGATGCATTTTCTCTTTATGAAACTTGGCTTACTTCAAATATTGATCTCAACTTCCATGATTTTAATATTATTCGCCTTGATCGAGACACCCCATATGGAGGAGTACTTTTAGGGATTAAAAAGTGCTATTCTTTCTATCGTATTAACCTCCCCTCGATTCCAGGCATCGAAGTTGTCGCATGTCAAATGACAATATAAGGTAAAGAGCTTTGTAATGCCTCAATATATATTCCTCCCAGAGCACAGGTTGGGCAACGGCTGCTCTTTGATTTAATAGAACTTCTTCCCTCGCCACGTTTGATTTTGGGAGACTTCAACTCTCATGGTGTGGCTTGGGGTTCCCCCTACAATGATAACCGCTCCTCTTCAATCTATAACCTTTGCGATGACTTCGACATGACTATTTTGAACAACGGTGAAATGACACGTATCCCGAAACCTCCAGCGCGCCCAAGCGGTTTGGATCTATCCTTATGTTCGACGTCGCTACGGTTGGATTGCACATGGAAAGTAATCCTCGATCCTCACGGTAGCGACCATTTGCCTATTCCTATTTCAATTGCTAACGGTTCAACTCGCATGCGACCAATTGACATTCCGTATGACCTCACACGGAATGTTTATTGGAAGTTATACGAGGAAATGGTTTCAGAAGCTGTCGAGTCGATTCAACATCACCCACCACTTGAAGAATACAATCTCCTCGCGGGCTTTATTCTCGACGCCGCGTTGCAAGCCCAAACGAAGAAATATCCCGGCGTAACGATCAAAGAACGGCCTCCCACTCCGTGGTGGGACCAAGAGTGCTCCGATGTCTACACGCAAAGATCCGACGCGTTTTTGGCCTATAAGAAGAAAGGTATACCTGGCGACTATATACGGTATTCGGAGCTTAATACCAAGCTTAAAAGCTTGGCTAAAGCAAAGAAACGCGGATATTGGCGTCGGTTCGTGAACGAGACGTCGAGGGAGACATCGATGAGCACTCTTTGGAACACAGCCCGAAGAATGCGGAATCGCGTAACGGTCAACGAAAGCGAGGAGTCTTCAAGTCGGTGGATATGTGATTTTGGAAAGTATGTCCGGACTCTGTTCCTGAGCAAAACATTGTTCGCGATGCGTCTCCGGGCCACGACGCGATAGAATCACCTCTTACGATGGCAGAATTTTCAGTTGCCCTGTAACAATAACGCGCCTGGGTTAGATAGAAACAAATTCAACTTGTAGAAGAATCTACCCGGCAATGCCAAGAGGCGCTTGTTGAACTTGTTCAATAAGTTCCTGGAGCAAAACATTGTACCGCAGGATTGGAGGCAAGTGAAGGTGATCGCCATCCAAAAACCAGGGAAACCAGCTTCTGATCACAACTCTTATAGGCCGATTGCAATGCTATCCTGTATCCGGAAATTGATGGAAAAAATGATACTCCGTCGTTTCGACCACTGGGTCGAATCAAATGGTCTACTATCAGATACTCAATTTGGCTTCCGCCGTGCCAAAGGGACGAATGATTGTCTTGCGTTGCTTTCAACAGATATTCAGCTGGCGTATGCTCGCAAAGAACAAATGGCGTCTGCGTTCTTGGACATTAAGGGGGCTTTTGATTCCGTTTCTATTGACATTCTTTCGGGTAAACTTCATCGACAAGGATTTTCTCCAATTTTGAACAATTTTTTGCACAATTTGTTGTCCGAAAAGCACATGCATTTTACGCACGGCGATTTGGCAACTTTTCGCATTAGCTACATGGGTCTTCCCCAGGGCTCATGTTTAAGCCCCCTTCTTTACAACTTTTATGTAAATGACATCGACGAATGTCTGGCAAACTCATGCACGATAAGACAACTTGCAGACGACAGTGTAATCTCTGTTACAGGAGCCAAAGCTGCCGATTTGCAAGGACCATTGCAAGATACCTTGGACAATTTGTCTGCTTGGGCTTTACAGCTAGGTATCGAATTCTCTCCGGAGAAGACTGAGATAGTAGTTTTTTCTAGGAAGCATGAACCTGCTCAGCTTCAAACACAATTAATGGGTAAAACGATTTCTCAGGTTTTGGTACACAAATATCTTGGTGTCTGGTTCGACTCTAAAGGCACCTGGGGTTGTCACGTTAGGTATCTGATGAAAAAATGTCAACAAAGAGTGAATTTTCTTCGTACAATAACCGGACAATGGTGGGGAGCCCACCCAGGAGACCTTATAAGGCTTTACCAAACAACGATACTGTCTGTTATTGAGTACGGGTGTTTCTGCTTCCGCTCCGCAGCAAACACACATTTAATCAAACTGGAGCGAATACAATATCGTTGTTTGCGTATCGCCTTGGGTTGCAAGCAATCGACCCATACGATGAGTTTGGAGATCTTAGCTGCAGTACTACCATTGAAAAACCGCTTCTGGAGCCTGTCTTCTCGTATTCTAATCAAATGTGAGGTCTTGAACCGTCCCGTGATTGCAAATTTTGAAAGGTTAATCGAACTTAATTCTCAAACCCGTTTTATGACATTGTATTTCCATCACATGTCACAAAATATTAACCCTTCTCCAAATATTCCTAATCGTGTCAACTTATTAAATACTTCTGATTCTACTGTGTTTTTCGATACATCCATGATAGAAGAAACTCGTGGAATCCCGGATCATTTACGCGTGCAGCAGATCCCTGAAATTTTTTCCAATAAATATCGAAACATCAACTACGACAATATGTACTACACTGACGGATCACTTCTTGATGGGTCCACTGGCTTCGGTATCTTCAATAACAATTTAACCGTCTCCCATAAGCTCGATAATCCTGCTTCTGTTTACGTCGCAGAATTAGCTGCAATTCAGTACACCCTAGGGATTATCGAAAAAATGCCCACGGACCATTATTTCATCTTTACGGACAGTCTCAGTTCCATTGAGGCTCTCCGATCGATGAAAGATGTTAAGCACTCTCCGTATTTCCTGGGGAAAATACGGGAACATCTGAGTGCTTTATCCGAAAAATCGTATCAGATTACCTTAGCGTGGGTCCCTTCTCACTGCTCGATACCGGGTAATGAGAAAGCGGACTCTTTGGCTAAGGTGGGCGCAACAAACGGTGATATTTATGAAAGACCAATTGCCTTTAATGAATTTTTCGCATTTGTACGTCAGAATACGATCATCAGTTGGCGAAATTCTTGGACCAAGGGGGAACTGGGAAGGTGGTTACAATCCATAATCCCCAAGGTATCGACGAACCCGTGGTTCAAGGGGTTGGGTGTAGGTCGGGATTTCATTTGCGTGATGTCCCGGCTTATGTCCAATCACTATAGATTTGACGCGCATCTCCGTCGTGTTGGGCTCGGGGAGAGTGGTATCTGTGCCTGTGGTGAAGGTTATCACGACATAGAGCACGTTGTTTGGTCATGCCCTGTACACCGTGACGCCAGGTCTAGATTAATAGCTTCCCTGCAGGCCGAAGGTAGGCAGCCGGCTGTTCCTGTTCGTGATGTCTTGGCGAGCCGTGACCTATCCTACATGTCCCTTATATACGTTTTCCTGAAATCCATCCACGCCCCAGTTTAGTCCTATCCCCTTCCGCCTACATCCAACCAAACGACAAGAACACGTTAAGACCCCGGATCCGGAAACAGCAATCAGACCCGCACGATACTCTCAAGGCCCGATGGAAACAACCCAATATGCCAGTCCGTAATATCTTGGCCCAGCAGCGGAACAAATTTAATATGCTGCTTACCTATGGCAATGAAAACCATCAAACAGCAAACCTGTGCTTTTAATGCAAAATATTCTAGCTTTAAGTTAGATTTAGATTCAGCTCGTAGTCGGCAGCGAGGATAAAAAATTTGCTTTTAGTTATTAAGATACTTTAGAAAGTAAGCTACCAGATATAATTGGCGCCGTTAAACATTGAATTGTATTTGTGCCGTGTCAAATAAACTATAGATGAAGAAAAAAAAACACCTAAATCGAAGCAAGTCCTATATAAAAACACTTGCTTGCTCTTTTTTTTTTATTTTTTCGTAGCAGCTGCAATGTTGACACAAGCGGTGTGAAAAATAAAACAACGAATAGGACGTTCAAAAAGCGAGAGAGAAGGTTTTGTTTAAGTCACCTTCTACCTACGGAATTACATAGGCCCGGTCGGAAAGAGTTAACTGAGTCAAATAACATGAGACACAAAAGTGATCCGTATTGTGGGAGATCCATAATTGTGGGGGGAGTGTACTGTCCTTCTGGTATCTGCATCCATCCGACACGAGAAAAATTCGATTGTCTACCTTCCGAACCGCAGCACGACACAACGTGTTATTTTGTTGAGGGGCTGAGAGCTCCAGCGGTCCAGCTTCACTGTTTACCGACACAAAATGAAATTCATGTTTTATACATTCGTATTACATATAGAATAAAATCTCTTTGCGTGATATTTTACCATAAGTTTAAAGAGTGCTTCATCTTTCAATTTAGACATTGGTGTTAAAGGTCTATTTAGTGAAAGTCAGTGTAATAAACTGCTGTAGCTACAAATATTGAAATTTTTAGAAAGTTCTCTTACCTCACAACAGAAACGCTCAGATATTGTAGGGTAGAACTACTTCGGATGGACCATTTCCTCCAGTGGACCACCTTGACGAAAAAATTGTGTATTCTCTTGATAAAAATAGGAATTCACAAATATTTCTCGTGATTTTGATGCAGATTAGCTGGATAAGATGTTTCTCGATGGTAGTTTTTTGAAAAATCCTCGAGTTTTTGCATAAATTGAGTTAATCTGACCGGTGGTCCACTAACGGACGTGGTCCAACCAAGGCAGTTTTACTCTAAACTCTCTCCTCTTTTTACCAGTATTTTCTGTTTTGTTTATGCGTGTTTAGTTCCGTTTCTTCATAAGAAGATTAGAACTGGATGGACCACTTCCTTCAGCGGACCACCCTGACGAAATATTGTTTATTCAATTGGTATAGGTTACCCCATACCTTGAGTGGACCACAGACTTCTGTGGACCACCGGTCAGATTTGCTCAATGCACGTGAAAACTCGAAGGTTTTGCAGAAAACTTCCATTAGAAAACAGCTTATCCAGCTAATCTAGAGTAAATTACCTATTGTGGACCACTTGTCAGATCAACTCAATTTCTCCCAACAAAGCGAAGCCTTGGTACTGTTTTAATTCGGAAGGACTGGAAGGTCGAATTTCTCTTAGCATAAATCAGAATTAATGAATGATTTTCGTAATTCTAATTAGGGATGTTACGGATATCCGCATCCGCATCCGCAAACGCGGAACTTCCCCATGAAAATTGACATCCGCATTCGCATCATGCCATGCGGGTATTGAAAAAAAAATATCGCTTCATAAAATTTTGAAGAAAAATTTTCCTTGGTGTATTTACTGCTCGCTTAAATAACTTTTGCACTGGGGAGGGCCATGGTCATTTGAAATAAGCAAAATAAAACACAAGGGATTCTACGGATATCCACATCCGTAGTTATTCTGACGAGTGGTCCACAATAGGACGAAATAAATCAGTTTTTCCTTAAGTATATCTAGGGTAAACTTACCTAAAATGGACCCCTTTCCTATAGTGGACCACTCGCCAGATTAACTAAAATTCTGCGAAAACGCGAGGGATTTTTAGGAAAATTCCATCGGGAAACATGTTATCCATCCAATCTGCAACATATGCATTTATAATTTTCGATTGATGTTAAGAGAAATGAAGTTAATCTGATAGGTGGTCCACTATAGGGTAATAAAATAAGGAGATCCACTGTAGGTTAATTTACCCTACCTGTTTTGAAAGCAGTAGGAAAATATTATTTTGTCGCCCTGTATAGATGCCTAACTTCAGAGTATCAATAAAACTGCCATCGTATGACTGAAAAAGTTTTCTGTTTTACTTTTGTATTGAGAGGGGAAGATAACCTTTTATATCAAATGCTGTTCGCAAATACACTGTTAAAAATTTGATTATACATTTGTTGTAATTCTACGATTACACTGGAGTTGCATGGATTCCAAAAATCGCCCCTATCTCAAAATTCCTATGAATAAATTGTTTTTTTTTTTTTTTTAAATAATTCACACTCCACTTCCTGCAAATCATAATAAAATATTAAATGTCACAGAAAATCAAAATATATTTTATTTCGGAAATTTACTCGACAATTTGAACAAACGAAATAAAAAAAATCATATAAAAACAGACTTCTATGAGAAACGATGTAAAAACCATATAAACTTTGAAAATCCGGTAAGAAACTATGTGAGTTCTGAAATGTACGTAAACACTCGCTCAAACCCCAAAAAAAACCGCCTTCCTACTGTAGTCGTTTGAGGGTCAAAATAAATATACAGTTCTACTAGCAGAAATTCCCGTGTATTCTAGTTTATTCAAAATCCAATTTGTGACCAAAAGGCACCTGGCGAAATTTTTCGATTTTTTACGAAAATAATATTACTGTTATCTGGAATAACTTTTGACGTAGGATTGCGTCTCACGTATGGAAAAAACGTATGGAAAAAACTAATTCAAAAAGACTACAACCGAAAACAAGCAGGTATAAGGCGCTTAGTTTACAGCGTATTTCGGATGGTGAAAATTTGTGGTGGACTGGTGGCAACGTACGACACTGTGCAGTGTTGTGATACTGAACGCTCGTCCAAACAAACCGCGTTTTTTATGTATAGATCATAGTAGGATAAGCATGTATAAAACCCCATCTTTAGTGGTGCTGATATGTTCATTGCTTTAGCGTTCACTTCTGAGACTTCAAGTGCTGTCCCACTTTGCGTGCTGCGCTGAGGCATATGAAGCTGTTGCACGGGGCATATTATACTGCATCTGGGGCGTTTTGCCCCGGTAGATTGGAAAGCTTGCGATTTCACAATATTTTTAATGACATTAAGGCGTTTTTGTGTAGCAGTGCATTACTAACTAAATAGGGTATCTAACTGCATGAAAGATTCGTTATTTTTGATAAACATAACTACAATATTGACAATGTTGTTAATGGGGGCCATATTACACCTGTTTACCCTAAATGGAAAACAAAATCTGAGCAAAATCATTTCAAATCGCCTGGAAATACGCGAAAATTTAATCGACCATTTTTGATTTGAATGAAACTTTGCACACGTATTTGGCTTAGCAAACTGAGCATTTTTCACAGGTGGAGAGATTTTTTACACCCATGAGTTACATTCTAGAAGGGCGTATGCCTTTTGGCATAGGTTTTATTCGAAGCATTGTAGCTCAGAAACCGTTGGTTGAATAGAAAAAATGTCTGAGAATGAGTTGTAGCGAATCGAAAATGCATCATAAAAAAAATATACACTGTACAAAAAAAAATTCTGTTTGACCAAAAAAAATAAAGAATAAACATAAAATTTCAATTTGAAAAAAAAAAGTTGAATATTTTTTTATTTTTTTAAAGAAACTTGACGTTAATACGCAACTTCTAAAAAAAGTTCAGGACGGAGAAATGAAAAATAATTTTTTTATGGAAGGTTAATTATTTTATGAAAATTCTAATTCAAACATTTTTCAAAATAATTGTATTCTGATGTTTTTAAAAGATGCAGAGAGTCATTTTGAATCAAAAAGCTCTTGGTGGTAAACATTCTAAAGGCATCGGTTTTCGAGTAATTTCTGATTTAAGCTCGAAAAATTATAATTATTTAGGAAAATACACGTTTTTCTTAATTTGCCCATGGTTCTCCAGCAAAAACCATACGTTCATTGGAATGCTTGATCAAAAATATACAATTCATTTTTTGACAACAAAACGATTGGGATACCGGTTCTCAAGAAAAGAGTGGAATGTTCTAAGTGATATAAATATATATAAGAATCAAATATTTATTTTCGAGTTTTATTACCTTAGGAACATATTTTTTTATGACATAGATACTTTACAGAATTAGTTTCACCTCATATTTTTTTTGAATTAAAATTTTTATAAACAAAATAATCTACTATAAAAAAAACCTTAATTAATCCACCTAGCGGTCAGACTCAGCCCTTCTCATTCAAACTTATTATTTGTAAAAATAGGGTTACATGATTGCTTGAATCCAATAAAGGTATATTCACTCGTTGGGTTCTAGAATATTGATGTTGTAATTGAAGTATAAAATATGAAATTTGACGTAATGTTAGTGCTCAAGACTTAGCGAAATAAAAGAAATGACTCTTAATTCCGAACAATTTAATAACGAGCGATAGCGGGAACGTTCAAATAGTACGATACCACATTCAAATTATGTTGAGACCACATATATTGATCAAAGCAGGTAAAGATTTAAATAGTCTTTGAATTTCTCTTCTTTCCAAAACTTTTGAACCACATATTAAATTGTTATGAAGTTTGTTATTTGTAAATTTGAGAGATGACTCGTTTGTATGACACTAGTTTTGTCCAAATAAGTCGTGTAATACTTGAGATAATAGACTTTCGTTGTTTTAACAATTTAATACACAACGGTTGCTTAAGTTTGATTACAATCAAATGAAAAGGGAACGTATAGGGCAGCCAAACTTTGAAACCACGTGTTCAATCATAATTCATCAGTTAACCCTTGACTAGCCCGTTCATCTAATAGCAACATTGTTCAAATCGTTTTTGTAGTTTCTAAGATAATGAAGTTTCGTGATTTTCACGTTTCGATACATTACAGAAGAAGTTACAGTCCGATTACAGCAAAATTCCATAGGGTGTTATGAGGCAGCTAGACCTTTCATTTGACACTTATTTTGTAGAAATCGGTTCAACCATCTCTGAGAAAAGTGAGTGAGTTTATGTAGTCTTCGGAATATGTTTCTTTTCATGGCTGGATTTCACATTTTTAAAAATAACAGGCAAAGTAATAATCCGTTTGCAAAACAAATCAATAGGGTCTTATGGGCAACAAGATTTTCCATATGACACTGATTTTATGAAAATCGGTCCAGCCATCTCTGAGAAACATGAGTGAGATTAAATAGTCTCCAGAACACGTTTCTTTCCATAACTTCTGAACCACATGATCAATCTTCATAAAATTCAAAAGTTAAGGGTTTTTTAGGTAGCCCGTTCATTTGAAACCAATAATACATGCATACATGCAAAAAATGCTCGATTCGTCGAACTGAGTCGAGTAGTATATGACATTCGGCCATTTGGATCACTTTTCTACCTTTTAATTAGCCAGTGATCGTTTAGAGAAGGTCAATATGTTTACTTTCATTATGTGATTTCACATTTTTATGAACAACGGACAAAGTTACAATCCGGTTACAATGAAATTCAATAGCAACCTATGGGGCAACTAGACCTTTCATTTGCAATTAATTTTATGAAAATCGGTCCAGCCATCTCTGAGAAAAGTGAGTGAGAAAAAAAGTTGCACATACACACACACATACACACATACACACATACATACATACATATAGAAAATGCTCAGTTCGTCGAAAAGGGTCGAGTAGTATATGACATTCGGCCATTGGGACCACTTTTATACCTTTGGTTTTTCCAGTGATTGCTATACCTTTCTAGGAGAAAGGCAAAAATATTTTTCATTTCTCCATCCTGGACTTTTTTTTAAAGTTGCGTATTAACGTCAAGTTTCTTTAAAAAAAAAAAAAAAAAATTCAACTCTTTTTTTTTAAATTAAATTTAATGTTTATTTTAAATTTTTTTGGTCAGAAAATTTTTTTTTTGTACAGTGTATATTTTTTATGGTGCATTTTTAATTCCCTACAACTTATTTTCAGAGAGTTTTTCTATACAACCAACGGTTTCTGGGCTACAATGTTTCGATTAAACCTATGCCAAAAGACATACGCCCTTTTAGAATGTAACTCATGGGTATAAAAATCTCTCCATCTGTGAAAAATGCTCAGTTTGCTAAGCCAAATACGTGTGCAAAGTTTCATTCAAAATGATCGATATTCGACCATAGGTCATTTGGCGCGATCTTGCTCATCTACATTCTTGGGCAACGGAACAAGTACGTAGCAGATTGCAATCGGAAACTTCATCAAAGTCAGGAATGTTTAGTCACAATTTATTGCATTTCAATTTCGGTCCAACTTGAGCATCTTTTAAAGATGTCCCCTCTCGTTACAATAGACCTGAGACTTTGTCCTCAATACCCCATACCCTCTCCCTACTCAGTAAATAGTGCCATAAACCACGCATAGCACCGCAAACGGAACTTCCTTGTTTCGCTGTTATATTTAATCTGTAACTTGAGGCCACCTTTGCCAGCACCGGAAAGCAGGTGACAAAACAACAAAACTGCTTCGTTCCTGCGAGTTCCGGGAAAGTTCGCACATTTTCCACTCAATTGTTTATCTGCACCCTTGCCCCCCACAGCTGGAGGGCTCAGACGATGGCGCCGAAAGAGATACTTTGCCACCGCTTTGTTAGCAGGTTTAGTGCTGTTGCTGCGAGGGAGTGTGAAAGTTGTACAAAGCTTCTGTTGGATTTTCGGCTTGTTTTGCATTTTCTCTCCATTTGGACAAAGATAGTTTTAGAACTTGCTAAACTTTTCAATTTTGCTGCAACCCGGAACTGAGGTCAGGTTTTATTGTGGTTTTTCCTAGTTGTGTGCAACCTTCAAAATGGAGCAGATTTTTATCGAAACATTTCACACGTCTGTCATGTGTTGCAGCGACAAAACATAACCTTAATTCACCGCCCGAGCATCCGTTTCGCAGCAACAACAACAAGCCGATGTTCGTGGCTGGAGAGCGGAATAACAGCAATGTTGGACATAAAATGCCTTGTTTCGCTTTGCCGGTAAGCACACAGAGTGGTTTGCTTTTCGGTAAAAGCCATAATACCTCAAAATGGAATATTAACTTAGATAGGCTCACTTGCAGTTTGTCTTTTTCCTTTCTACCGAACGGTAGGCTCAACGGTGAGAGCTCCGATTTGTGGAGCAGGAGGCCCGCTGTTATGGCAATGCGAAATGCTAAACGTTGGACAAGATTAGGCCATTAAGGAAATTCGTTCCGCTGATGGACCGAACGGTAGTACCATGGAGAAGATCGTAACGTTTTTATATCACGCCAGTCAGTGGATGGCAGCGGTGCGTCGCATTTTGTGGGTATAAATCGAGGAATATTTGAGGCGAATAGTGTCCCAAGTGGGGTATAGAAGTAATCGTAAACGTACTTCGAAAGTGTGATTTTATGTGCTGTGTCAACATCAGTGCGTAATTAGGTACTTGAATCGGCAGCTAGTAATTATGTGACAATCTTCTAAATAAGCTAACGGATGCGTATTAGGAAAAGCGTTATTTTTGACATGTGTAGTAAATGATTTGTTTGATTTTCTCCACGATACACATTTTGATTGGCTCTGAAATAGATACCAGAATATTTCGAGACATCGCCGATTTCCGCACGTAGCTGCGGAAATTCAGCGACGGAAGGCCTGCCAATGATGCTAGAAGATTTGATTAACCTGCTGCTTTTTTCGACGAACCGAATCCAATCACAAGTGGTTCGATTCCAGTGCCGATACCAAGGCGGCGGCAGTACGCGAAGACGAAACTCTACCCACGATGCAATTCGTTGCACTTTCTTCCCAGTGCTGAGTGACTCAGCACTCAGGTCGAGGTAAACTTTGTTTTGTCAGCATTTCTTCGTGTGGCGAGGCGAATGCTGCAGCTCTGCTGTCTGGATCGTAAAACGAAAATCGGCAAACTATGCGATGTTTGCCGAGAGTGTAAATAAAATTTCCTTCTATTGGAACAACTTGAGCGGAAAATAAACTGACTTGATTTTTATTGCCGCTTGTTTGCCAGGCGCGCTGAACTAGACGGGAACCATTTTCTCTCGATTATTCAGCTGATTTTCCAATCTCCAGCACATAGAAAGTTTCCTTTCAAATTAGCCAATAAAATGTACCAGTTTCTGTTTTCCGTTTTTGCCTTACCATTAGCATACCAAGCCAAAGGCCTGCATCTAATTGCCGAGGTTTTCCGCAGCAGACAATTTTCCGCAAAATTAAACTCATTATCACACTGCTGCAGTCGCTTTCGAACAGAACGCATAGACATGCACACACATACACACCCGGACGAAATCGCGAATCTTTTCTTTCCGAACTGCTATTGTTCCTAATTACTTCTGATGGTCGGTATTTAAGGACACTCCTGGCGGTGCAGTGGCTTAGCACTTTTCGTTACACTCCGGCCAAGATGACCTGGCAGCAAAAAGACGATCATTAAAAGGATGCAATTCATCCGGTACACAGGAAAGTGGCGGTACAGACAAATTGTGGTTGACTGCGACACTCCCTACTACCTTGAGTCGTCGAGATCCGGGTTTGCTAATGTAATTAGAGTGCAAAGATTCCACTGGAAATGGCAGCGGCTGTGATAGAATTTCATGTAATTATCCATAAATAGTATCGCTGTTTGCTAACGATGGCACCTCTACCTTTCTCGGCAATGATGACAGTCTTTCCGGGGTGTAGCACTTCGGAAGACCACTCGACAATTTGCCAGGAGCACTCCTTATTTTTCAACCCCGTGCGCTTTCGGTTCTTAGTCGCATTTGTGGAATAAGCAGAAGTAAGTCAAAAACCCTTGCCTGTCTTGACTGACGACGACGATGAGAACGACGCGAACGACGAACAAGTTATTAATAAATTTACCCAGCCACGAACCAACCGAAGTTCACACCCAAATCCGGATGTTCGACCCGGGCTTCTTCCTTCGTCATCACATCAATGGAACGGTCGAGGACATTCCGCAGATAACGTCGACAGCTATAAAAACGGCTGCCGTTACTACTTAGCGCGGTCGTGTCGTAAACCATTTGTCCCCTCTTCTGGAGGAGTGGAAGGGGGAGGGTGAACTGCACTCTACTGTGATGACGGTTGCTTTTTCCTCCTGCTGTGTAGCTCTCCTAGAGGCTGTGTGTAACACGGTATCGATTCGCAATCGACACAGAGCACACCGTTGTTGTTGTTGTTGTGTCGAACAAGGCAGGACTCCCAGTCCGGTTGAGGTGACGGCAACACGAAGGCTGTAATTTAAGCCTGAGCGCACTAATAGGACAATCATTAAATCCGACACTCCCCGGTTTCGTTGTTCGACTCGGTCGGCTCGGTGTTGTCTTTGGCAATTACGCCCGGCTGCCCCACAATGTGCTGTATCACGATGTTCGCCGACCGACAGCAACATCTGCCGACGCATGGTATCGGGGGGCGGAAATTGATTCCTATCGACACGGTTTAAGCTTTCGAGGGATCGAATTCGAAGGTGACAAAAACTAACAAACCCCCTAGCTAAAGGATGAAGGTCATTGCTTTTACCGTATTGGAAGACTGCAGTTTAGATTAGAATAGAACAAATCCTCTGATTAAAACAATTTACAACATAAAATATAAAACTCAAAACTACATCACGATAAGCCAAAATAAAAAACAAAACCAGAAAATAAATTTCTGTTACCAATTGGAACTGCAAAAAAGAATTTGTGAAAAGCTAATAGAAAAAAATTAAAAGAATTTGAGGTCCCAGTGCCAATAGTAGACTAATAATGAACACAAAACAAGAAAATACCCAGGAATAAAAAATAGTACCCAGTTCACAAAGTAAAGAAAACTATTACAAAGAATAGGTCTCAAAGCTAAAGTCAAACTAGATCAATAAAAATAGGCAAATACAGTAAAAAACTCAAAAAAAAAAGAATTTGAAAAATTTAATAATAAAACAACAACTGAATTAAGAAAAACATTATCAACCAAGAAAAACAACCGATAAAGGTAAACAATAAATACGAACAAATAGAAAGCAAAAACGGATTAAGAAGAAAACACCATGGAGGTTAACTAGTGTAACATACATAATAAACAAGGAAAACTAGGTAGATCAAAATTGAACAAAAATCAAATTGAGGAATGGCAACGTTAACCAGTGCTTTTACTGTATGTCTCTTAACCATATATCAAATGAGGGGAACTTTTATGTAAGTAAGTAGCTTGCGTTGTTTGCTCTGCAACTCGCAATTGAAAAACAAAAGGTCATCCAGCCGTCTAATAGTTTCCAAAGCTGCAAAAACGTAATCTGATCCAAAAACATTGATTTTACCATCGTAGTGTCTTTAGTTCACTGTTTGCGACAAAGTTGTAGCACATTTTATGGCGCGTTTATGGAAAAACTTTGTCGAAGACATCAATCTAAATTTGTCTATTCATTCATAAATGGTTTTCTATAAAATCTTTTTGGCTTTTTCAATTTAACTTTTTATAATGGTTTCTTAAAATGTTTCAATGTTTTACAATGTTGTTGCTGAAGCAAAACAAACAATTTCTTGGAAAAAATTTAGTTTTTATCTCATATATTTCGTTGGTTTTTATTGATTTTTATTAAATCATTGCACGAATTTACTAACAGATATCTACAAAATCTGCAAATATCTGCAGACACAACCATTTATATTTGTCTTTAGGTGTCTTTCACATTCAAAAACAGGTACTCAAATATCGAACACTCAGCTCTGTTATGGTCGCCAAATTCGTTTTTTTTTTTACAATTTATGAGGCTGATTTGCAGTAGCAGATATAATTGTCGCAATCGCATTCGGCAAGCTGATGCTATTAATCAAGCTGCGCAGACTGCACACGTTTTCGAAAGATGCAAAAATGTGATAGAAATTATTTTTACTCGAAAAAAAGTACCTTAGAGCCATAGTGTCTTCAGCAAAGTTGTTTTAACATTCAATCGTCATTTTATAAAAGTTGAAATTTGGTGATTAATCCATTTAAAAGTGAAAAACAAACATTATTTTTCTCATTTTTGCAAATGAAAATCCACTTTTCTGAGCAAAGTTACAGTACATGTTATCAGAAACAACTTTATCGAAGTCACAATACTTATAACTACCAAATTAATTTACTGTTGTGGAGTTTTTTAAAGAAACTCCCTCGAAATCTATTATCGCTTTCATCTATTTATACAATATAGTTATTGAAGGTTTTTGATAATAATATGCACTAATCAACTATCTTTACTATTTCCATAAAGAAAATGCAAGGGATAACGAGAAACAAATACCTATATCTGGATTGAATGATATTTAACTCAAACCTCAATATAGAAATGATATTATCTGCAAATATTTGCAAATTTTGTGAATATCTTTCAGTGAATTAGTGAATTATTTTAATAATAATCGTCAATATTCAACGTTTCTATACCTATAAAAATGCAGTCCGGTCTGTCTGTCTGTCTGTCTGTCTGTCTGTCTGTCTGTCTGTCTGTCTGTCTGTCTGTCTGTCTGTCTGTCTGTCTGTCTGTCTGTCTGTCTGTCATAAATAAATAAATAAAAAAACTGAAATTGAAAGGAGCGAAAAGTATATGAAGAAAGCAGGAAACAGACAAAAAACATTTTTTTAACAATAAAATCAGCTTTGATAGAAAGTATTGAGAAAAAATGACCCAGTACCAACGGTAAATGCAATACAAGAATAAGAGTTAAAGAATTGGGAATAATGAAATAAGCAAAATGAAGAGTATTCAATATGAATAGATAAAATAACAAAACAAAGCAGAAAAAACTGAAAATATAAAATTGAACAGGTATGATAGAAGAAATTGAAATAACAGTAAAGAAATACAAACGTTAACAGAGAAAAACTCACGCCAGAAATAGGTAAATAATTCAAATCAAAAGTGTAACTCGAAAAATTAAAAAAAAAATAAACGAAAGTATAAAGACAATTGCAGTACAAGAATGGAAAACAAGATGACCAAAAAAAAAAACAATCATAAATGGAATAGAATATAAAAAATGCAGAAATCGGTAATTAAAAAGAATAGTGTATTGGAAAATATACGCCACTGACAAGACATTAACAAACACAAAAACAGTAAAAATATGAATTGAAATTCTACAAAAAAACACTTAGAAAGATAAACGTCAACTATATATAAACAAAAAAGATCAAACGTAATATAACTAGGCTTTGGAAAAAAATCTAATTTAGAACAGTATAAAATACAACGATAGCATGACCAAAAACACGAAAATAAAGGTAAAACATGGTAATAAATACAAAAAAAAAACTATTTGAACTGACAACAAACAATCGAAAGACCAAAAAAAAACTTAAAAGAAAATGATCCAGCAAACCACTAATAAACCCGAATGAAAAGCTAAAATTACGAGCAGAGAATGCACAATAAGGAAAGTGTGGAACAATCTCAGGTAGAAAACTGATGAATGGGATATAGAGTATGAATATTCAGCACATAAATAAAACAACATCAAAACTGAAACTGAGGAAAATTCGAAAAAGATACAAATAAGAGAAAATAGGAGAACTCGTACAACAAATAATAAATTGGGTAAGAAAACGAAAACGTAACAGTGGAACAAATAACTTAAAATATAATGAATTAAAAAAGTAGGAGGGTGGTATTCAAGACACGACCGCATGACGTTGGACTACGGTATTCTTATATTCCATTAAAACAAATAATAGAGAGAATTGCAACTCTAGTATTTGCTGCAATTTTATCTAACAGTGCATTTCTGGATGCTGAGACGTTAAAACGTTATAAATAATAATATATACTAAAAGAATGGATATCTTTTATTTAATCGCTGTCATTTCATACATATTCGAATCAACCCTTTGTTTGCTGCACTACCAAGACAATCATTTAATTGAGCGAATTGGTAAAATTTTCCTATCTAAGCAAAAAGCAAACTTTACGAAACTATCTGAAATTGGAGCCCAGAACGGTTCAACCGAAAATTTTAAATTTGAAAATTGTTTGACATTTAATCGATAAAACTCATGCTAGGTTAGTTCCAGCCCAGCATATAACTTCATGTATTTGAAAAAAAACGTTTGGTTCAATAACTCAATATGGGCGAGTGACAGGAAAATATCTTAACTTCTTCAGTTGTGATTTAGAGCATTTATAATTGTTTTGTTATTTTTCACGATAGCGACAAGTTTGTTTCTTTCTCTGTGTGCGAGAAACAAAATCAAAACCGCGCACCGAGAAACAAAAACGAAAATTTAATGAATGCTCATTGAGAAAACTTGAAACTCTTTTAAACAATAACTTATGATACTCAAAAGAACCCGTTTTGATCTAAATCAAATTTCTAGTGAATAAGTGTTGATCATTCATAGGTAGTAATTTTTCCTCGATGAATAAAGACTGGCTGAAGAAGTTAAAATCGCTGCTGTAAAATCAAATTCACAACTGTGTTCGTTAAGACGTTTTAATATTTTCAATGACAATAATAATCTTCGATAAACACCCGCTATAGTTATTCACACACATGCTATAACTATCTAAACACGCGTTAAAACTATTCATACACACGCTGTAGCTATAGCTATCCATACACACGCTATTCCTTTCCATGCATTCGATACAACTATCTATCTACACACGCATAAGCTTTCCAACCATGTGCTATTACTATCCATACATACGCTATAACTAATCATTACACACGCAGCAGCTATCCACACACAAGCTATAACTATCCGTACACACGCTGAAGATATACACGCAATAGCCATAATATGCTACACATGCTAGTGTCTTACACACGCTATAGCTAGCCATACACACGCAACAGCACCATCCCTATCATCGCAAATGTCATAGCAGTACAGATGCACATACGCTATATGTGCACACTGCACACACACTAAATGGCGGTAGCTTTCCTAGTGGCGGTGCTGGCTCGTGCAGTTTCTGGCTGTTTTCACCAACGATATCTGAATTGGATTACCGCTGGTGGGGTCCAACTCAGATCGAATGAGAACCGAACTGAATGAAGAAATGCAGCTTCCCACTACCTCCGCCGCTGCTGCCTGATACCACCGCTCTGGTTCTGCTGCAGCTCAGTTTGGCCGCTGGAATCAGCCACCGCTGCTGATTATACAAGACCGGCCTGGTGGCCTTTCACTTGTTAACTGATGACTGCTATGAGACGACACAGGCTATTATATAGCCCAAAGCAAAAATCCATCCGCGAACAAACAAGAAGCGAGCTTGTGATTGGTTGAATGTGCACGACTTTTAACACAACTTTTAACTAGTTTAGTATCGAAAACATATTTAAATTATTATATGTCAATCTTGCGCAATATTTCCCCTATCAATCAAGCCATTGGTGTTTAGAATCTGTTCAGTGGTAATGATAAAAGAAGCATTTTAAAACGGTGTTGAAACACCTGTTGCAGCTACCGAAAGCGAGCTCGTTATTGGTTGAAAGCTGTGAGACTCTTTACAAAGTCAGATCGGTTGTATCCGTTAGTGTCGACTGTGCTTGTGAAGAGAGGTGGTGATTGGTTGCTCGGTATGATTTAGACAATCGATGTGATTTATCAATTTTTCAATAGTGTATCTTGAACAATAGGTTATTTTTGTTACATAAATTCAACCGTAAAAGAATTTCTGATCGGTTGATGCCAAAACCTCGAAATTCTGAAAAGAAATGACTGATATATAAGCGCTCAAAACCTGACCACTTTTCCCTGGTTTTCCCCGGTTGAATTACTAGATTTTCAAATTCAGGTGCCTAACTTCGATATAGACGTTAGTTCAACGTCAAAACTAAGTTAACAGTAAACAAATTAAGAGGACAACTGATTCGGAATAATTGAAAAATAAAAATCACAAACAACATAAAATAACATATGAAAATAATGTGAGTGATTTAACTTAGAACTAGCTTAACAAAACAAAACTGTTACAAACTTGTTACAAACAGAAACCCATGAAAATGATTGCTTACCTCTTTTTCCGAATGTGAAACAATAAAATAATAGAATGATCGTGGAAGAAAACTAAAAAAAAAACAAAAAATGAGTAAAACGGAAATAAAAATGGATGAAGAAACCGTTAATAAAATATAGGAAACAAAAACAAAACAAGAGTACACTAAAAAGCCTTTGAAAAAAACAAGAAAAAAAGAAAACGGAATGGTTGATGTAACTAATTTTCTCACTACTTTTCTATTGAATAGCTGTAATGTTGATGGAATCCATCAAATAAACTGAGAAATATTATTAGACTCATGAAAATGAACACAAATGTTTCACCAAACTATTCAACTTAATTTAACGTTGATGCCCGTTGAGAATATTTAATGAAGCGATTTCCATATAGTCATAATAATTTTCATTCGATAGGCATAGACATCAGTCGTCAAAACATCGTCCCCAAAGCTACAATAGATTCCGTTAGTCGTGTACGTTGTCCGACCTAGACAACGGCGGCATCGAATGCCGCTGGATTCAAGCGAGAAGCCAAAGTGCACTTTTTCCATTTCCGTAGCCACAATAAATCGAGTCACGCTCGCTTTCCGGCGCTCCCTCGCGAGGAAACCGGTGTAGCTCGGACAGCTGGGGTGAAATATAGCTGCGACCTCCGGGCGGCACGACGGTCGTCAGTAGCGCTGGTCCGACTGCTGTCTGCACAGACTAACGGTCGTCACCTGCCCACTAGCATGCATCGATTGCACTCTGGATGGTGGTCGTGGTTGTTCATGGCCATGAAATTCCCGCGGGTGCGAAATATTACCCCTAATGTCGTTTTATTGGCTTTCGTTATCCAGGGTGCACAAAATTGAAGTTTTATGTTCATTATTCGAAAAACGTTTGAGTTAACTATCTCATAAACGGTAATAACCTCCATTAAAAGGCTCAAACATGAATAAAATTAATTAATTATATAACGGCAACACTGCTCAAAACTATATGACTGGACGCCACTGAGCTGAAGGCAAATGGCAACACGCTGTCACTAAAATGCCGACAATGCAACATCGCATTGTAGCAGAGTGTTTAACGCACCTTGGCTGACACGACCCCGGATGACGAATAACCGTAAATCCATTTTTATTTCTTTATTTATAAATGAAGCGAGTACCGGTACACATATGAGCTTATTGCCATCTAAATGCTTCCCATGTCAGGGGGGATTACCAGATTGATGATGGCTAAGCGCCCACTCATTTTGCGGCTGTCCGTATGACGTGGGAGTGCTTTTCAACAGGGAATCCCTAGGAATTAGACTATAACGAAATTTCCAAACGATCTCACCCAGAGATTTCCGCGGATTTATAATATAAATATAATATTATGCGATCCGATACAACGTAGGTAATAAAGTATCTGTTGCAGCTAGTTAACAATGTTGAATTAAAGAAGTAAAAGTTTACACAAACAATGGAATAAATGCCAGAAAACGCAACAAATGCGCATTCCCTCCTACTCTTTTCATTCCATAATTTCACGCTCAATCTCGATGCACACCTGGGAATCGTCCAATACTCATTTCAGCCACATCCTCAGGCCTCCTGTAGCAGTAGTGTGTTCTACGACGTCAATGCAAAGTGTCACTACCGCCATCGCCCAATGTGACGGCTCTGTTGCCCTTCTGTGTATTTTGTCCCGGAAAACAGTAACGGAGCATCGCAAAACTTTATCTTTTTGCATATCCGGCCAGCTGACAATGGGCAACGTTGTCGTTGTCGTCGTAATCGTCGTCCGGCTGATCACTTGTTCCAGTTGTTTTCCCGTGCTTGTAAATCAACCTAATCTCTACTAGCGATGAGGGTCAACGACGGTTTACTGTATCGCAACCAGAGACCAACGATTGTGTTTTGGTACTTCCCCGCTGGGGAAGTACTTTCCAGTGAAAGAAACAGATTCAGGGCATTTTCGCTGTGTTGTTTTGCTGCATTCTTTGTCGCCGGGAGACGAATGGTGAACCCACCTTTTTACTCTATTGCTGTGAAAGGATTTACCAACTGTCCGCATTCTGGCACATTCTGGAGGGATTTTCGGTGGCAGCCAACGGGCAAATACAACGATTTTTATGTGGTGCAGGGCTTCCCACTCAATCCTTTAGAAAGAGGAAGATTCCGTAATGCAGTACTTCAATTCATGTCGCGCTAAATATTTCGCTCCTAATCATCATTCTCAATTTTGATTTTTTTTTCCGGTTTTAGTTTTTTTGTAACTATTGCATTAAATTGTTTCCTATTATTTATTATAATTCCTGTTATTTGTTTTCCCATTTTCCATACTTCTTCAAATTGTGCAAGCAGATCGTTCTCATAGAATTTTGTTTATTAATTACTTTGCATTCTCGATTTTCTGTTAAGGTTGGATTTGGTGCTAAAAAATTAATTGACGTATGGAATACCTGCTACTTTTTTGTCAGTATTAACCTTTCCGGAGCCTTTACTTAAACTACAGTTCCTACCTCCCTCAACCATGCATTTGTAAGTTTTACTGGGCTTCATTAAAGTTCATGGCTGCAACTTCGGCCACTTTAGCGATCCAGTCCAGAAACTACTTGCCCTTGGCCCCGTTGTTAGTTTGATTTTAATTTTTCTCCTTATGATTGTATTTTTCATTTCCGTTTTCCATAACTTTATTATTTTCTTTATTATTATTTTTTATCATTCGACTTGTTTTAAATATAAAACCGATGTAGAATTTACTCATTTTCCTACATTCTATCGTTTCTATAAGAATCCGGTTTACCGGTTTTATGTTATTATTTTTTATTTATTTTTCGCTTGTCGAGCTCTTCTGATATTATTTCAAACCAGTTTTTACTACTGTTTGGACTATGTTTTCTGTATTATTGTCATCAACAACAAAAAAAAACGAGATACGAAACCAAGTCTACATACACAACCACTCTTTATCTCTTTTTATTTTAAAATTCTTTCATTTCGTTTGATTTATTGCACTTTTTCCCAATTTTTTTGTTTTTTTGGTTGTACGTTCTACTTTCTTGTACAATTTTGACACTTTTATTCTGTGGTATACGCTGCGGTGGTACAAATTACTCTATTTACGTGTTTTAGTGTAGTACGATGTACCTTTTTTGTGTTCGACTTAATGTTTTTTTCGCATATTTTCCGTTTGATTTCCCATTTTCCGTTTCTAACATTTGATTGTGTTTGAAGTCGGCTTTTCAGAAATGTTGTTAGATTTTTTTGGTATTCTATGGTTTCCTTGTTAAATTTTTCACATTCAGATATGCTTAGTGATTTTAACTTTTGTTTTCTTTGTATTCGTTTTCATACCCGCATTTACTTTGCAAATAAAAAATCCATTCTTATTTTTCCCACATCTTTGTTTTTTGTTCCTTATTTGATTTGTTTTAAATTGCAAACCTAAATCTGTTTTACCTATTTCTTCATTTCGCGTTTCTCAGTATTTCTTCAAAAGCTTTTTTAAATTATCCTCTTCGGTTTGTTGTACAGTAGAAAAAAGTTTAATATGTTTAACCTCCGCTCTTTCAAAATTTAAAGTAAATTCAACAGTTCTTACAGAAAAAAAAATGTTTTTTACATTTTGTATTAATTTTTTTAGGGTTATATTCCACTTTTCTGTACGAATTTCTTGTTCTGTTCCAACTCTATTGACTCATTTGTATTCGATTTTATTTTTTAATCCGTCATGGTTTTTTAGATTCTTCTTTTTTATCTAAAAATTTTCTTTTATTTATTTTAATAACATTTCTTGTTTTTCTCTGTTTTCTTTGTTACTCCAATTTACTTTTTTACTTCTCTTTCTGTTGTTGATTAATTCTTTTCTTCTTCCCATGTATTTTCCTTGCTCTTTTTCTTTTTCTACTATTTTTCTTCCACTTCTTTTTCTACTATTTTTCGTTTTTTTGCTTACGATTATGCTTACATCATTTCTTTTTCTTTTTCTTGTCTTTTTCACTCCTCTTCTTTCCCTTCTTCTTCTTTTGTCTATTTTTTGCCAACTTTTATTTTCTTCCTTGATATTTTTTCACTTAGCTTTCTTTTAAAATTCTTTCTCTTTTTTTCTTTACCTTTTATATTTTTATTATTTTGGATCTTTTTTTTTCGGTTCCTTAAAATTTCTCTTTGCTGCTCTTTATTCCATTTCTTTGTTGACGTCTCTTTTTTTCTTACCATTTTTTTAAATTTTTTGTTTCTCATTCCTTTTCGCTTCTCTTTCTTTTGTTGATTTTTTTCTTTGTCTTCTTTTCATTTATTTTCTTTGTTCATTTTCTTGTTTTCAAGTTTGTGACTTCTACTCTCTTTTCCTTTTTCTTCTATTTTTCGTATTTTCTTTTCTCCTCTTCATTTGTTCCTAGTTTGCTTACATCATTTCTTCTTCCTTTTTTACCCTTTGCCTCTGCTCTTCTTTCCCTACTACTTCTTTTATCTACATTTTGACTACTTACATTTTCCTCCTTGAAGTTATCAACATTTTTCTTTCTTCTAAGTGTCTCTCTTATCTTTTTGTTGTCTTATATTTTTGTTTTCATTATTTTGGATCTTTGTGTCTTCTTCTTCTCCTTCTTTGTCTCTTATATTAATTTTTTCTTGATATACTTTTTTCGTGTTTTTTTTATTTCTTTTTTTTTGTTATTTTCCGTTATTTTTGATTACTTCTGTTCTTCTGTCAGTATGCTTCTTATTATTTTTTTCGTTCTCCCATTTTTTCTGCTCCTTTAATTTCTTTAATTTTCTATTTCTTCTATTTTTTTACTTTTGTTTCTTCACACTTCTTACTTTTTCCTTTTACCTTTTTTCCACTGTTCGTCTTCTGATTCCTATTCTTGCCTACTTTTATTTTTCTTCCTCATATTGTCATTATAATTATTCATTTCAATGATTTCTCTACATTCTCTTTTCTTGTCTCTCGTTTATTTCACTCTACTTTTACTGCTCTTATTTTTTGCCAACTCCTATTTTTCTTCGCGATGTTTCCTCCACTCTTCTTTCCATTTACTTTTTTCTTGTTCTTTTTTGTCTTTCATATGTTATATTTCATCATTTTGTTACTTTTTTCTTTCTAGTGTTGTACTGTTTAACTTGTGTTGTTTTTTTGTGCCCCTCATTTATTGTTTTTTCTTTGCTTGCTTTGTTTTCTTTTTCAACCCATTTCTCCTCTTTGTTTTCCTTTCTTTTTTTTTCGTTGTGTTTTCTACTCCTTTTTTTCTCTTGCTCCTATTTTCCGCTTTTTTTTTCATTCTATTTTAGATTTTTGTCTGCATTTGTTCTTTTTGCCTCCGCCTATTTCGCTGTTTTTTTTCTTTTATCTCATTTTCGCCACTACTATTTTCCTTCCTAGAGTTTCTTCTACTCTTCTTTCTCCTTACTCTATTCTTCTTTAAATTTGAAATTTTTTTTTTCATTTTATTCTGGTTTTTCCTTTGTTCATTTTATATTCTTTATTTTGCATGAAATTCCTCTTTTTTGTGTACCTTCTTAGTTTTTTTCCTCGTTTTATTTTTTTGGTTTTTCACTGATCCTGTTTCTTCTATTTCTTTTTCTTTTTTTGTATTTACCTACTTCTTTTCCTCCTCCTTCTACAATTATTTTCGTTTTCTTTCATCTCCTTACTGCCTATGTTTTTCACTCTTCATGATGTTTTCATGATCACTCTTTTTTCACTGAATATAATATTTGATATTTTCTTTATTATCATTTTGGCTGATATTCTTTTCTTACTTCTTGTTATTTCATCTATTTATGGTTTTCGCTCCCCTCTCTTTTTTTCGTTGTTATTTTTTTTTCTTCTCAATTTTCCTCTTTGTTTTTGTCTTCTTATTTTTTTATCTTACTCATCATTGTGTTTTCTGCATTTCTTCTTCTTTTCTTCCACTTATTTCACTATTCGTCTTCTTCTTTTAATTCTCTTCAGCTCACTACTGTTGGTCTGTTTGAAGTGTTCTCCAATATTTTTTTTCTTTACTCTCTTCTTTTTCCACTTTGTCATTTATATTCTCTGTTTATCATTTTGGCTTTTTCTTTTTAAGCTTTTTTGTTTTCTATTTTCACTGTTTCCTTGTTTCCTTTTTTTGTTTTTCTTCTTTATACTTCTTCTTACAATTTTTTCCTCTGTTTTTTCTAATCTTCTTTTCTTCTCTACTCCTTGTTTGTACCTTTTTTCAATTTTACTTTTCATTTTCTCTCTTCTACATTTATTCTAATTGTATCTTATATATTCTTCCTCTTTTGTGTTTCTGTTTATCTTAAATTAATCTACTTTTCCTTCTCTTTTTTATTTGTTCCTCTTCTTCGTTTGTCCCTTTCTTTTGCCTACTTCTGTTTTACTTTTTGATATTTCTTTCACTCTACTTTCTGTATTCAATTTTATTCTTCTTTTTCGTCGTTAATATTTTTTCCATTGTTTCGTTTTTTTTCTTATAATTTTATTTTATTTAATTGCTTTTCCTTTTTTTACTTCTTTCGCTTTGTTTTCTTCTGTTTTTTTCTATTCATCTATTCTTATTCTCTTTGCTTTTCTTTTTCCGTTTGACTATTGTTTTTATTTTATTTCTTAGCATCATTTTTTGTTGTGTTTTTATTCTTTGTCTTCCCTTACTTTTTTACTTGTTTTTTTTTTGTTTTTTCTTTTTCTTTCCTCTACCTTTATTTTTTCCCATGTATTCTTCAGCCTCTTTATTCACTGATTTTCTCCTCTTTTATCACAATTCTTCTTTTTCTGCTTCTTCTTCTTTTCCTTCTTATTCTTCTATCACCTATGTTTTGCCCACTTTTATTTTCCTTCTTGATGTTTTTTCCCGCTTTTTCCTCTCTAGTTACTTTGTTTTGCTTTCTTTATTAATTTTGATTCTCTTTCCTTCTCTTCTTCCGTTTTTATTTTTCATCTCCTTTTTCGCATTATTTCTGTAGCGATTTCTTATTCCAAGATAAAATTTCGTAGTACAATGCAGTTTCTTAATGTTGGAAATCATTTTTCGTCATTTTCTTCTCCAGTGTTTTTTAACAAAATACTGAAAATGGCGCACCGTATAAATGGGGACGCAATGTTAGTAATGTATAAAGTCGCAAGAACGAATAATCGAAAATGCAGTTATGCAATTGCACAAGAACGGTAAACAATTTTTAATGTTCTTGTGAGTTACAGGTGTCATTTGGTGCTATTAGTTTTTTTTTTTATCAGGGCAGAGTTATGAAAGGGTATGTGTTAGTAGTGTATTGATAATTCCAAATATTTTTAGAGACATAACGATTTGTTTGATCACTGTGACGTCTTCGGCAAAGTTGTAGATAATAATTTTGTCTTTTCGCATGAAATATATACCGTGAAAAAAAAGTTAAAATAAAAAAATAAAAATAAAATAGAGTAAAAATAATTTCCTTTTCAAATTTATTTTATTGTGCGCTCCTATATTCATCTCAGTACCTATATTCATCTCGTCATGCCGTTTTGATCGATTTATCGTCAAGTTTTACCATATTTTCAACGAAAAACTTTCAACCACTTGACAAAATCGAGAAGCAAATAGATTTACCTTCAAAAATTTGTAGAAATTTGACGGTAAATTGAACAAATGAGAGAAATAAGATGAATATAGGAACCTAGCCGTTGAGATGCGTAATGGAGCGATTACCCTTTTCGTTTTCGCCAGGCCAACAGCTTTGCCAAAGACACTATATCGATCAAACAAACCTTTTCGGCTCTAAAAACATTTTAATCATTAATAAGCACATCAATAACACTAATCAACACGGATTTTGCCATAAAGCTTAAACTGGAAAACTATGAATTTTGGTGCCCCTTACGAGATGGGAGTGCATCAAAAGACCGCAGAGTAATTGCTACCCGGATTCGTCGCTCCTATGTTTGCTCAAGGAAAGTTTCAAAGGAGGCGCGAGGTTAGTAGTGAATAAAATCGCGAATACACATATTCGGTAATGGAGTTGCATAGTATTTTACTTTTCCATAAATTGTTTATTGGTAAAGTATCTGTTTTTTAGTACCACCATATAAACTAAAGTGAGTTAATCAATACAAGATCGAAAAATAGTTCACTGCCTTTTTCGACCTCTCCTGTCTGCTCTGGTAATCATCGTGTTGCTCGTAAACATGTACTTAGTATCTAAAAGTTCTGTATGACCACAAAATCCACATTCTGGGGAGAGGGAGGACGTTGCAAAAATGAAGCATGACGCTGTGCAACCGGTACTTAGGCAAACCTCACCCACAAAACGATAAAAATCCACTTTTCCTTTTACACACCGGTGAATAATGAATAACCCGAAAAGCGGCGGCAGCATTTTGCCTCGTTCCACCGTCAGGCACATTAAGAGACGGCTACCCGAAGAGGAGCCGTATGCAATGGAGAATGCATGAAAATTACCATCCTCCTCACCGGCCCCGGAGTTATGATGATACATTTATGCGATTGCTGAAATGTGCTTAGCCACACGCCATCCACAACAACACCGATGCCAGCAGAGACGCCATAACTTTGCGTGCGCAGTCACATTCGTCTCGAAACAATAATAAAAGGATAACGATGTGCAATCCCTTCTTAGTAGGAGCTGAGTTGCGTTCGGTTAAACAAGCCACTTTCGAGTCCTATTGGACGTGGTCGTACGCACGGGAGAGATTTGTTTGGGTTTGAACTCAAAACCCCTCCCTATCCAAAATCCTGCGTGAGGTCCATGTGGACGGGTTCATGGTTTCCGAAGAAAGGGATGAACAGTTTCAACACAAAATTGAAGACATGTACGACGATGTGGTTTGTGTACGCCCGAGAGCAAATCAGAGTTCAACAGTCTGGGAAACCGATATAAATACTGTGAAAGGTTCGAGGCTTGTTATCATTTCTATTTTTTACCTACCTGGAATTTGCAACCAAGTCAGCAATGTCACAGCTGCCACGTAACTTATCAGTTCCATTTTGGCTTGCAGCCTTATTTACTTTAAACTACTATGTAAAGCACTAGTTTTGTTTCGGGTTTCGCCACTTTCACAATTCTCAACACTCGTTAATTAGATTCCACATTCAGTTTCACAAAAACGGGTTCGGGTCCCAAGACGAGATCAACCTTCATAAACCACGTATCACCGGGGTCAACCGAGTTAACTTGATTAAATTGACCACCGCCGTTGTTGTTGTTGTTGCCCGAATCGTCGCACTTCCGTTCTGCTGGAGTGACGGACGCGATGCCACCTGCTGCTGCCTACTTGTACCACTGCTGCCGGACGGTAACATAATGACTCGCTGGAACATACCGCGCGCCGGTCAGCATCGGCAGCAACCGCTGGTAGTTCTGGCCGTATTCGTCCTACCACCGATGGCCGCCATTCAACCGTCGTCCGACCGTTCCGGGTTCCGCCGCCGCCACTAATTCAGATACTAATACCGGCTGACCGAGTTGCTGCTGGTTGGTGGAGCTGAGAGAAACAAAAACAGAGAGAAAAACAGACAGAACGGTAAATGGAAAAGCATTCCACAAAAATAGCAGTCGCTACTGCAGCAGATAATTCAGTTTTGCCCATCGTACAATTTACGATTCTATTTTCCCGCTGCTTTTTTATGATGATGTCGACGTAGTTTTTTTGGTACGGAATAAAACGATTCGAAAATTCACGAGGCATGCACCGATGCGATGTGACGATACTACTACCAGCGGACAATTTGTAAAATTATAAAGTGAACTTGTCTTTTTTAAAGAATGATTCATCCAACTGAACCGATCGAGTGCAAGCATCAGCTTCCTTCCGTCGGGAACCGGCTTTCCGGAGAACAAAACCACTAATTCAGGCCATCCAGGACAGGAGCTTTTGTTATTAATGTTTTATGATGTGTTCATGCGCAGCCAAACACTCGTCCGTTGTTCAGTTTCGGAGATCAGCTCCGAGCTGATAGGGAAGGCGAAAACAAAGGCGAGAACAACGGTCGGTTTGGACGAGACAAAAAAAGCTAACATGTGACTCTTGAGCGATAAATTTTTCGATTCTGATACGAGCAAACAGAGCGTCAACCGAATCTTGTTTGGCCTGGTTTGCAAACACAGGCGAAATTCCTAACAATTGCTGTCAGCTGTTGAACATTTTAATCGGGTCAGGGAAGGTTTCTGACAAAAATTCCTGCTGTCTTTAGCATGTTGGCCACGCTGGAATTGAATGGCATGGAAATCTTATGAATTGTCAAGAAAGAGAAGTCTAAGTGCACAAACGCAGGTCGTACCGTGAAGACATAGCAAATCAACTCTGCAGTACACATCCATCTTGGGTCGGCGGCCGGTAAATTTTGCTCAACAAGAGTGCACACCACTTGCCTGTTGTAACTGAAACAGTTCATAAAAAATAATTTGTGTTCAAATCCAATGAAAATAACAGAAACTGAAAAAAAAATGTAGAAAGGTGATGTCCAAGACACGACCGTACAACAAACGTAGTACTACACAAATTTCATCACTATCAGTAACCAGTGTGCAACACCTCAAGTGAGGTTCCCCGTAGCTGCCGATATCACACACTGGAGAATTCTCCATTCAAGCTATTTCGCGTTCTTTCACGCTGTGTTCCTTGCTCGCATTCGCTCCCGAGATCACACACGCGTGCCTACTCTTTTACTCGCGTGTAGTCCCCTCCTCGCAACCAGCACAACCAGCAGAGTGCGATTGTTTCAAGATGCATTACGATAGTTTCTGAGGGACCAAAAACATTATTTCAAATAGGGTAAAGAACTTCTTCGGTAGCGGTTTGCTTCGGCTGGTTTTGCGTTAGACTGCTATAAAAAAACTTACCAAAGCAGTCCGATACCCTACACGTTCCAGTATGCGATACTTTACAGATTCTTCCCCTACGTTCGGCTGTCGGTGCACGTAGCAAAACCGGGTTGATGAAGAAAGCATTTTTGTTTTCGAGCACAGTTTTTCAAGCACTTTTCCTAGTCGAGAAATTTTATGCGAGTACTCCTACTCGCTAGCAGGAACTCGCGTACTCTTTTGCAGTCGCTGATTTGCAATACAAGAGAGATTTTGCATGTCGGTGCGTGCTTGCAGCTACTCAAGGGAATGCATGAAGAAGAAAGAGTATCTTGAAAGCGCGTGTGCAGAAGACTTGAAAAGCATAGCATATGTCTTGTTCTCAAGCAGAAAGGAGGGTAAAGATTATGCTTCTCGCTCGCTTTGCAACGCTGTCAGTAACATTTTAACGAGAAATTTTAACTTCAATAATATGATTTCGAGGCGCTAAAAAGTTCCATTGGTGTTTCACAATGGTGACACTGGCAAGTTTATTTAATTGAACTGCAGTTAACGAATAGACTATAAAGACTAAATTTCTGCATGCTAGCATTTATACGTTACTACTGAAAGTTATATTACCGATTGGCGTGTCGTTATGCATCGAAATAACAACAACAACAAATAGTTTACAAAGTCAAGTCGTCGTTTGTCGTTTGTAATGTCGGCTGTGCTGGCAAAGAAATGTTTGATTTTAGACAACCCATGTTAGTTACCAATTTTTGAATCGATTGTTGTTGTTACAAGAACTCAACCGTAAAAGAATTTCTGATCGATTGAGCTTGAGCTTTAATAACCACACTCTCGAAAAGCAACAAAGACGATTTTTGTCGGGAAGACCCTGCTGGGAGGAATTAACGTGCCATGGATTCTTGATTTAATGGACGTGAACGTGCTGTCACATCCAGTGCGTTAACGAAATTTTTTGAGAGTTAAACAACACAGGATGGACTACTCACAAAACGAGCTTATGCGTACTACGTGCATTTTATTCAATAGACATTAACGTATGCGGTAAAAAATGAACTTTTTTCGGATAGTAACCAAAAAATATCTAAGACAGATAATTGAGTTTGATAAATTTCCCATGGAAGGTAATTATGTTAGCTTACTCGCAAAAAAATCTACGCCCTTGGCGGCCATGGCAAACGAAAACATGCGTGTAGGCACATGTTCCAATTGTTTCTTTGTTTTATTTATAAATTCCTCCTCAGTTTTCGCGACGAAATTCTTAGGGTAGATCTTACGCTTCAGGCTCGCCCAGAATCCTCGACGGGACGCAACTTGGGTACGCTAGGCGGGTTCGCCAACTTGAGCACCACATCGATATTCAGCCGCTCTATCTCGTCCAGCGATCGCTTTGAGTAGTGGGCCGCGTCTTCAGTATTATGGTATTTCTTGATGAACGACGCAGCTTCCGGCAGGCACTTCGTACTATAAATTCCCCCGTTCATGGCCAGTCCAGAAACGAAAGAAGAGCAGCTTTGACATCCTTTTCTCGCTGATTGTCAGCCACAGCATCATCTTCTTGGGGAAGAGGGAGGTAAAAAATGAAGAGCTCTGCCAGTCGTTGCCATCCAGGGCGAGACAGGTCTCGTCATCCATCACTACCGCAACGTCGTGATTTGCCCGGAAAATCGGCACGAACCAAAGAGCTCAACCTAGATCTGGCTATCGTCGACGCCAAGTGCAGCTGCAGCAGAAAAAGAGCGAAGTCGATCAGCGATGTGACGTTCTGTAGCTCGGGACTGATCACAAACTGGATGGTGGCTATACTAATAGAAAGTACCAGTCGGTCTTGAACCGATCCACCAGATAATACTAAGGATCTGGGCGGACGAACAAATGCCGAACGACTGGTTGGAAGGCCTCATATGCCTTATCTATAAGAAGGGCCATCGATTGGATTGTGGCAACTATCGAGGGATAACGTTGCTCAACTCCGCATATAAAGTGCTCTCCCGTATCCTGTTCTTCAGATTGAGACCGTTAACGGAATCCTTTGTTGGCGAATACCAGGCTGGTTTTCGACAAGGGCGTTCCACGACGGATCAAATCTTCACCCTGCGACAGATCCTCGATAAGTTCCGGGAGTACAACTTACCGACTCACCATCTGTTTGTGGACTTCAGGGCGGCATATGACTCAGTGAAAAGAAACGAGTTGCGGCAGATCATGCTGGAACACGGTTTCCCTACGAAACTAATTAAGCTGAGTCGTATGACACTGGAGGGATCAAAATCGTGCGTACGGATAGCTGGCGAGACATCAGCCGCGTTCGTAACGTTGGATGGACTGAAGAAGGGGAATGCGCTCTCCAACTTACTGTTTAACATCGCTCTTGAGGGTGCAGTACGAAGAGCAAATGTGGAAAGAAACGGTACGATCATCACGAAATCTCACATGCTTCTTGGCTTTGCGGACGACATCGATATCATCGGTATTAACCGTAAGGCCGTGGAGGATGCCTTCGTACCTTTTAAGAGGGAAGCAGCGAGATTGGGGCTTGTCATTAACTCTGCCAAAACGAAGTACATGGTAGCTGGCAGAGAGCGTGGGAGTCCCCGTGGTAGTGGTGCTGAGGTGGAGATAGATGGGGAACGATTTGAAGTGGTTGATGAATTCGTTTATCTTGGTACACTTGTGACATGTGACAACGATATGAGCCGTGAAGTGAAACGACGAGTTGCAGCTGCGAACAGGGCTTTCTACGGATTGCGTAACCAGCTAAGGTCCCGTAGTTTGCAAACTCGCACAAAACTAGCGCTGTATAGGACGCTGATACTCCCGGTGGCCCTTTACGGACATGAAGCATGGACGCTAAAGGAAGCTGATCGACGAGTGCTCGGAGTTTTTGAGCGTAAAGTTCTGCGATCGATACTTGGCGGTAAACTGGAAGATGGAGTGTGACGCAGACGCATGAATCACGAGTTGTACCAGGTATACAAACATGCTGATATAGTGAAGGTAATACACTGGAGGAGGCTTCAATGGGCTGGACATGTAGCCAGAATGCCTGACTAGAGAGCCTCCAAATTATCTTCAGTAGAGAACCAGGAAGAGGCCGTCGGCTCCCTGGTAGGCCTCGCACGCGGTGGATGTGCGCGGTGGAAGAAGATGCGCGATCTGCTGGTGTACGGGGAGACTGGAGAACGGCTGCCCAAGATAGAAGAAGCTGGACATCTCTAATTCGTTCGGCCCTAGACCGGTGAACGGTCCGTTAGCCAAAAGAGTAAAGTAAGTACCAGTCGGTCTGCTATAGCGTAGACCATAACACGAGACGGCAAGTGACGGGTAGTGTTGATATTCCAACCATTCGCGGCTGGAAAACATCGCACTTTGATGCCGATGTATTTGCGGAGACAAGTAGAAATGAACACAGGTGTATCAGCGTCTACAGAGGCAACTGTTGGGCTACCACAAACCGTGTTGAGACCAAAAAGGCGGTAAACTATACGAACGATGAACTCATTGAGATCGTCACGGTCACGGACTGCGGAGGTAGCACTCCAATGTAAAAGCATCTCGTAAGAGATCGGAATTTCTTGCAAGCATAGTTTCGCCATAAAGGAGAACCGTACAGAACGCACCAACGGGGTAACATTTGTAAAATACTCTTCCACGTAACTCTAAAAAATTTATTTCTTCGTTTTTCTCATATAAACCCAGCTTTCCTGCGGGTCTCATATGAAAAAGTGCGCCATAATGACTAAAATGCTTTAGAAGCTGTAGAATTGTCAATGGCTCTGCCCATCATGTAAATAATTTTGTAGGTGACGTTGAAAACGTTCTCACATTCCAACTTGTCGCTTTTCTTATAAAGTGGGAATTTTACTCGCTCCTTTCACTCCTCAGGTAGTTGTTCTGTATCCCAGATTTTGACTATCATCTGATGCAAACAGGAGGTGGTTTGTCTTCCTCATCCGCTGTGCTGACGAAGTCGTTCCTCCTACCGTCTTGGTCCTGTGCCTCTGCGCCATTCAGGTGTTCGTTGTTATGCTGCTTCCACCAATCGATCACCTCCCGTTCATCCATCAAGATTCCTCCATCCTTATCCCGACACATTTCGGTTCGTGTCACAAAACCTGCACGAGATGCGTTCAGTTTCTTGTAGAATATACGTGTTTTCTGAGAACGACATATTTTCTCACACTCCAACTCTTCCCGGAAAAATGGGTCTACTGTCTTCGTTTTTGTTTATAGTATATTAAGTTTTGGCTGGTTCCTTCGTTGTAGCATGAATGCCTGCGCTGCATTCAAAATTTTTGGAATGGCTGCAGTCATAGTTAACAAAACGAACACAAATAGTCCGTTTTCAACATTCCTTGTCAAACCCAATAGAAGTAACTTCCGGGGTTCCTCAAGGTTCTCACCTGGGCCCTCTTCTTTTTATATTATAAGTAAATAACATTTCCTTTCTTCTTAAATTAATACATTGCTTGTACCTATATGCTGACGACATGAAGCTTTTTATAGAAATACACTCAGGTTTTTTTTACGCGGGGGATACGTACCTCGTAAATAAACCGCGTTAATTCAAAAATCCGCGTAAAAACCTCGTAAAAAAATCCGCGTATAAAAAACCGCGTAAAAGAACCTGACTGTAATCAATGCAGAAGAATTCGAAATACTCCAGAATGAAATTAATGTATTCTACACTTGGTGCAACAAAAGTCAATTGCAACTCAATATTGAAAAATGTACTTCAATAGCCTTAGTAACACCACTAACAGACATTTTCTTAGGAAACCAACCAGTAGAAAAATGCAAAATCGTAAGAGACCTAGGCGTAGTCTTAGACTCTAAACTTACATTCATAGAACATTATAACACAATAATCAACAAAGCCAATAGTATGCTGGGCTTTATAGAACGCTTCGGCCATAACTTTCAAGACCCATATACAATCAAACTATTATATATTACATAAGTCCGACCAATTCTGGAGTACTGTAGCATTGTATGGAATTCCTTTATTGTAACACATGAAGAACGCATTGAAATTGGACAGCATTTCCCTTACCATCATATGAAGCACACTGCATGCTTATAGTCATACAATCACTTAAAGAACGCCGCGAACTTTCAATGCTTTATTTTATCAATAACATTATTTCTCAACGCGTGCAATCTTCTAATTTATTATCGCAACTAAATTTTTATGCACCCAGTCGTCAATTAGGAAATCGTAAAATATTTTCGGAAAACTCTCACAGAACTAACTACCCAAAAAATGGCCCAATAAATCGCATGATGCGTCACTATAATCAGCACTGCGAAAATATAGACATAACTATGGGCAGAAATCAAATCAAAAAACGACTACCTACTGGAAATAATGTATAGAATATAAGACAACATTGTATTATTATAACTGTAGTCTACATTTGCTTGACGAAATAAAAAAAATTTTGTTCAAGGAATAAATGTAGTAATGAAGATAGAAAATTAAATTAACTGAAAATATGATTGTAGATACTACGAAAAATATAGTTCAGCAGGTGAGACTCGAACCCACAACTTCCAATCTCCGGTCAGATGTGTTATCGTTACACCACCGCAGAACGTTAAAGACGTAGTTCTAGAATCAAGTTTTGTATCGCTTATCCAATTCTCGCACATCATACATTTACTCAGTAGAGACTATTATTTATAGCCGGCTATTATTTCTACACCCTTAGTGGAAGTTGGAATGACTTCTCAGTGTGAGAGATAGAAACGTGTCAGCGAGTTGCCACCTCTACCAGCAGCAACATCGACGTGCGTCACAAACATTGTTACTTTTTTTTTTTTTCATTTATTCCTTAAACAAAAAAATAAATATAGCATGACTTTGCATAGAGTTTTTAACGTGCGGTGGTGTAACGAAACACATCTGACCGGAGATTGGAAGTTGTGGGCTCGAGTCCCACCTGTTGAACTATATTTTTCTTAGTTTCTGCAGTCATATTTTCAGTTATTTTAATTTTTATATCCTCATTACTACATTTATTCCTTTAACAAAAAATTAAAAATAGCATGACTTTGTTTAGAGTCGAAAAAAGAAAAGAAATAAATAAATAAATAAGTTCTGTTTAAAATGGTGTCGAAACAGAAAGCTTCCCGCAAGCGTATTTTACAGTTCTTATTGAACTGCACAAGAATATTGACAAAGTTCACGGTCAGCTGTTTTGAAGGCGAAAATCTTCCGGGTTCGACTGTGTATAATTTCTTGCAAACCTCAACAATAATTCGTCAGAAAGTTAGTGGAAGGCCGGCCAAAGTAGTGGACAGAAAAGTACTTTTTCCTTCTTGTCTGAATCATGGTTTAAGCCTAGTAGTTTGATTATAAATCAGGATGTATACCAGAACGAATGATTGAACAAAATCTTGATTCCATCTATCCAAAAACTGGTATGGTGTTTTCGCAGGAGCAGGAGAGCATAACAAAATCATAACTCATCAATAACATAATTAGCTTTGGGGACTTATCGTGTTATTCGAAAGATATTCACGTTTCGTACATGGATATGAAAATATTATGAAATTTTGATATCATATCTCGCTATGCCTTTAATAGGATATTTGAGTTGCTTTTAAATATCTCATTAAAGTAGGTTTTTAAGTGAAAATTGTTCGTTATTGATTATTTATACTATATTCAGTTATGCATTTAGTGTTAAATGAATTGGAAATATCTGAATCGGTCATTTTTTGTGATTTTTGATTCAAATTATTGGTTTGTGTTTGAAATATCAAGCTTTGCTATTCATATAGTCTTGGAGGAACAATATTTTGGTATTATTTTTTGTTATTTTACCAACTATGTAAGCCATATTAAGATCAAAAAAAGGTGTATTGCCAATTACTGGTTGAGATATTATAATAGTATTTTCTCCTGCTTGGGTACCGATGAAAATTGTATGTTTTGGCGAAATAAAACATCATCACATTTCTTTAAAAAAAAACACAAAAGTTTCTGAACAAACACTCGAGTCGAGTGTACCCCAAATACGCAACCCAACGAATTTGCCCTAGTGTCACCCAATCGAAGATATCTTTGGGATTTTAAGTTGCTCCGGTGCAAAAAAGGCTGGTAATCAACGAGCTGCAAACAGTTGATTGATAAAATCAAGAAATGCATTCGAAAAGACGACGTGAAGATCAATCAACGCTCTTGTTCCAGCATCATAAGAAGACTCCATCGAAAGGCCATAGACTTTTCTTAAATGTTCATTTTTTCATTCATAATGGATGTTTCTTCATGAGAAACAAATTAGTTTTTTTTTTTTTTCAGGTACATCTGCTTTTCTTGACAGCAATAGGAGAAAATCCAAAATTTTAGTTGTCACCCATTACTTTTCTTTTTAACTTTTTGACTTTTTGACATGTTTATCTTCTACATTTAATTGGTCAAAACACCATGCCGGAGACAGGGAGATTGCGGGTTCAAGTCCCGTCGGGATGCGGTATATTTTTCCAAATCTGTATCATATTTCCAGTTCGCTTATATTTCGTTCTTCCTCTACTCACATACTGTCTGCTTAATGAACTTATCTTCTACACTCTTATATTTGTACCAAATACAAATTTCATGTGAACTAAACATTGAAAGTCACTGACTCTTATATTTTTCGGGTATTTGCACTTGAGTAACTTAAAATCCCAGTTAACGAGATTGCTTCCATGCTGCTGCACAACCGCAGGAAAATTACATTTTCAAATTTCTCACATATGCTCTAACGAAAAAAATCTCTTCAACAAACTACCCAAAGAGAATTCCCCCGAGCGAAATAGGATAACTTCAGTCGGCCGAGAATATATATGATCGAAGGCTTCCCCAGGAGCAAAAGCATAGGCAAACTCAAACAAAAAAAAAATAAAAGCTTCACAAATTTTCCAACCCTTCAAAAGCGCCCCAGAAATGATTGATGAGGTCGGGATAGTTTGGCTTGAGATAGTTCATTTTCACCAAACATGCTAGATATGTTATTCCAGCGCTCCTGCTTCGTCTCACCCTCTCGTATCCGCTCGATACATTTCACGAAGGTATGATGATGCATTTATGTTTCCAGAACCGGTTGAATTCCGCCATCGCTACTCGCTGCAATTCCGATCGTCGCCGTTTGTGTTTGAGTTCCAGCCGCAGGAAGAGGAATGTAGGGTAGGAAGCCCAGGCTCCCGAGGAAGGGGGGAAATAGTTGAACAGCAAAATTTCCGCCTAGAACTGCATCATTTTTGTGTAGTCCTAATGGATTGAGTTCGCGTCTCGCTTGCACATACTCCCGCACACAAACACACACTCATCACTAGTTGGCGATGACGCTGTTGGCAGTATTTTTCGAAATGGTAGTTTAGTAGGTTTTTCTTTCTCTCTCTCGGCATTGGCATCGGGGGCGCATAGTTCCGAACATATCTACCCCCCTGTTTGCCGATTTTATGGCAGTGCAGTACAGTAGTGCTCTTCAGATCAAATGGTGGTGGTTTGGTGAGAAGCTAAAGCTTTTAAAATTTCCATCAAACTTTAGTGCAAACAACTGCTCTCGGGCGGTGGATCGTAGCCGAAATGGCGTTTGTCTCTGGAACCTATTGGCACATGTGTATGTGTTTAAATGTATGTGCAGCATGACAAACACAACCGGAAAAGAAGCGGGTACCGCGAGGGGTGAGGGTGAATGTAAGCCGGCGGGGGTGTAGAACCATCCAAACAAGATCGTAAACTTGAGCGCAAATGCATCATCATCATCATCACCACCGCCATCATCATCCATCCACCAACGCCATCGCGAACCGGCCCAGAGTCGGTTGCTGTTGTCCGAACCCCGGGCTGGCGGTGGTCAGAAGTGAATAATGGCTCCTGACTGGCCGGACCAGTTTCAAATGAGCTCAGCTGGCGAATATGGATCAATTACTTTTTCCCGCACCGGAGGTTTTTTCATGTACTTCACAAATTTGCTCTGATAGCGCTTTTGCCGGGCTGAAAGTGCACTTTTTCTGGCTGTAAGTGCCGCGAGCGGTGCTTCTGCTGATGCTGGAGTTGCATTCCTGGACGAATTATGCTGGCAAACAGGCGCGCGAATGTTTAAACATTTGTGTTCGCCAACATAAATCCGTTAGAACCTATTATTGACTGGTTATCAAACTTGTCGGTTAATACAGACTAAACTATATGACAACATACACTGTTGGAACAACAATTGAAGCTCAGTTTGAGTGCACTTTATTAACATTAACATAACTTTGAACTCTACCGCAGACTTCTGATGTGCACTATAAACTGTTGTTCAGTCGAGTGGCCCTCATAGCTTTTTAGGAAATTTCGAATATAAAAATATTCTGCTCGGTCTTTTTTTAAGTTTTATTCCAATCTGCTGGATCAAATCCAGTTTGATCTCTCATTGTTCAACGGTAATTGTCGTTTAAATTAGTTCAGTTTTTCTATTTCAAGCAGTAAATGTGGAGTTGACGATTGAAAAATACATTTATCATGCATTTACTCAGTACAGAGTATTGTCTGGTGGCTGGCCGTTGTTTTCATGACTCTCACGTCACAGTGGGATTAACTGCATCAGTAAGAGAACGAAAAGCGCCAGTCTGCTGCCGTCTCTCCCAACAAAAAAACATCTTGATGTTTTGGTCCGTCATTAAATATTTATCTTTCTCATTTTAAATGACTATAATGCAAGTCAAACTATTATTATTTCTACTTCAAGCAGTTAGTGTGGAGTTGACGATTGAAAAATGTACTAATTGGGCAAATAGTTCTGTTCGCGCCAAAACTCCCGCCTCAGCTGGGCATTACTGTCATCCGTGAGTGACCAGCTGAGGCCCAAGCGACGCTGGTTTGCGCGCGATTATTTTAATCTTTGTTCTGGGTAGCGAACCTATACATTAGAGAAATGACAAGACACTCACCGTTAAGGCAACTGTCAACATCAAAACGGATAACGGCAATGCAAATTTATACAGCTCGCCCGTTTTGATGTTGACAGTTGCCTTAACGGTGAGTGTCTTGTCATTTCTCTAATGTATAGGTTCGCTAGTTCTGGGTCAACAATGCTGCCGTCCGAGAGGCAGCCTATAAAAGCGCTCTTCAGAGCAGCGCCAGTGTTAGTCGTTAGTGGTTAGTCGATAATCGTACGGTGGCAGCGCCGTCACGCTGCCCCGTTGTAAATATTGTACGGTATAGAATAAATGTAGTTAAGTAAAGACTTGCGTTTGCGTTCGCCGGGAAAAGAAAACTTGTCCCTGGGCCTTAATTGCCCATCGTGATGCCAGAGGGCGAAATCAATAACACACAACGTAGGGCCGTGCGCGATCATATTTGGTGCCGTGACCAGGATCGCGCCAGTTTGGCATCAGTGCTCGAGTTACGAGAAGTTTTCGATTCCGCGCGCAAGTGTTAAACAGAGTTGTTCTCGTCGTGTTAATGAACAAATCATCGCAACCACCGCAAATAGTTTTGCTGGGGCACTTCGAGTGTCAATTTTTACTAACCGCGACGTCACACTCATCAAACCAAACCTACGCAGCTGGGTAAAACGTTGAAGTTTTTTTTTTACGCTATCGATTAATTCCTCACGCGTTGAATGTCAGCCGACAGTTAGCAGTCGGTAGTCAGCAGTGACGCAACGCTGTGCCAGTCTTGCCGCAACGCAATGGCAACAAGAATAATTGCTAATGTGCGGTGAGTGAAAACAATAGCCAGATGTAGATTTGTACGTACAAAAGTGAGTGGAATTCGGACTACAAAGTTGAGTGAAGGTCAAACGGACGTTTGTTTTATGAATTTGCAACCGACAAAATGAAAATTAGAAGTGAACATTTTCGGACAATGATTCTCGTGTGCTGCTTTTTTACAAGAAGTAGAAAGTTGCCTTCAGCAATTGGCGAAGTATGCCGTTCGCTAATTTCAAGGAATGCTGATCAACGGGACGAATCGACACTCATCCGTTTCATCATGGGCAGCCACAAGCTAAAAGTGGCCAGGCGGTTCCAGTAATCGATGCCTCTAGGGGTAGCGCGTTTAGGTCAACCGCGGCGACCGAAAACTGCTGCCCCACAATCCTGCTTAGTTAAGTATTTATTTTTATATGCAACAATGTAGTACGTTTACGCTGTGACAATTTTTAGTTCGCGTCAGTCACCTGACTGTTTTCGATGGAGTTGAGTCTCCACCCGGACCGCTGCGTCCACGAGTTTTCGGAGTCGAACCTCCGCCTGGACCTCTGCGTCATTATGCGTGTTTGGAGCCGTGCCTCTCCTTGGATCCATGCGTCCCCGCCATGGAATGGTAAGCAGCCGTGCCTGCTTTCGATGGAGCTGTGTATTCATCCCGGACCCACGCGTCTGTACAGAGTGATGTTTATGGAACAGTGCCTCTATTGACGGACCTCTGCGTCCACGCTACTTTCGGAGCCGTGCCTCCACCCTTTCGGAGCGATGCCTCCAGGAGCCTAGCCTCCTTTGTGTGAATATTCGGAGTCGTACCTCCACCCTTCGGAGCCCTGCCTTCTCGTGTAGATAGTCGGAGCCGTGCCTCCACCTGCCGGACCCCTTTATTCGGAAAACGTTGAAACCCATGGGGTTTCAAGGGGGGGAGTATGTTCGCGCCCAAACTCCCGCCTCAGCTGGGCATTACTGTCATCCGTGAGTGACCAGCTGAGGCCCAAGCGACACTGGTTTGCGCGCGATTATTTTAATCTATGTTCTGGGTCAACAATGCTGCCGTCCGAGAGGAAGCCTATAAAAGCGCTCTTCAGAGCAGCGCCAGTGTTAGTCGTTAGTGGTTAGTCGATAATCGTACGGTGGCAGCGCCGTCACGCTGCCCCGTTGTAAATATTGTACGGTATAGAATAAATGTAGTTAAGTAAAGACTTGCGTTTGCGTTCGCCGGGAAAAGAAAACTTGTCCCTGGGCCTTAATTGCCCATCGTGATGCCAGAGGGCGAAATCAATAACACACAACGTAGGGCCGTGCGCGATCAAGTTCTAATTAACGATTTCCCCAGTTAGTACATTTTTCAATCGTCAAATCCACACTTACTGCTTGAAGTAGAAATGATAATAGTTTGACTTGCATTATGGTCATTTAAAATAAAAATGATAAGTTCAGTAATATCTACAAAATAGTAAATGCACAATTGATAAAACATATTTGCACCAATTTTGAAGGTAAATTACATGAGAGATGTAAATTACATGAGAGATGTTAAGCTCACAAACTAAATCTATGTTTTCGTCATTTCTTCAACATTTTTGTTTTTCATAATGTTAGTTGAATTTACATCTCCTCATTTTTTTTCTTTATAGCCTTGTGTTGACGTTTCTGCTAAAATGCTTGAAGTTTTTTATTAATTGACTGTTTGTTTGATGTTTTACACTATTTCAACTTGTTTTTTTTTCCTTTTTCCGTTTATCGCCTTGTTTTGGCGGTTTTTTCTTCAGCTTTTTCGATTTTTATTTTTTTTTTATTTATTTTTTTATTGGTATGTTGGAATTTATTCTCGATTTCCTCAATGTTTTTCTCTCTTATGTTTGTCACATTTTTTAAAATTTTTTTTCACAGTTTGTTGCTGCTTCTGTCTATTGATCATTTCGCCTTTCTTATCAATTTGTTGACACCTTTTGTATAATTGTTCACTTTTGATGACTTATTATTTGATTTTTTGTTCTACTTTTTCAGTTAGGTTTTACCCATTTTATTCCTATCTATTTATCGCCTCATTCTTGACGCAAAGACGATAAACAGGTTGGAAAGAAGGCCAGTTGGGGATACCCAAAATGAAATATAATCAAAAAAATTACGAGCATAGTTTATAAAACGCAAATTTTAAAGCAAAGTTAAAATCAAGGAAAAAAAATTAGTATTTAAAAAATGCTCTTCTTCTTGGTTCAGCCATAGTGCACATATTCAAATTTAAAGACGACTGTGACATGAAATTTCAAGGAAAATACGGCTGTTTCAGTCTTAAGGGTGTATCAAAACGCTACTATGTCTTATGTCCGACGTTTCGGCCTTTGGACTTGGTCTTCCTCAGGGGATATAAAGTGGTACCGTTTTCCGTTCAGCGTACAAAGCTTTACGATAGGTTGTTACGATAGTGTAAGTTAGAGTTCATCTTGGTGTTACCAGAGGTGCAATAAAAAGCCCGAGAAAACGAATTAAATCCACCAACGCATCGTGCTTTGTGATGTGGTACTTTGAAGGAGAACCTATCGATAGCTATGACAACCTATCTTAAAGCTTTGTACGCTGAACGAAAAACGGTACAACTTTATATCCCCTGAGGAAGGCCGAGTCCAAAGGCCGAAACGTCGGACATAAGACAAAGTAGCGTTTTGATACAAGACTGAAAAAGCCGTATTTCCCTTGAAATTTCATGTTACAGTCGTCTTTTAATTTAAATATTTAAAAAATGCCAAAAAATGTAAAAAAACTGTGTAACAAATATGTCAGAAGGGATGGTTAAGGTAAAATTTCGGTAAACAAGTCAAAAACGAATACCAAAAAATAAAAACATGGTGGCAAATGAATCGAAAGGAGGCAAAAACTAGTTGAAAATAGTATAGAACAGTGAACAAACAAATCAATAAATGAGAAAAAGTAACAAAAGTGTAAAACAATTTAGTATTAAGGTTGAATTTGCAACAAACAATGTCAACAAGAGGCTATGAAATAAGAAAAAACAAGAATAAGATGCAGAGTGAGCTGAACAATAGCAAAAAAACAACAAAATGACATGTGAAATGGGTTAAAAAAATAAAAGACTAAGCATTGGCAAATCAACAAAAATGAAATAAGATAAAGTGAATTTAAAAACCACTTAAAATTCAGATAAAATTTGAAATTCAAAAATTTGATCTCTATTGAGAAAGGTGAAAAGTAGAAAAAAGTAGTAAATAGTAAAATATAAAATCATTAACAAATCGAAAAATAAATAAAAAAAAGTTGCAACCATAGTTCAAACAAAAGTGAAAAGAAATTAAATAAGAACTTAAAACAACTACTGAATGTTCCAATTAAGAATAACAACTTAGAATAACAAATTTCCACAGAATTTATATAAATAAGTAGACGAAGAATAAAAAAAATTGAGGAGAGAAAATACAGTCATACCTCGATATAAGGCAACTTTATCATAATTTTCGTTACGTTATATCGAGTTACGTTATATCGAAAATTCTTGATGGTTACTCAGAAGTGCGCGAAAACTTATTTCCCTTCGCCCAAAAGTATATATAAACCTGTATTTTGTCTCTTTAAGACAATTTCGTAGACAAACAAAACCAGTCACAAAACATTGAAAGAATAAATGTCTATTTTACCCCATTTTACGGTACTTATCGGTTTCAAAACTTACTTAAAACATTTATTCCGAACATTATACACCCCAAAAATAATTGTTGTACTTTAATTTTGGGAAATTAAAAAAAGTTACGTTATATCGAGGTAACAGTTACGTTATATCGAGTTACGTTATATCGAGGTTGCCTTATATCGAGGTATGACTGTAGTGAAACAGAAGAAGAGAAAGAAAGCGAATGAAAACTATTGACAAAAATAAGAACACAAAAGTAAAGAGAAAAGAGAAAAAATAACGACAATATCAAGAAGGAAAATAGAGGAAGGCAAAAAGAGATTTAAGAACAAAATGAACAGTGAAAAAGTAGGAGGAAAAGAAGAAAAAAATGTTAAAGATATGATTAAGAATATATAAGAAGAAAGAAGAATAAAAAATAGAAACAAAAACAATGTAGAAAAAAAGGGATAAAAGATAGAGAAAAATGGGAAGGTAAGATAAAATAAGGATAAACAACGCAAAAAAGAAGGAGAAGCAAAACGAAACAAACGCATTAAAAAGCCCTTATTTTTCGAAAATATAAAAAAAAAATAATGAAGAATAAGATTTAATAAAACACCAAGGAGGAAAAAAGAGGTTCGCAAAACAAGAAGAAGTCGAGTTAAAAAGAATAGAAGAGTAAGGGATATAGAAAAACAGTAAAAATACATAAGAAAGAATAATATAAAAAAAACTGGGAAGCAAAAGAAACGCAAAATATAAAAAAATGAGTAAAAAAGAAACGGAAAAAAGATTGAGGAAAAAGTAAAATAGATAAGAATGACAAAAATATGGAATACAAAAAATGTACAAATTAGACTTGACAAAAAATACAAAACCAGACTAACTTTTCCCACAGCATTGTATACCACAGGATAACAATGTCGAAATAGAACAAGAAAGTTATAAAATTTCATAGTAGGGTCAAAATTCGTTAAACGGATCACTAAAAATCGCGATGTCTAATTTTTTCAAATAAGTATTAAAAACTTCAGAGTTTCACTCGGGAAGTTGATTTTCCAATTTTTACTGAATTTGAGTAAGTTTTCAAGTTGTTATTGTCATTTGAAATTTAGGTCAAACTTGTTTTTAAACAGACCTAGCTTTAAAAATATTGCATCGAATTTGATGAAATTTTCACAGCAGATGCCGAACGCATTTTCAAGCGAGAAGCGAGTGAGCAGTACTACTATTGACAATGCACAGATTCAGTTATATGCAAAAATTCTGTGAGGTTTGTAAAATTAGTTTGATAGAAATGATTTTTAGTCGCAAAATAGTCAAAATATGCTTAATCTGTTACTCAATTTAAAGATGAAGACAGTTTACTTCATGCCCCTAACAACTCGCAAGCCTTACTACACATTTTACTAAAAATATAATCCAAAATTTAGTTAGGGGACAACCGTACAGAACGCATCAGCGGAGTAAGAACACCCGTGCTATTCCTTTTAGTCATTATGGTGCACTTTTTGGTATGAGAACTGAAGAGAACTGGGTTTAGGAGCATTTCTCGCTTGAAAATGCGTTGCGGCACCAACTTTGAAGGCCCATATCTTTTGATCAAAAAATAACACCACCGCGAAATTTTCAGGGTAGTTTCGAAATTTTGTCAAAATTACTTGTGATTTTTTACAGATTTTTCAGTGCCCCAGAACATAGATTTTCAACATATTGTTTTAAATAGTTACTATTGAAAATATATTTTTTTCTCCAAAAAATATTTTCGTAAATTACAACTTAGGATGCATCTGCTGTGAAAATTTCATCAAATTCGATGCAATATTTTTAAAGCTAGGTCTGTTTAAAAACAAGTTTGACCTAAATTTCAAATGACAATAACAACTTGAAAACTTACTCAAATTCAGAAAAAATTGGAAAATCAACTTCCCGAGTGAAACTCTTGAAGTTTTTAAAACTTATTTGAAAAAATTAGACATCGCGATTGTTAGTGATCCGTTTCACGAATTCTGACCCTGTAATCATTTTTAATCAACAAGAAGTTACAATAACTGTAACGGGCAAAACTCAAATCCGATTCTAGTCACTTCTGGTGTCCCCCAAGGCTCTCACTTAGGACCGTCTTCTTTTCATCTTGTACGTTAACGACTTTTCTTTTATTCTTATAAAACTAAAAGTGTTAAGTGTTCCAGAATGAAATATACATATTCTAAGCACGGTGTAAAAAAAGCTTACTAGAGCTAAATGTGAAAAATGCAACCTAATATCATTCTGTCGAAAAAGAACAACACCAGTGTTGGAATAATCATGATAAAAAAAGTTCACTCGCCGCTCAATGCAAAGAAAAATCGCCGGAGAACTTTGCACAAGAAGATCATCAACGATATTTGACCTGAAAATTCATGATAACACCATACGAGAATCAGTTTCAGCGGGCATCGTAGAGGATAATTTTTCCTCCATCTCACATGCGAGCGAAACGCAATCGGTATTTGAATCATTCGAGCATCTTATCGCCTTCGTGCTTTTCTGCTTTAAAAATAGGTAGCCTATATCAACGAACGCACGAACTTATATTGATATTCGGTTTTCGTTTCACTCAACCGCTCGGGTGAGAATTGTGTTAGTAGTTGTTTGGAAGTCTTACAGACTCGACAGTCGACGTGCATTTTTGGCTGTGACAGTAATTGGATGCGAGCTTTTAAGCAAGGGGTAATAACCGGAACCAAAGTAAACGGTTTAAAATCTACAAAGCTGTAGAAGAGAATGATAACTCATCACATTCGAATTGCCGTGCGTAATTGTGACTATGCACAAAGTAATAAACTGGCACTTATTTACCATTTGAACTTGACCTTATGTTTTCTTTTTCATTCACCTTTTTAGGTGCTGTTATAGCATATGTCTGTGTTAATAAACAGAAGGTCGAGCTTCGAATCGGAATAAAGCACCAAGGCTCTGTTATGCTTTGTTAAAGCGTATGAATGCTTTACTATAAAAAACACTTCATTTTCTTCTGTTCGATATATAATTAAACCTATCCCAACGGAGAGAAATGACTTTTCAACTCTTATCGCTCATAAACTCAGTTTGGACTGCTATCTGCAACGACTATAAAGCTCTACATTAGAACCACCCATCAGCCCCTTCAGTGCATTTGTCGTGAATGAAATGTATACAATCAGTCATCTGGGTGGAGAGCGGGTAAAGATCGGGATATTTCGTCGAACAAGATCACGAATCTTTTTATGATACACTAAGGTCGCTTTCTATGCGGTTTTATTTTACGCGGCTTTTTTAAGGCGGATTCCGGAATTTACGCGGTTTTTTAACGCGGCACGTATCCCCCGCGTAAAAAGCGACTTTAGTGTATTTCATCTATGATGTTTGCATTGGGTATATCATGAGCGAATGTGATGTAAAGAGATAGACAAAAGCACGATCGGATTCTCTCCATTTCGTGGCATCGGTGAGTTGCGCAGAGTCAAGTTCATGAAGTTTCATTTTCTCGCACCTCGAAGTTCAATCGGGATATATCAGCGTGTGAAACGGACGACACTTCGGAAGCGAAAACGTATCGCATTTGAAAATGATATTTTGCAGACAATTCCAATACTGAACAACACCAAACATTACAATATCATTAGGAAACCAAACTGTACCAAATTGTGAAAGAGTTGGGGACTTAGGAATTCTCTTAGAATCTAAACTAACCTTCATTGACCATTACAACACAATAATCCACAAAGCTAAAAACATGCTAGGCTTTAAAAAGCGCTTTTGATACAACTTTCAGGATCCGTATACTATTAAAACATTATATATGCCCTATGTAAGATCAATACTGCAGCATTGTATGGTCACCCTATACAATCACGAACGAAGAAAGAACAGAATCAGTACAAAAGCAATTTTTATTGTATGTTCTTCGTAAATTAGGTTGAACATCATTTCCTCTGCCACCATATGAAGCACGTTGCATGCTCATAAACATACAATCATGGAAAGAGCGTCGTGAATTTGCAATAGTGTCATTTGTAAACGACATCGTTTCGCAGCGCATTGATTCAGCTACACTTTTATCTAAGCTAAATTTCAACGCACCTATTCAACAACATCGAAATCTAAACACGTTTGCCACCAATCATTACCGCACAAATTATGCAAAATTGGGACCTTCGAATCGTATGAAGTCCACTTACAATCAATATCAACCATTGACTTTAAAATGTCTTGGCATGAACTTAAACACTTTTTAACCTAATACGCAATCGCAACGCTTAGTGAATGAAATAAAGTTTGTAAGTAAACATTGTAATTTTAATTTAAGGAGTAAATGTAGTAATTAAGATAGAAAATTAAACTAACTGAAAATATGATTGTAGAAACTACGAAAAATATAGTTCAGCAGGTGGGACTCGAACCCACAACTTTCAATCTCCGGTCAGATGTGTTCCCGTTACACCACCGCAGAACGTTAAAGACGTAGTTCTAGAATCGAGTTTTGTATCGCTTATCCGATTCTCGCACTTCGTACATTTACTCAGTAGAGACTATTATTTATAGCTGGCTATTGTTTCAACACCCTCAGTTTCTACAATCATATTTTCAGTTAGTTTAATTTTCTATCTTCATTACTACATTTACTCCTTAAATTAAAATTAAAAATAGCATGACTTTGCTTAGAGTCGAAAAAAGAAAAGTAAAAATGTTTGTGACGCAAGTCGATGTTGCTGCTGGTAGAGATGGCAACTTACTGGCACGTTTCTATCTCTCACACTGAGAAGTCATTCCAACTTCCACTGAGGGTGTTGAAACAATAGCCAGCTATAAATAATAGTCTCTACTGAGTAAATGTACGAAGTGCGAGAATTGGATAAGCGATACAAAACTCGATTCTAGAACTACGTCTTTAACGTTCTGCGGTGGTGTAACGGGAACACATCTGACCGGAGATTGGAAGTTGTGGGTTCGAGTCCCACCTGCTGAACTATATTTTTCGTAGTTTCTACAATCATATTTTCAGTTAGTTTAATTTTCTATCTTCATTACTACATTTACTCCTTAAATTGAAATTAAAAATAGCATGACTTTGCTTAGAGTCGAAAAAAGAAAAGTAAACATTGTATTAGAATATTGTTTATTGTCTACTTCTGATTGAAGAAATAAATAAATAAATGAAAACTTAAATTGAACAATTTGTGAACAACACAAACTAAAAATAAAATCAAAAATAACACTGGTGAACACAAGTTTTGCCTAAGAAATCAAATTTGAAAAAAAGCAAAAGATTATTACTTTTTAACCATCACTGTGAATTTTGGTGCCTCTAGGAAAAGCTGATGAATGGTTAAAGGCCGCAAAGTAATTACTCGCCGGGTCCATCGCTTGTACATTTACTTACGAAAGAACTTCATTCAAGTCTTTAAGGACTTTACGCACTTCTTAGCGGGCAAATGGTACCAGGATTCACAAGAACGTTTAAAAAGTTATAATTTTTAATTTTTATTTCGATTATTATTTCGATTTGGTCAACATGTGTAATATACGCAATGTTAATGTGATAATGAACAACAAAAAGAGATAAAAAAATCATACCTGAAAGAAGAAAATTCACATGAAAACATAAAGTCAAGTCCAATTAATTTCTGGAGGTCCAGCCTAAAGGCGGAAACTTGAAGTTCTGGTAAAGCCTATAAGAAAGTTAACATATTAAAACACATGTGGCAAAACTGAAAGCAATAATTCCAAGTACAAAGGGCAACCCAACCGTCATTGAATCTACGAAAACGAAGCTCCAATTATTATGTAGTTCATAAAATTGAGCAATCGCTTTAGACAAAGAAATTGTTCGATCACTTTTCTAGATATTAAAAGAGCGTTCGATAATGCTCTTGCTACAGCTCAATGCGTTCCGTGATGTAAGTGAGGGGCCTGAATAACTGTATTATCGAATGGATAATGGCGATGGTTAAAGATCGAGAAATTTCTGCTGACCTTAGAGATGCGTAACTAACTGTTAGATCGATTAAAGACTGTTCTCATGGAGGAGTTTTTTCACCTTTATTGTGGTCCTTAGTGGTAGACAAACTTACCAAAAGGTTAGCAGAACTAGTATATTGGGTGATTGGTTTTACAGACTATATCTGATCGGTTACAAACAGCGATCAATGCAAAACGTAATTCTATTACCCCAAAAAAAAGTTTCAGTACCTCATATCTATTTTCGGACCACGGAGATGGCTATTTGGGATTCATTTACTATCTTCAGAGTACAGCAAAAATTCAGTAGCTTCTGCTATTGTATACCGAGTTTACCTCTGCTCTTCCGAAGACTGTGACGGAAAGGATTGTATTGTTCTATCCTTCATATAATATCTATTAATATTATAAAATTTTGAATGATAAATTGTAAAATATCATGAAAAAATTCTAATGTTCTAGAAAATCCCAAATTCATCCAGTAGATTGCATTTAACTATAATGCGCAAAAATTAAAGGGGGTTCCAAGGTACGCCCCATTCGGCCGAACGCCAACATATTTCCGTAGACCCCCTAACCCCCCCCCCCCCCCCTTGACACGTACAAGTGCTACATGGATAAAGCATAACATAAGTTTACGGCTGGAAGCGCGAGCGAGCTGAACTTCGACACGGCACATACAGAAAGCGATGGGATATAAAAATTGCCTCGACCGAAAATTTATTTCGTTATGTGTATTTTTTTTTCCGATGGCATTTAAATGTGATTTTTATGCCTTGGCAACTTTTATTCATTCTTAACCGGAAAAACTCCGTTTTTTTTTTCTCTGATGCATCTCCCATCAATATTTAATTGAAACCCATTTTCCAATTTCCCAAACGGATCAGCGTCGGTAAGCCGAACATAAATCATCCAGCGGACAATAATTGCTGTGCAATTTTTGTCTTTCCCTGTAGCGAACCAAATAAAAAAAAAGTGCACCATCGAAACGGTATGAATTATGAGTCCCCTTTGGGTTGCGAGGAGGGTTGTCGTGAGTCTTTTGTTTCGTCGAAATTTCACCACCAACCAGTCAGGAGAGAGGAGGGTCCGACACCTTCACCACCAGGCCCGGGAGTAATGAAAATGTTATTGTGTCTCAAAACAATTTTTGAAAACATCGCGCAACTATTTCCGAACCGGAGCAAGGCGACGGTCTCAACCGGGGTGGGGGTGGCAGTCGGGGCCAGTTGACGCCAAGCGCGGCAGTCAATATATAAACAATAGAGACTGCTCCGGTGTCGGGGGGCTTTTGGTTATTTGTCAGGGTGTTTTATGAGTAGGATTTAAAATTTATTGGGTCGTGGTGGATATCTGTGCACCGATAGGATTTTATTTTCGGTTGTTTGCTTTCTATGAGTTTGCTCAACAAGCGAATTAACGTTGCTGTAAATGTGCAGTGGCTCGTAAGAGGATTCACCAGACCCGATAATAATAACCCAGTGTACAAATATGTGTACTGTCGGCTGTTGATTCACGGGATCTCATTGTCACTGTGCACTGTTATCTCTCGAGAGCTCAATCGCAATAACTTACGCCACGGCACCGGCGATTGAATATTAATCTATTTTTGATTACACTAACGGGCCAAATCATTGGGGCAACTGTTTTGCTTACAGCCAATTGATTTACCAACCTAATTTTGACCTGTCTGTCCGTCTGTCTGTCTGTCTGTCTATCGTTTGAGTCCAAAATGTGTGTCCCATATTGCGCTCGTTTTGTCACTGGGCAGAACGAACGAAGAACGGTTCGTTTCCCTAGTGCGAAGAATTTGACATGTCATGACATTTCCGGTTTCGTTTCGATTTATTCGAAACACCAATGTGAGAGACCAGGCGAATCTAGTGATGCATAATATGCACGAGCATGGTCGTGCGTAGGATTTTTATCTGGGGGTGAAACTGGGTAGGAACGGTTGAATCTCTATTCTGTTATCTACTATATTGCGAATTTATAACTGCCTCATGAAATGAAATTTTCGTCAACAAGAAATATACAAAATTTCGTCATGGTTTTTTTTTATCGCTAAATCTCAAATTTCAAACCGTAAGTATTCTGATGAACTTGAAGAAAGTCAACTGATCACCTACAATTGAAACCCAGTATATCACCAAAAAATGAGGAATTGTTTGCGGGTAATTGGACGTTTGGGTGTCGACGGTCAAAACAGGTTGGCTGCAGTACTACGGAGAGGAATGATAGCAGATCCGAACGAAAACTGTTGACGGTATCGTAGACGACTGTAAGAAAGACGTATCGATGGGGTTTAAGGTCGAGCCAAACACACGAGAATATAAGGCGAAGGCAATTCCGCCTAACGTTAGCGCGAGTCAACTGACGGTGACGGTGACGGACTCTCTTCAAGAAGACTCAAGCTATTTTAAAGCGGTGGAAAATGTGACGGCAACCCCATTCCTCTCATGTATGAGAAATACGCAAAAAATCTGTATAAATACAGATAAATCTGTATATGTGGCATCACTGATTGTGACCACTTTACCGTCCAAACAAAACAGCATTGCTGAAAATGAATTCCGCTTGATTGAAATGATTCGTCAAAATGTATATTCAAATTAGAGGCAAAAACTCTTTTATACTTTTACATTTGAAAATATGTTTTCATCCCTAAATAGACGGTTGATTTTAGTTTTTACAAAGCTGAGAGATTATCGAATTAAGCTTTACGTCTCATTTTCTTCGGAAGCAGATTGGTAATGCGGCAGAACAAGGCAATAGTGACGCCGGACAAAAGCTTGTTTGATTCCTCGTTATTGCGGATTGATGTGAGATGATTTTTGTTTTCTTATTATCACTAACAGCGTTCCGCGCCAATTCCAACAGTTTTTTTTTGGCATGTCACCCTTCTAAAATAAGAAGTAGTTCTACGTCAAAAAGAGTCCACAAAAAAAGAACAAAATCTTTCCTGAAACAAAGAAGTTGCCAAAATATATTTAAATAGACCAGAAAACTCTGAATTGTATAATAATTTCTAGAGGTCAGCATAACAGGCCGGTGTAAGTCCTTATCTTCATGAAGACTTACGTCATATTGAAGTGGGGCGGATGTAGCGGCAGCCTCGTTTCTCCCATATTAACATAGCAAGGTCCGTCCTTTGTTTGACGTAGCTAGAGCCAGTAAATGGACGTCAGTAACCCAGGGGAAATCTTCTCGTTACTGAAGCTTTCATGATAAATGAAAAAGAAAGCCACAGAATGGCTTAAGACTAAATTGAATAGAAGAGTAGGAGCTATTGTAAGTGATGAATTTAATCTTGATTCCTCAAGCATTCCGTTTGATCGCATGACCGCACGTGCGTCGAACTTCTAATTTCTAACCGATGACAAGTTCCGGGTCCAGTGCCCCCACACAAGTCAAAGATAAATGCTAACAGTCTTAAAAAAAAAACTAAACCAAACGAAATGAAAATGAATACCATAAAATTTGATTAGATAGAGAAAATAGAAATAGAAAAACAGAAAAAAACGAAAAGGTACATTTAACGTTTGCGAAAATAGTAAAATCATAAAAATACTAAAACAAAGATACATACAAACAAAGATACATAGAAAAAAAAGTTAAACTAATAAAGAAAAGACTCCAAGAAAATGAATCAAAATGTTTCCTGAATAAAGTAATTTTCAAAAAATAAAATAAAGGAATTGTCAAAAAATATTTCTAAAGAACAGAAAACTTCGAGCAGAACAAATCAAGGAAAAACCAAAACAATCAATCCTTATAAGAAGTGAAAATACTTAATAAATGAAAATAATGGAATATACGAAAATAAATCAAATATAAACAAGCCGATTTCACAAGTTCCTGAATTTAGAACAAAATGTTCAAGTGTCAATAAACTAGGGAGTGAAAGCGTTCATAATATTGAAAATGACTTGACATATGGTAAAGAAAAACAAATGTAACAAAAATTGTAAAATATGTAAGTGATAGATTAATATTAGATAGATATTAGATTAGATAGATTAATATTTCTTATATTCTATAAAAAACTCAGAGAAAATTACTAAATTTCGAAGAAAATAAGAGATAAAATAGAGCAGTTTCAAACAAAATTTCCCAGTTTTAATATTTTTTTATATTGTCATTTTTGATTTATGGTGGCGAACCAGCCTGTGGCAGAAAGCCACGCTAATAAAGTAATAAAAAAAAATTTTTGATTTGGCTGAAATTTTGCATAGACGTATCTATAGGCAGAAGATGCCATTTTGTGCTATTGGTTTATTTTTTTGGAATACGACTCATTTTTGAGAAGCTATTGAAAATGCTATTTTGGGAAGGTATTGATGATTAAAAATATTATTAGAGTCAAAACGGTTTGTTTGATCGGTGTGACGTCTTCAACAAAGTTGTAGATAATGAACATTCTGAAAAAAAAAAATTTTTTTTGAGAAAAGTAAAAGAAAAATTAAAAATTATTTCACTCAAAAAGTTCATTTTTAAAAAAATCCGATCATCGAGAAATCAAGAATAAAAAAGTTGTAATTTTTCGAAAACAAAATTAATTTTTGTCACATGGTACATTTTTTTATGTAAGGACAAAACTATTAGCTACAAAATTGCCAAAGATATGCCATTCAAACAAACCGTTTTGACTGTAAAAATATTTTCAATTCCAAATAGAATGCTCTATTGCAAATTAAAACTATTTCTACAGCCAAAACGGTTTGAATGATTAACATAGTGTTTTCGGCAAAGTTGTGGATAATAATTTTGTCCTTCCAAAAATATATGCCTCTCGAAAATAAAATTAGAAAAAATTTTGTTTTTAAATTCATAACTTTTTTTTCTTGATTTCTCCATGATCGGACCGATTGCATTGTTTAGGTAATCTTTTTTAGTATCTATGAAAATGAAATAAGATTTTTTTAAAATGAGCTTTTTAGTAATTGATATTTAATTTTTCTTTTAACTCTTTTCAAAAAATAAGTAATTTTTGTTTAGAGTGTTTATTTTTTTCGAAAAGACAAATTTACCATCTACAACTTTTTCGTGGACGGCATACCGATCAGACAAACTGCTTTGGCCTTTGAAATATTTGTAATCATCAACACCTTCCCAAAATAGCAATTTTCAAGAAATTCTCAAAAATGAGTCGAATTCTAAAATTTTAAACGCCAAATATTAATAGCGCAGAATGGCACCTTTTTCCTATAGAAACGTTTATGCAAAGTTTCAGCTAAATCGAAAATTGGTTGCCCGTTTTTGTGGAGAGAATTTCAAGGTCCATGGCTTACATTTTCAACCTAAGCCAAAGAAGTTGTTTTATGAAAATTAGGCATACAAGTAAAAAAAAGTCTCGCGAAACGTCATAAGAGTGAAACGATTGCAAAAAATTGATTCAGATAATAAACCAAATCAAACCTGGCTTATAAACTATCAACACTTTTATTCGATTCGCTTCGTTAGTGTGCGTCGCAGTAGGCTTTCGCTCGTAAATATTGAACGACCGTCGCGGCTCTCGCACTCAGAACAAATGATAGAATGACCTTCGCGCATCGAAGAGATACATACTGTCATACTTTGTTTTATTTCTATCTACTTCATTCTAGATTTATTGAGAAATATTATTGTAAGATCAGTAATTTCCAAAATCTCCACACACGTAATTCTCATCTCTAGAAAAAAGTCAAAACACGTTCAGGGAAAAAACGTCATAATGGCAAATACTAGTTTGACATGTTTGTTAAATATGTATTTGAACAGTGAGCTTTGTCAACGTCAGAAGCAAAAGAAGACGATTATCGCAGTAAAAAGTTGTTCCACCGTGACAACAAGAGCCTGAATTAAAGTTGTAATCAGAAGAACCGATGCTTAAAAAAATAAGAAAAAAATCAATATAGGGTATCGAACGTCTTTGGCAATGGTTTTCTTTGGACAGCTACCCTAGCTAATAGAATAAAAAAAAATGATGAAGATACACAAAAAATGGACAAAACAACAAACAAAAAAACAGTTAAATAGATTGGAAAATAGAAATAAGCATCAAAAAAGTCAATTAAACATAACCTAGTCATAAATGGACATAAAACTTAAAAACATTACAACAATGTCTCAAAATTTTATTAGATAAATGAAATTCAATCCTACAACAATAAGTCAAAACAAAGAGTCAAAAATTGAAAGAGTAAAAATTAAACATTTACTCGTAACCTCAAGTGATCAAAGCATCAATTCCTGGGAAAATCAAAATAATCAATGTGGGGAGCAGTTGAAGAAAACAAAAAAACTGTCACTGCAGGTTCTCACTAAGCTTTGATTTCATTAATGATAGAACTAAAAGTGAACTGAAAAATCAAAACCATTCTAAAAATACTTAAATAAATAAAAAAATATATCAACAACAGTTTACCAACCGCGCTTTTTGTTTTGCAAAATACAAAAATGAATTAAAAAGTTATAGTCCATTTTTACATCCCACTTATAGGAAGCCAAATATGTAAAATTTCAAACAAAGTAATGAAAACTTTAAAATGTTTTGATACGGTTTAAAAAATGCTAAAAGAGTAGAAAATAATTTTAAAATATCAAAATAAAACACTAACCTAAAATAAAACAATTCAATAGAAAATTTTATAAAAGGAAAAAAACCTCAATAAGTGCATTAAGCAGACAGTATGTGCAGTAGGGAAAGCGAAAAATAAGCGGACCGTCGGGATGCGGTATATTTTTCAAAAATCTGTATCATATTTCCAGTTCGCTTTTTTTCACTTTCCCTACTGCACATACTTTCTGCTAAATGAACTTGTGTGTTAACGGGTAAAATCCGTTGTTAAAAATAGAAGTTCAGTTCGAAAAACATCAATAAGATTTACAAAATTACTAAAACGAGATAAAAATAAACTTATTTAAATAGGACATAAAAGCGGAAACAAGCTCAAAAATAAAGTCCTAAAACGTTACGAAAATCCAACAAAATATTCGAAAAATGTTTATCTGATTCGACTCAAACGAGTTCAAAATAAAACAATGATAGGCATCGTACACAAATAACGTAACGCATTAAGGGAACGGAGGGGGGTTGAATGTGCGTTACTTATTATTACATAGGGTGGAGGTAGGCTAGCTGAGACAGTAAGGGGCCATCCACATACCACGCGGACAGCTTTGGGAGGGGGGGGGGTGTTTGCTAATGTCCACGGTCCATACAATTTTTTTTTAAATTTATATGGGTCGTTGTCCACGGAGGGGGAGGGGGGGGGTCAATATCTTTAAAAATATGTCCACGTGGTATGTGGATGGCCCCTTACGTAACTGTAATGTTTGCTCAAAATTAAAAATTTGGATAGGGGTTAGGTTGTTTGGCGTTACGTAGCGGGTAGCGGTCTGAAATCTAGATTTTTAGCGTTATGTAATTTGTGTACAACGCCAAAGAGCAAAACAAATCTATCATGGAAAAAAATAAGTTGTTTAAAAAGTTCAATTAGTACTGTGGATTCGTTGCTCTTTACCTTAAATAGCTTGAATGGTTCTTCTTCTATATTCATTCTATTCACCAATTTCAATAAATATATTACATTTTATTTTTCTTTGCTTCATTACTGAGAGGCAAAGATTCCATACGGTGGATTATATGGTGAAAAGCAGCCATTTTATGTTGAAAGGAGTGGTCAGCGATTATAAGAGTGGTTTGGTATCGGTGGGTTTCCCGAAGATTTCGAATTCAAAATGGTTGGAGTTTTTAACAACGACTGCATCCATAAAAGGAGCCTGTTGTTGAAGAGGTTGTTTTTAAGACATTACCACAAGGTTAAGAAGTAGAATAACGACAGCCTGTTTTATGCCAAGAAGTGTTTTTGCAATAGGTTTGGAAATACACTCGGTTGGGGTTAATCAATTTAATGATGTGAAGCGGTATATTTTTTCGTATTTTTGTTTCGCATTTTTTTTTTGCTTTGAAAGTGAACGAAATTCGTTGAAAACTGACTGGGTTTAAAACATTTTAAAGTGGGCAATTTTCGTAACGCTCTCGATGTTTTCGGTTTTACAATTTGTACCCCTATAATCTAACGGGTTTATCGGCTTAATTAGTCTGTGTATACAAACAAAAACGATTTGTTTCTTATTATTCCGATAGTTTCGGTGACTTTATTTCTTTAATCTTTAAAGGTCAAATAAAGTCATCGAAACTGTCGGAATAAAAAGAAACTAATCGTTTTTGCTTGTATACACGGACTGATTAAGCCGATAAACCCGTTAAACTAATCGTTTTCTGTCGTCATATAAATAAATGTACCCCTATATATGTTGCCGTTAGACGTAATTCTACGTTTAAAGAGCACTAATCGCTGTGCTTAAGTTGACTCTGTTGGAAGAGAAATGAAAAATGAAAAGAAATTGTATTGTATTAATTTTTTCATAAATGCTTCATGATCGCGTGCGATTTCCGCTATTCTGGTTTAGAGCTAACTTCTGAACAGCCCCGCCCTAATTGCAAGTTCAGTTTCGTGATACGGATTCACAAAAAATGATTTCTTATGGTCATTCTTTCAAACCTGTGGAAGAGCTGAATGACCCCTCAGGTTTAAGGCTCTCTGATAAAAATCTAACCAAATCTGTCGAGCCGGGTCGATAGGGTTCTCATAAAGGCAACAAAATAACATGTATCGTGTCGTGCTCCGGCCCCGTGTCGAAAGGAAGCAGATTGTTGTGTATTTGATATTGCTAATGGTAGACATGAGTATGAAGGTCGAAATTCTGCTGTGATGTCAAACTATAGCCGTCTTCTTTAAGACGTTACATCCTTGTTAATGCAGTATAGTGAAGACCAGCTATACCGCCGGTTATGCACAGTATCAACAAATTGCAATAAACATCACATTGCTGTGCATTTGCAGCAGCATCAAACCACATGTGCAGTTTAATAATAACTATTCATTATGCTCTTCCAAATTCATATAGTAGCCTTTAAAAAGGCCGATTACTGCAATTGTCATTTTCATTCAATTATCGCATAAATGCTTCATGGTTAGATCGCGTGCGATATCCGCTCTGACTTAATAAATTTTTCGAACATTGGAGAATGATATAACTGGAAATAGAGGCGTGACTTCTTTATTTCCAGTTGTACCATTCTCCAACGTTCGAAAAATTATATTTCGTATGTCGCAATACTAATGTACGAAAATGAATCTCATCTTATTATGGTTTAGAGCAGCGGTTCTCAACCTGAGGTACGCGTACCCCTAGGGGTTTTACATATTCTGGTTAAGAGAGCCTTCAGGGGGTACGCGAAAAAAAAATCAGTGATGACGGACAAAGCTTTTATTATAATACTTTATTTGTTGTTCAAACATGCTTTTAAAACATGACTGTAGCAATCGAACAAATCACAGTTCAATTTGAAACCTGAACTAGACTACCACAACGTGATCTACCACTACCTTCTATCACTCTGCGAGAACATTCCAAGCCAGGGGGTACAATTGATTTGGGAAATATCGCCAAGGGGTACACGGACGAAAAAAAGGTTGAGAACCGCAGGTTTAGAGCTATCTTCTGAATAGCCCCGCCTTAATTTCAAGTTTCCACAGTTTGTCTCTGTTTCGTAACACGGATGTACAAGAATGATTTCTAGACATGAGTATAAATGGCTGTGAGCGGGCCTGGCACTACTCCGGACAATCTAGTCCGGAGGATGTGCGACGACCCGGACATCTGGAACGCGGTCTGTGCGGCCGCCTCTCAGATTGTTCTGGAGCTGCAACGTGTGTGGCGGGTCAACCACCAACACGCCAGTGGTAGCTAATTACCAGTCTCCAGGTAGTTAGCTAGGAGGTTATAAGAGTAAAGAGGGTGCATCACGCACAAAAGCCACTCCCCGACGTAATACTTAACCGTCGTTCCGGGAAGACCAGGGCTGGAGACTGGAGGGGTTTTAGTGGGTCGGGACAGGGATCAGTAGGTGTCTGGGCGAGTGTAACTACCCCAGCATCTCTCCCCTAGTCTCATCCCCACACCCTGAGTTCTCTTCTCAGGTGTCTGTTTGCAGATTTCCACGCCACCTTTAAAAAAAAAAAAAAAGACATGAGTATAAAGGTCGAAATTCTGCTGTGATGTCAAACTATAACCGTTTTGTTTTAAGACGCAATAACGCAAGTGCCGCATTTCTGTTATCTACTGCCATCCAGCACGAGAGCAGATATAAATTACAACCGGCCATTCTCAGATCCACCAACACGTTCTTGAGGCAATGCTGAGTTTTTCATGCATTGCAACTGCTGAAATCTGCAGCTTTACGTTTGTTACACATAATGAAAAATCTTAACTACTTCAATCACATAATTGTAGAGCACCAAAAGGTGCTATTATATTTCACCACAGTAACAACACTGGCGAGTTTGTTTAATTATCGTCACTTTGGATAACCATTCGCCGATGATTGTATTTTTTCCGTTTTCTCTAGTAGAGTTGCCTGCCATTTTCAGTAATTCTGCAGATTCCAAAAGCTCCATAACAGCCGCCAGATGGATAGGCTTTTCTTTCTTTGCCACGATTAGCATCCAACGTCCGTGTGGTATCGGAACAGTCATTGAATGAATTATACATAAAACACAAAGCGCACTTTCCTAGTCCTTGTTAGGAAAAGAAGCATTAAGCGACCAATCAGAGGTCGACATTCGCGTTTCGACGAGGCTTGACAATTTTTAATAGTAAAATACAATTTTTTGCATTTGGACGGGTGCTTAGATGATTTTCCAATCGATTGCTGTAAAAATGACGGAAATCGGTTGGAAACTGACTGAGTTTAAAACGTATGAAAATGGACAATTTTCGTGACACTCTCAATGTTTTCGGTTTTTGAAATTGGATCCCTGTCTTGAAATTGGACCCCTCTATATGTTGCCGTAAGACGTAATTATACGTCAAAACTTTCCAAGTCTTCCTGTTTTAAAATGCAAAACAATATCATCCACATACCTCCACCAACGATCTGGTAAGGAGTTTTTACTTTCAGTTCATTTTCCAAATGTTAACATAGGAAAGTGAAAGAGGATTCCCCATCGATGCCCCTTTTGTTTGTTTGTAAAATTTCCCACGAGATGAAAAATAATTGTCTTCCATGCAAAGTCGAGTTAACTTCAGGTAACTACGTACCTACTTTAGCTTTCCAAGAGTAGTCACATCGTCAAGAGAGAAGCCAATCTTCCAAATGGTTCATATCTTTTTTCATCTATTCAGAAAGGGATCTGTGACAAAGAAACCATTATCTCGTCAGTATTTTTTTTCCTGTAGGAGCCTATGATCACTGCTACCATTAGTTAGATATATTGTGGTATACTCCGCATTGATTTTTATGCACTGTCAGTTCGTTCCATCACTATGAGTATCAGTGATAGTCGCACCCAGACTTTGCATTTCACCCCAAGAAGGTATGACTTCTTTGATGAAGTTCCTTACCTTCATTAGTTCAGCAGACCATATCTCGTTAGGCGTGAGGATACCTTTTCCAAGAATACGCAGTCTTTGCTGAATTAATGCGCTGCATTGGCACAGTAAGTGTTCCGAGGTTTCTAGTTCAGAATTACAGAAACGACATAAATCATCTGTCAGTTTACCTAATTTTTTAAGGTGATACTTACTCGGACAGTGCCCAGTAAGTAGGCCAGTTAACGTACTCAGATCAGCTTTATTCATACTGAGTAGGTTCCGTGTGATTCTTTTACATGATGTAATGAATAGTTTCTCGTCAGTATTGAAACAAATTCTCCTGTGCTCTTAACAGATCGATTAGATAATTTGTTCGGCATTGATTTGAATTCCTTGACTAACCATTTAGAAAATTTTTCTATTGCTGCTCCCACAACAGAAACGATCTCACTCATTTAATTACCAAGTATATGCACTGTTGTATGGCCCTTTAGAGGAGAGTTTGAAATACGAAGAGTTTTCAAAGCATCACCAAAAATAGTTTGGCATTCTTTAGCAGTTTTTGCAATTTTTTCACCCTGTCGGCAAGAGGGTTGACTTACTGTATTTGCCATTCTTCATTTACTCCAACGTTCGTGCATCATTTTTGTTCAAAAATCACAATTTTATTCCCCTTGTTAGCTTTAAATAGAAGACAGGTTTATTACGTATATTTTGTCATCGTCTGCAAATCTGTGACAGTATTTACATGTGGTGGAATTTTTTTAAATATATTCAAGAGGGATGTACGCACTTCACTAACTTTTGCGTATGTTCCACGACACGGCATGGATCACCAGGCCACACGTTCCCCTACTTAACTCAAGTTGTTTACGTTCTCTGACTTTAAATCTGACCCAATCATTTACCTACTAAGATATCAAAGTTTACAGGTTTCGCTATTTCCTCCGCAATCCTATATGGATGAAGGCGCTAAGTAATCGCCGGTTTATGGTGAAAAGTGATAAGTGAAAATGAAAGTGATAGAATTAAAAACCAAAGTAGATTAAATGTGTAATGTAAAGTTGATAGTGATTCTAGCAAAAGCTTGAACGAAAATAATAAATTATAAGCTCGTAACTTGAAACCCAGGATACCCTATCGTTTGATATTTTTCTGTATTTCTCAGAAAATTTTACATCTAATGACAGATTTCAAAGCGGATCTTTATTTTAAAGCTAGATTTTTTATCCTCAATGACCATCACGCGTCTCTGTTCAGAAAAGCTTCTGTAATGCAGTACCATGATACAAACAGTAATTTACTATTATGGAGAACTCAAGACTCAGGAGACCCTATCAATTGATATTATGCATTGAGGGAGTTTTTTCAATGGATATGCATTATGCATGGTGATCATAGTGAATATTAGAGACAGAAAACCAATCTTCCAGTCAAAAAAATATATATGTATATACCTCCGTGAAATCTCCAAAAAAATCAAAACGATAAGATCTCCAGGATCCCAAATCCTCCAAAACAACGTAATTCTGGTTTTATATAGTTATTGTTTTTCGAAGTACAGTTTGGTATTTTTCATTACAAGGTCCAATTTGCATCCAAAACATTCAAATTTGATCAAACGACTCAAAAGCTACAAACTATCGAGAAACGAAAATTTGGAGTAGGTCGATTTTTGGGCCATCCCATTTAAGAAAGGGTTACCTTATTCAAGTTTTGTTACTACTGTACTGTTCTGCTGCCTATATTTCTCAGTCTTAAAATTAATTATTTTGAGGTTATGATTGCTTTGACGAGTTTTATATGTTTTTAAATATTCTGAATATTCGCGTCGAATTGATATTGGTATTTGTTTTTTGTATTATATTTTGATTCCAGAAATTGGTTTTTGAAATGCCGCATAGTTTTCGAATCTTCCTTGCTCTTTTTTTTTATGTTTGTCTTTTATAATTTTAAATTTTTTGGATGAAAATTTTGTATTGGGACATTGTAATACGGTTTACCTTTTCTTCAGAGCTGCATAAACCTAAACAGAACTTCATAACTCTTAGCATAAAAGACACAAAAACCTCCCCCATGAGCACGGCTACGTGCTTTGTGACCAGTCTGAACCTTCTTCCTGTACTAATAACGGACCGCTTGCCTTTTGGAAGAGGTGGGCCTGATGCCAAACGACTACATCGTAGAATACACGTATCGTTTTGATCGCAGATGCACGGAAAGTGTGTGTGTGTGCTTCGCAGAACACAGAATGGAAATCGAGACCAAGTCATCGTTCGGCTGTCCGTCGTCTGTGCCGATCTAAACCAAATCAGATTAAGTGTCGATTAGAATATGAGATCTGTGTGCTTCCCCGAGTCTGCCTGTCCGCCCTTGACCGGCGGAGAGGACAGGGTGGACTGTAAACTCTTCGAACAACGATACGGGAAAAAGCACAACACAACAGAGGCAGTGTTACTGCAAACTGAAGGACGATATGAACATTTATAAATTTCGGTAAACCCCTGGTACCCTCGGACGGTATCGAATCGGCATTATGACATTTATGATTGCAACAATTTGTGGCCCAGTCACCCTGCTTCGATGTGTCTCCTTCCGTAGCTGGGTGGTAATTGAACTTCTAGCTTCGAGCGGTTATTTTGCAAGTGGCAAAGCCACCTGGCAGCAGTAGAGGAAGTTTGTTGCGTATCGCTAACTTTATCAAAACGGCTAACGCTCGAACACTAAATGAAAATATTGATCTAATTTTTGATTTATTTATAACGAATAATAAGTTTACTTAATCGGACTCAAACATATATGTCGACGAAAGAAAAAAAAATCATTTTTTTTTCTTAGTGTATCCCGATACTCAACTGAGGAATGAACTACAAAAGAGCGCACCATTCCGAAGCGGCAGCTGTCTCTGTTCGTGTCTCGATCGAGATAAAGGCGAGATGGCTCACTGAATGATGGCTCGATTAGATCGGTAATTAACACAACTGGCAGTTAGATGTTCCTATCCGCCCCGTTTGCAAATGGGCGCAAAGAGCGCGCGATACAAACTATGTCACCGCTCGAAGGTATGTATGGTTCAGGTTTTGGCACTAGTAATTAGCAGCATAATTGGGGAACATTTTGACTTCCAGCGGCTGGAACTGACACCACCTGTGAGGTTAATTTGATTGGTTTTAAATGGATATTGTTTCGGAGGTTCCCAACCTGGTCGTTGGTTAGAAACAGAGGCCAATTTGGATTTGATGAGGAATCTTATCGGAACTTAACGGCCAAAAATGAGGGACTGAACCACGTTATGATGATGCGGTAATGGAGAAAAAACATAAATGAAAGATGAACATGGAAAAGATTCCACAGCACGTACAACTTAGTTTGAACGCCAAGAACAACACGAAATAAAAAAATAAGTCAAAAATGTTCATACAGTCGAATCCCTCTATAACGACACTTTTTATTATGACAAATCTCGCTATAGCGACATTCTCAACAGTCCCTTCTGTTTTATACTAAAATTCTACGTTTTATTGCGACATTTCGCTATCACGACCTTCCTCTATAACGGTATACCAAAACTAATACTTGTCATTCTTAATTGCGACAATAGTCGAAATAGTCGAATCTCACTATAACGACATTGCTGAATCCATAACGACATTTTCAACGGTACCTTCTGTTCTACATATGCAAACATTCTTCGTATTATTGCGACATTTCACTGTAACGACAGTCCCTTGCGATGTCACTATAAAGGGATTCGACTGTTATATGTAAATGGAACTGACCTAATAATGAAGGAATTATAATTTCGTCATTTTTCAAAATATTTATTTGAATACCGCTACAACAAATTATCAATCATCATGGGCCTCCACTACTCAGAAGCTCAATGGAGGCCCATGGTTATTTTTAAAATAACTAAATTTCCAATTGGCCAATTGAATTTCCGATAAAATTCATTTAAAATACATTATTGAGAGAAAATGTTATGCCCTCAAAAAAACTTCTCTTTAAACTACTGAACTGCGGACTACCCGTTTCACGAACAATTCAACGCTCGACAGTGTGCGAAAACCTGCGTGCCTTCGTAGCCCGCCAGTAGTGAAGTGCCCTAACATCAGCTTAAGCTGTCTTGAGCCGTCGCTTCAACTTCCCGACCACCAACCAACCAACATTCGAACCGAGGCGTCCACACCGGACGGAATGAAGCCCGATTTTATCTGATCGAGCAGCAGCAGATGCACTTCAACGAGACGCCGGCTTGCTTTTGGAAAATGCCCGACCGTGATAAAGTTCACTGCTTTCGGCCAGTGGCAACGATTCACGCGAGACTTTTCCGACCCGACAGCGGCGTACACACACGTGGGCGATTCCCACTCAGCCGCTGGTCTATTTAGAGCAAATTGGAAAGCCAATACCGCTCAACACCCGTAGGGAGATAGAAAAACTTTTCCCGCCAGGTTCCCTGAAACCGCACAGCAGAAAACCAACAGCGAGAAAACTCCACACTCTAAAACCGTAAGGGCCAGGTGGATAACGCTGCAAAGAACTTAACGTTATTAACTCGAGTTCAATTACAAATGAAAATGTTACAAGTTCTTCTCTCCAAAGTTCGTGTTGCGCTGCATGCAAGTTTCGCTATCTCCGTGCTGGTATCTGTTTTTGGCCAGCCAGCCAGTCCGTGTGCAGTCCGGGTTTGCACACTCCGGGGGAACATTTAAATTGGAAAACAACCGTAAAGCACGTGGCTACGTATGTACGTTTGTACGAGGCACTCAGAGGCTAGAGTCGTTGTTACCCCGCCTGAAGGATAGACACATGATACAAGTCATTTCTGGATGGGATGGGATGGGATGGGATGGATCGGAAGGACGGCGGTCCGCTGGTCAGTAAAAGATTATCGACGCTTCTCATGCATGAAAGACGAAGTTACTGGCTTAGGACTAGGGAGCGGCAAATTGCCGGTAGGACGGTAGGTGAACACATTTGATGGTAAAGTTAAACAACCAAAGTTTAACCGGGGAATGTGCGGAATATAAATTGCGAAATTCTTGCAGTTCTATACCGACAGCTGTAACTATTTTCGTCTGCAGCCGTCGTGCGCAACGTCGTCGTCGTCGTCGTGCTCGTCGTTGGATGGGGGAGTACTTCGTGGCAAGAGGTCACTTCAAAGGGAGATGCATTGAATAGAGCCGGGCCTCGGCTTGCTCGGTAAATGCACGACAGCAATTAACCTTTGAACTTAAACACATTTGCACGTTTACACGTGCAGCAACACATACCAAACGGGTACGTTATGGACCCTCCGTATCGGAGTGTACGAGGCTTTTATCGAACCTGTTTACAATGCACCGAGCATCAGATGTCACACTCCTAGCCCAGAAGATGCATGGCGGCCCATCGTGTGGCGAAGATAAACGACCAAGTCGATGATCACCACTAGGCTCAGTGCAATGGATGAAATTTTAGACCGTTGAAGAATTGTTTTCTTGGGTAGAAACGCAATTTCTGTTATAATTAGGTACGAGAGGAGTAGCGGCTACTATCGGATTTTATATAAGCCACCTGCAGCTTTTATAGTCAAGCAAATTAAAGAGAAATATAGAAAAAACTAAAAAATTGATATTATATTACCAATCTTAAAACTTTTTTTTTCCAAACAGACATGAAACATTAAATTAAATTATTGTCCATCTTTGTGAAAAGAATTGATATAAAATAGGCTTGTCTATTTTTTTCTGAAAATTGCCAATTTCAGAAATTTTCTAACCATTACGCCACAAAGTTGAAATGAATCCTATCAAACGATGTTCTAAGTTATAGTAGATGAAACAAATTGGAAAAGTGACGTTGAACTTGAAAAGAATTTTGTGTTATGAAAATTGTATACGCTAAAGTCGCTGTTTTTTTTTTTACGCGGGTTTTTCTTATGCGGCTTTTGTTACGCGGATTCCGGAATTTACGCGGATTCCGGATACCACGTATCCACGTATCCGTTAAAAGCGACTTAAGTGTTTTATAAAAATTAAAATTATAAGATGCTGCATTGAGATTTCTCATTTTTAAAGCACTGCAAGCAATTATCTTATCAAAGGATGATGATGATGGCCCCGCCACATACCCCTACAAAGGTTTGAGCTGGACGATTTATCTATAGATAATTAATGTAGTCACATTTAAATAAGTTATACAAGAAATCAAAGGAGGAGAAATTAAGGAAAGAACCCTTCACCTGCTATATTTTAGAGAACGCTAAGGAAATCATGAGTTCCCGTGGTGATAATAATGACGGCTCCATATAAACCCAGTGAAACAGCAGTAGTGCGTCCAAACCCAAGTAACAAAACTAGATTTATCAAAGTTTTGTAGCACTGTTTTGGCTGTATAACCTGCTATAAACTTTGATAAAACCAATATTACCACAACACAACTATTGCAAACAACTTTAGTGATGTAAAACTTCCCGCTTGTATAGGAGAGAACATTGTGAAACATTAAGTGTTTTCCTGTAATCATCAGCGATACAGCTTACCGTGCAACGCACTTTCTTTTTGAAAAAAAAAAACAGTAGCTTAGTTCAGTCAATTCGAGAACAATTTACTTTAGCGGTAGCTTTTAAAAGATCAGTCTACTTGAAAGAAATTTTCATCGAAATTTCAGCTCAATCGTGCACCCGTCTTATTTCATGAACCAGTTATAATCACAACCATATGTTGTATAATCTGATAAAGCATATTTTCTCGGCTGAGAGCGGGGGCCTAGTGTGGTTGGTAACGTCTCCGCCAACCACGCTCGACGCCTGGGTTCGAATCCCACCGCCGACATAGGTGTCGATGGTTGTGAGGTGGCGTGATCCACTCACAACCAACCCAACTGGTCTAGATTCAATCCTAGCCGACACCGGGAGATTTTCTGAGGCGAAAAATCTCTAAGATCATGCCTTCCATCGCATGAGGAAGTAATGCCGTTGGCGCCGGTCCGTTAATAAACGGGTCGTGAGTTAGGGTCCTGGGTGCGGAGTCGCCTCCCTGGGCGTCGGTGATTGGCCACAACAGTGGCGGAACTAGACCGCGGGAAAATAAGCGAGAATAAAAAAAATAAAAAAATTAAAAAAAATATTTTCTCGGCAATCCTAGATTAGAGTGCGGATACTAGACCCCTTTTTCCCATGAGAAACAATAGCATCATGGTGTGACACATTTTATTCATAAGTAGGCAACTAAAAATAGCAATAAGTTTTACTTTTTTGGTAACTAAAACTTTCAGAAACAAGGCCAAGAATAATCGAAAAAGAAAACCGTTTCTCTTCGGTTTTTCTGGTGTTGTCTCAAGACAATTTTTTGTATCGGAGTTAGAAATTTCCGAGCTCTAAAACTCCAATAAAATCGATCCTTTAAAAACACTTATACAGAACCCCAAGGAAACATTCGCGTATTACGGAACATGGAATTTGGAAATTTACAATACAACACCCTCACGTAACGCAATATTGCATGCTGGCCGTACGCAGTATCACGCTCCGCTGAATACCCTCCTCTTCCTGAGCGTGTAGTGTAATCAGGGATCGGGTGCTACTCATTTTTTTGCGTGCAAAGCACACGCCGTTGGGAGACTGCACATTAATTTCTAAAGAGACGAGTAAGAGCAGTTCGGATTGCACTGTACATTCAGAGACGAGTAAGTGCAGGTAGCATGTCACAACGCGCCAGTATGTGAACCAGCCTTGCCATTTTGCCAGATAAATCTGGATTTTGCCAGATTTCTGTTTGCGCACCAGACAAACAGATAAACCTCAGAATCTGCCAGATATTTGTAAATGAGCCAGATATTTGCCAAATTTCATCCCTGTCGTCTTGCAAAAAGGTCATTAATACGAGATGGGCCGTGCCTAGCCTTTACCTACCTACACCGCGCGAGCAAAAAAAAAGGTCATCACTTTCATTCCCACAGATTATTTAAGAATGTGAGTGGCAACCCTGATCATGCCTGCGCTGTGTGAAAATTTTGTCCGTTTGCGTCTTCCTGCTGGCTCGTACACAGATTTCCATGCAACCTTCGTAGCAAGTTTCGAACGCTTTCATTGAACATAATTGCACAGAGACATCTCCGGCAAGAGACGGATAAAGAGTTCTGTGCCATGCGAACTGCACTTACTCGTCTCTTTGTAAACGAATGAATAGTGCAATCCGAACTACTCTTACTCGTCTCTTTAGAAATTAATGTGCAGTCTCCCAACGACGTGTGCTTTGCACGCAAAAAAAGTAGCACCCGATCTCTGTCTCACAGATAGAAAATCTCTCTCTCCATCGTCTCTTCCTCTTGCTCCTTCCAAATATTGGAAACATGCACAAGAATCTGCGAGACGCACGAAGATTTTTTGCACAGCTCTGAGTAGTTAGACGATCCCTGAGTGTAATGTACAAATGTTTCCTAATTCTGAATTCAAAAGGAACTTTGATGTTTTTTGTCTTCAGTCGCTCGAAATTTTTATATTGATTACAAACTACACTTTTCCCTCCCGGCTTTGCAGTCTTGAAATCTGAACATATAAAAATGCAGTCCCGTCTGTCTGTCTAATCCATATAGGCTTGAAAACTACTGCATCGATCGGCAAAATTTTGTATATAAGGGTTTTAGGGGCCGGGAAAGGTTACTAAGATAGTTCGAAGGAAGGGAGGGGTTCCATACAAATGAAACACAGATTTCTGCACACCTCTAAAACTAATCAAGTATATGGAACCAAATTTGGCATGTAAAGTTTTTAGAGGTTAAATATATTTTTATGGTGGTTCGATACCCCTCTCCCTCTTCTGTAAGGGAGGGGTCCCATACAAAAAAAAACATAAATTTAGCACAACTCGAGCAAATACAACCAAATTTGGTATGTGAATACTTTTAGAGGTGACAAATATGTTCAATAGTGGTTATTTACCCCTCCCTCTTCCACAAAGGAGGGGTCTCATGCAAATAAAACACAAATTTCTTCACATCTCGAGAACTAATCAAGAAAATGGAACCAAATTTGGCATGTGAAAGATTTTAAAGCCAAAAGATATTTTCGTGGTAGTTCGAGTGGAAGAGATCCCACACAAATTTCACACAAAGCGAGAACCAATCAAGCAAATACAACCAAATTTGGTATGTGAATGTTTTTAGGGGTAACATATATGTTCATGGTGGTTCGACGCCCCTCCCTTCTCTGGAAGAGAGGGCTCCCATACGAATGAAACACATATTTCTTCACAACTCCAGAACTAATAAAGTAAATGGAACCAAATTTGGCATGTGGAGGTTTTTGGGAGCAAAAAAATATTATAATGGTGGTTTGACACCCCTCCCTCTTTTCAAAGGAAGAGCTCTTATACAAAGCGAACAAGAATTTCTATGGTGATTTGGCACTTCTCCGTACTCTGGAAGGAGGAGAGGAATACCAGACAATTTAAACAGATATTTCAGCCAGTTTTTTTCGGAATACAGCCTAAAATGATTGGCATGATGCACAGGACCCAAGATTCGACTCCAGACGCCATTTTTCAATATAAGATGGAAACTTCCGGTTCCTGGAAAACAGCTGAACATGACCGAATACTACCCAATATGGGTGTTTCCGGAACCAGAATGACGCTAAAAACCAAAAATATTGTCCAAATGCCATTCTGAAATCCAAGATGGCGACTTCCGGTTTCTGAAAAGTAGCCGAAAGTAACCAAAAATTATCCAACATTGGAATTTCCAGAATCGTAATGATGCACTGAAACCACAAATCAACCTTAGACACCATTTTGAATTCTAAGATGGTGACTTCTGGTGCCTGGAAAACAGCCGAAAATGACCAAATATCATCCAATATCAATATTTTCGGAACCATAATGAAGCCAGAAGCCAGAAATTAACTTCACATGCCATTTTGATGTGCAAGATGACGACTCTTTCTGAGAAATAGTCCAAAGTGACAAAATACCACTCAATATGAATATTTCCGTAATCGTGATGATGCACAGAAGCCTAAATTCGACTCCAGATACAATTTTGAATGCTAAGATAGCTACTTTCGGTTTCTGGAAACCAGCTGAAAATGACCGAATACTACTTAATTATGAATACTTCCGGAATCGAAGTGATGTATAGAATCCGATAAAATCAATCATTTCAAACGTTTTGTCCTTTGACTTTGGTCGTATCCAATTTTCGATTTGTCATGCATCGATTGTTTTGGAATGTTTAAAATTATTTAAGTAAAGAAAAAAATGGACGGGACGAAGTTTGCCAGGTCAGCTAGTGTGGAAATAAAACCGATATTTTTACACCGACGATTCAATTAATTTATATTCTTTATCAAGGCTCTAAATATTATCACGAGCGACCAGACGGTGAACAAACGCAGCGATGGCCTGAGCACAAAAAATACAGAATGTCACACGGCTTAACTTGTGCGCAATAGAGTTTGCATGCAAGTTACTGGTAAAGTAAATATACAGCAATCATGCAACACATCACTCGGAGTACAGAAACAAACAACAGTAAGCGTCAACGGTGGCTGACAGTCTCCAGGGAATGTCACACAGCATAACTTGTACACAATAGAGTTTGTATGCAAGTTTCTAGTTACGGGGAAAAATTGTTCAATATGGTTGAGAGTGCTACGAGTTTCACGCATCGTTAATGTGTTTAGTAATATCTTCATACTGTAAAAAGTTAAGATTGTATTTGATATCATGTGTTACTGATTTATTGTATTTAAAAAGTTTTGTTAGGTTGATTATTATTATATTTGCAATGTTTGCTCTATTCGAAGAGCCATTTCACAGAAAAATGGTCCTCTCGGCAATGATATATTATGTGTATAATTTGAGTAACTGTATCTAGACAATTTTTTTTTTCGCTACTAGAGCCTTGATACGAAATATAAATTATCCGAAACGTCGGCGTGAGAGAAAAACCATCATTTTCTTTTCGCAATTTAAAGACTGCGAAGCCGAAAGAAACTCCACTCTTTTTATTAGGGTAAAAGCACCGGTTTTGGCCATAGTATGTTATTGATGAGAGGTATTTGGCCTGCTTCCTTCGAAAAATATGTAATTGAATCAGTTCAACGTGGAAATCGGATGAACTCGCCTGTATTTTTCACCAACATTGAGTTTAAATAGTAAAACTATGTTATTTTGTTTATATATTTTCCAATTAAAAAACTTCTCTTGGCTCTTATTTTGGCCATAGCATTTCTTAATTGGCCACTCGGGGCTCCTATTTTGGCCAATTCGCGAAAAAGTTTTATTCACACGAATTTACTTTATAATTTGACTTCATCATATAGATATATTTTATCAGCAGAAAATCCTCGTTATTTAACTAACTAAAAGACCAGTATATCTATTAATCAAACAAAATAATAATATTATATTCACACATAGCTAGCAGTGCAAAGTACTTCGAGCTAGAATTTTATTTGAATTTAGTAGTATGTTTAATAACACTGACATCACATCATTGATCTATGTTAATTTTTCTTTATTAATAAGCTTCCGCTCTTTGCTTTTTTCACATAGAAACTTATTTGTATTATTTACCAAACATAGTTACAAGTCCGAAGCGTTAGTTCCGGTAGATACAACCGAAGTTACAATTTTGTAAATAATCTGAACAAATAGAGAACGGATATATTATGCGGTACGGATATATTACATCAAATAGCGGTGCTTTAGTAACGCAATCTTTCTTATCCAAAACCAGTTTTGTGTTTTCACGAATCTCATGCGATATCTTATGAGAGCCCGAAAAACTTCGTACTTTTCATGTTTTGCATCAATGTTAATACGTTACCATGGATTAGTTTACATATAGCCATTATGGAATTGCTTTGATATGTGGCCAAGAATGGATCATTGATCGTTTTTGGACGCTTTTGTTATTTTTGATATTGCAGAGAAAAATCATACCATAATGTCTATTTCTTTATCCATGTGATGTAATAAGTTGTACCTGATGCTGGTAACAAAATTTACTATAGAAATGTACAAACTTAAACAAGATTATACTCTACCAAAAATTACTTGCAAATTTCCTAAACGTTAGACTGTACAGTAAACCTGGGAGAGTATATTTAGTTTCTTTATTAAAAGTAAAACACGCATATTTGTTTGCTACAGTAAGTGATGTATTTGTCGTGTAACATCAGCAGTTTCAATAGGAGACTTCGAAATAGGAGTAATTCAACATACTTCTTCACAATTATCAATTTTAATCTATCATGGCTAAAACTAATGCTATGGCCAAAACCGGTGCATCTACCCTACAAACAATTTACTGGAACACAATCCTACAGTTTTCATATTTCAATAATAATAATAATAAAAATAGTTCAGATAGAATCAATATTCAATGCTGTAATTGTTCTATTGTTCTATTTTTTAAAGTGTTATAATATACTACTTGTTGTATTAGAGTTCGGCTGTTGGGAACCAGCGTAAAATACTAGTTGTTTGATCTCAACTTATATTTTATGAACATCGCTTACTGTGGACTTTAGGACTCAATCTCAACTTGAGTTCACCTCTTCTTTTCAATGAAAATCGACTAATAGTGGACCTTGTGAAAGCGAAAGCTGATTTGTGATGTGATTTTACTAACTGATGCATACAAAGTTACTGTTTGTCATCGTCTTGAACAAATGGGCATAAAGCCTGTTTGGAAATTAAATTGCTTCATACGAACATTGAGTAGATGAGGTGAAACAACCTTGGATGGACCACTTTTTTTAGTGGACCACCTGTCAAATTTACTCAATTTACGCAAAAACTAGAGGGACTTTCATCGGAAAACATCTTATCGGGCCAATTTGCATCAGATTCACGAAAAACATTTATGGATTCTAATTTATGATAAACGAAATTGAGTTATGTAATCTTTCGAGTGGTCCGCTATAGAAAAGAAGTCCACGCTCTATAAATTGAGATTTGCAAATGTTTCTCGTGATTCTGATGCAGATTAGCTGGATAATTTGTAATGGTAGTTTCCTGAAAATCCCACCAAATTCGCACATAAATTAAGTTTATCTGATGGGTGCTCGACTAAAAGACGTAGGGTAGAATAGCCTACAGTGGACCCCTTTTCTTTATCAACCACTAGTGGACCACACGTCAGATTAACACAATTCCTCTCAACATAAATCAAAATTAATAAATGTTTGGGATGCAGACTGGCTAAACAAGACGTTTTCCGATGGGAGTTTTCTGAAAAATGAGTTAATCTGGCGAGTGGTCCACCATAGGGAAGGGGTTCACAGTAGGTTAATTTACCCTAATTTATCCAGGGTAGTTTTATATTCCAGTGAAACTCTTGGATCCGAGTTTTCTTGCTTGCTCAAGGAGATTGGCAAGGCAATTTAAGACTCGGGAGAAATGAATGAATCCAAATTTAGGGTAATTTAATCTGTAGTGGACCCATTTCCTACAGCGAGCCACTCGTCGAATTTACTCTCTAGTTCCCAGTGCCGCCCTTAGACGATCTTCAATTACACCTCTTAAAAGCTTCAATCAATACAAAAGATAGTGATTTATAAAAAATAAATGTGAAAAAATAGTGATTCACAGTGTTTCTTTTCGAAGTTCGTCTAAAAATTAACTTGGGCAATAGAGGGTTAACTCAATTTCCCTCAGCATAAGTTTATAAATTTATAAAATGTTTCTCGAGATACTGATGCAGATTAGCTGGATAAGATGTTTTTCGATGGAAGTTTTCTGGAAATCCCTCGAGTTTTCGAAAAAAATATTATCTCAATGACAGGTGGTTCACTATAGAGAAAGGTCAACTGTAAATTAATTTAATGATGATAGGGATTATCATTTCCACCTACGATGAAATAGAGTAAATTCACTCATAGTGAACTTCTTTCCTATAGTGGACCACTCGCCAGATTAACTCGATTTATGTGATAACTCGAGTAATTTTCAGAAAACTTCCCCGGTAAACATCTTGTCCAACCAGTTTGCAACACAAACATTTATAAATTTCGATTAATATTAGGAGAAATTGAGTTATTCTGGCTGGTGGTTCACTGGTGGGTTAATCAAGCAGAGAGATTCACTATAGGTTGATTTACCCTTTTGTGTTCTGAGCAAGCTTAGGAAAATGACTGGAGAGCGACACTATACTGGCGACTTTTCCCTCTTTTCAGTCTAACAGCCTCATGTATGAGCTATTCATGAGAGCTCACATACAGCTACAGCTTACACAAGGCAAAGAAATTGTCTTGTGTTGCGTACGACAGCTCATTCTTGCGCATGTATTTTGTTCGTTCGGACATGACATCCTAGTTTGCTCATTTTGAGGATGTCCTGTTGCAGTTGACAGCCTGCTGATCGGCTGCGGCTGTCATCGACTTGCATTTTTTCGTTTCTCCTTTTTCACAGGCCGGTGGCATATTGAATACAACGCAAACCGTTTCCATTGTTGATATTGTTCCCCACGTAAGAAAAAACGTGCTTCGCACCATCTCTCTTTCATTCTTTCATCGGCCTTACTGTCGTGAATCATAATCACCTGACATCCCGCTCGGATTCATGTTGAAGGATGTCGGAAGATTATAGGCTGTCATTTGCGACAGTTTGGAAATACCAACAGACATAAGGAGATGAAAAATAACAGCTTGTATGGAGTTACATGTGTGCTGTCGTCAGTTGCTGTCGGACTGTTTACCGAACGTGTGGGGAGCAGAGAGAGCTGTGCAATACAATGAGAGCCGGATTTGCTGTCATTGTCTTGCAGTTATTTTCATAACACTGGTTCTGAGCATAATAATACATGCTTCGCTAACGTGATCGTCTTGTCCGCGGCTCCCCTAAAATTGGCATAGAGTAAATTAATCTATAAATGGACCACTTTCCTTTATTACCCAACAGTGGACCACCTATCAGATTAACACAGGGTAGACCTACCATGGATGGACCACTTTCCTCTGTGGACCACCCTGACGAAAAACTCTTTGTTCTCTTGATTTGAATTGAAATTTAGAAATATTTCTCGTGATTCCGATGCAGATTAGGTGAAAAAGATGTTTTCCGATAACAGTTTAGTTTTTATAAAATCCCTCAAGTTTTCGCATAAATTGAGGTAATCTACTCTGTGGTCCACAAAGGACGGGATCTTTTAAAGAAGTTTTAACCTGAACCGGAATTTCTAAATGTTTGTGACGCAGATTAACTGGATAAGGTGTTTTTCGGGGGGAGTTTTCTGAAAATCTCTCGAGTTTTCGCATAAATTGAGTTCATCTGGCAAGTGGTCCACTATATTCATTCACATTCAAATTTTCATCGGTAAACATTTTATACAGCCAATCAGCATCACAAACAATTATACATTCCAATTTATGTTGAGAAAAACTGAGGTAATCTGACGGGTGGTCCACTATAGAATAATAAAGCAATGGGGTTCACCATAGATTAGTTTACCCTTTCCAATTAACGATAAAGAGCAGCTTGCTTTATAGTAGACCACTCGTTAAAATAACTCAAGTTCTCTTAACATATATAAGAATTTCTAAATGTTTCTCGTAATTCTGTCATAGATTGGCTTCTCGATAGAAGATTTCTGAAAATCCCTCCAGTTTTCGCAAAAAATGAGTTAATCTGGCAGGTTGTTCCCCATAGGGATGAAGACCACCATAGGTAAGAGGTCCACAAGAAAAAAGGGTTCACTATAAGTCAATTCAACTTAACAAAAGTTTCTCGTAAGTGGAGAAGTGAAAGCTCTCTAACCATGCTTAGGAAGTACAGTAAATTACCCCATAGTGGACCACTTTCCTATAGTGGACCACCCTCCAGATTAACTTAATTTCTACGAAAATTCGAGGGGTTTATAGGACACTTCCATCGGGGAACATTTTATCCAACCGCATCACAAACATTTATAAATTGCGATTTATTTATTGAGGTGGTCCACTATAGGTTAACAACGAAAAGGGGTCCACTATAGGTCAATTTGCATTACTTGGCCAAAAAGGTCTGAATACTCAATGGAGTTTTTTTTTTTTTCAAATGCCCGGTTGTCCACCGCATTGTGATCCAGGACAGCCAGGAAAACGAACCTATCACACCCTGGATGGCAACGACTGGCAAGGCACTTCATACTTTACTTACCCCACGAAGGAAGCGAACTTCGAGGTGAAGTTCATTTCACACGCCGGGTTCCCCAAGAAGGGGCTGCTGTGGCCGACAATCAGCGAGAAGGGGATGACAAAGTTGCTCTTCTTTCGCTCCGGGCTGGCCGTGAACGGGGAAATTTATAGTACGAAGTGCCTGCCAGAAGTTGCGTCGTTCATCAAGAAATACCATAAGGGCGAAGACACGGTGCTCTGGCCAGATTTGGCGTCGGCCTACTACTGGAAGTGATCGTTGGAGGAGATGGAGCGGCTGAATATCGATGTGGTACTGAAGTCGGCGAATCCGCCCATCGTCCCCCAGCTGCGTCCCATCGAGAATTTCTGGACAAACTTGAAGCGCAAGATCTATTCCAGTAATTTATAAAGTAATTTATAAAAATATTTTTTTATATTTTTATATTTTTATATTTTTTTTTATAAATAATTTATAAAAAAAAAAAACAAGAAAGAGTTTAAAAACATGCCTACACGCATGTTTTCGTCCGCCATGGTGAACGTTCCGGTTAACTGCTGGAAGGCCGCTCGCAAGGGCGTAGAATTTTTTTGCAAATAAGATAATATAATAACCATTAATGGGAAATTTATCCAATTCAATTATCTGTCTTAGTTTATTTTTTTCATCACCATCTGAATATAGTCCATTTTTTACCGCAAACGTTATTATTGGCCCATTAATAAAAAACATAGTAGTAGTAGACAAGTGTTCATTCCAAGACAGAAGCTGAATAAGTCGTTACGTTCTTTTGTGTGTTTAGTATTCAAAGGGTGAGCAGACAGCCTGAACTGCCAGTAGAATTTCAATACATTTGGTGCCTCTGTATTGCAGTAACCCGCTCCGAACAACAATAAATTAGGCTTGTGCTTAACATGTTCAACAAGCAACTTCTTGCTCAGCGCACTCCAGCACAGACGCAGACACCCAAAAGATTTATGCTTACCGAACATGAAGCTAGCGACAGCTAGCTTGAAGTTTACTATCTCTTTCACGTGAAATTACTTTTTATTTTCATCTACCCATTCGTTGATAGTAATTTATGTTGATTAAATTTCGCCTTAACTAATCTTTCGAAAACTATTTCGCTAACGGTTCGCGTGGGAGTGCCCCTTTCCTTCGGGGAAGGTGGATAGGGAAATGAAAAATTCAACTTTTTAAATTTATTGGGCAATACTATGTACTGGTCTCAGCTTCAGTGCAGCTGGCCTCGACGTTCCTCTTTGGTATCTACTGTGTTTGTGCGCTGCCAGCAATTATAAGGATATAAATATCCTTTCAATAAGCAACCATTTCTTCGCTTCGCCATTGTACGGATGTGACTTCCTCCTTTTGTTTGTTTATTTACTCAGCAATCGCGCTATCATGGCGTGAAAGCTGTTCCATCAGAGCTGGAGAAATGAGAGACTAGAAACCGCGCAACAGTTTAATTGTTTGTGTACTCGTTTCGAAATCAGTAACCATCAAGCACAAAAATAAACCCTAGCAAGTACAGCTTTCATTCCTCGATAAGCAAAGTCACCGCCATCGATCAACAAGACAGGCTCAAACTTAACCTCATTTCAAAAGATACCGAACTTCCTGCCAGTCTCACAGGTTAGCACAGGTAGACATATTTGCGACTCCGTATGTAACACCTTCCCCCTTCGGGTTCGGAAGATGGGAAACTTCCGCGGGGGCCAACGCTCTTTACAGTCAGTCTACCGGCGGCGGATGAAATGCGGAAAGTAATTATCCAGGATATTGATCCGGATAGATCCGGCCACCGAACCGGAGCTGAAGTGCACCTGCAGCCCCGATGATGACTTGCACGTCTTACTCGTACTTCCTGTGCTGGTTGTTACGGTTTTTTATTTTTCATTTTCACAGGCACTTGCATCTCGATGCCGCTAAGGCTGATATGCTCCGGTATACAGCTGATGATGTCGATGATGATGATTCATAGTAGTTGTTCGACACAGTTTGTATTTTTTTTATTTCCTCTCTCTCTCTCTTTTTACGATCCCTATAGATTGCCACCATTTCCATGTATGACAAAAGTGCTCTCGTTCCCGGGTGTTTGCTCCGGGCCGGCTATGAGTATGAAAGAGAAGCTATAGGTATGAAAGAATCTTGAATGGTGAAAACAAGCGTCGAAGTGTAAAGCCAGACGATGGCAGGCAAATTACTTCATGCAGACAAGAAGGGCCCGGCGTGTTTGCCAGTAACGGTACGTTTCTAGGGAGAAGAGATCAAGTGATTGGAGGTTAATAAAAAATGCATTCAATTTGTTTCTTCAGTTTGTCCGCAACGTATAAACATTAAATTGTGGTTTAATATTCAACTGTTTAGATTTTTTAACTTTTCTTTGACGCAACTGTAAAAATCTCTTCTTGAACATATCAATAGAATTAGATCAGCTTGGCTGCAATTAATTTCCCGCTCGCTTTTGAGCTCATAGTAATGTCGAGAAGTCGAGTTATGAGAGCAAGCGTAGCAACAAAACAAAAAGATTGTGATGCTCGTTTGCGGCCCACTTCCCTTCACTTCACCTGCGCATGCAATAAAACTGGCATTGAATGGAATCCATAAATTCTCATTGCATCGTAGTGAATAGACGTCGATGGGGTGCATCATGCACCCTAACGACTATCAATTGGCTGCTGGAGGTGATCAAAATTTTCTACAGTAGTATGATTTTTTTTTAATTAGAATGTTTTTTCGTATCATTAAAAGTCTTAACGAAGATAATTTTTCTGAACTATGTGACGTTAATGATATTTAATGTTTGAGTTCATCCCGGGAACGTCCTCTTATTGAAAAACCGAAATTATACGGAAAAGAAGAGCTGGAATAGGTTTTTGATTGAACTAAAATGAATATCAATCAATCTAATTTCAATTTATTATGCTTCTTTCACTTTTTCTATCCTCTCGAACCAATTTTCGCTGATTTGAACTCACCATGTTTTTTTTTTCATATTTAGCCTTTAGAAAGATTTTTACGCCATTCAGAGTTCAATCTGGGATTATTTTCTTTTTTGATCTTCCCAAGTCCTTAGAAGCGCTTTTCTTACTATCCTGAGCTAAATTTTGGAACATATTTTTACCTTTTCTGGCCATTAAGAGCTTTTTTCGACTTTTTTGTGGACCCCACTGCGTAGTTGTTTGATCTTTTACCTTTAATTTGACCTAAAAAGATTGAAAATCGATCAACTGGTTCAAAAGTTATGAATTTTTTTTAAATTAAATACATCGAACACAGTCGTTTTTTATGGTCACCCTATTTCGAAGTTGGTCACGCAAAGTGCTTCAATTGTGCTCAAAATAGCAGGGATGCATCTATGTTGAAAATAATCAAACCCGTATTGTTTCGTTAGGTTGTTAAGGGGACTAGCTCCGAAATAGGGTGACCATAAAAAACGGCTATATTCGATGTATTTAATTTAAAAAAAAATCATAACTTTTGAACCAGTTGATCGATTTTCGATCTTTGTGGGTCAAATTAAAGGTGATTACGTCTAGTTATGAGAAAAAATACTAAAAAATAAATCTGGGTGCTTTTATATGCATAATGTATAAAATTATTGAAATTTTCGTCTTGTTTTCAAATTGAATTTACTCAAATTAAAAAAATAACATATCTCTGAAAGTTCCTTCATTTATAGAGTCAAGTATGCCCTTCAAAATGAGACCAAGAGGTATTTTTTATGTTTGCCCCAAAATGAATGACATACAAATGAAAAACGCATATATTTTGATGGAAAATATCAATAACTTTGAGTAAAATTGAGATATTTACGACGTCAGCATTGCAAATTGATTCTCTTAAAAAGCTCTAAAAATCGTTCAAAGACAGTTTTGAGATGAAACTTGAAATAAAAAAGTTAGAGCGTAAAATATGTTTTTTCGATATAAATCGGTTGTTTTCAAAGATAGAGAAAATCTTTTTTTCTACAAAGTTACGCAAAATTAATGGAGCTATAACATTGTAGAACAAATTTTTCTCCTATCTACAAAGATAAAAAAGTTAGATACTTGATTGCATCGAAATTGTTGGTCACCCTAATTTTTGATAATTTTTCAATGAGCGCTTTATCATGTGTAACAACTTTGTAGAAGAAAGTTTTTCTCTAAAATGTTGCTATAAAGCTCTAGACCCAAATTTCCCCCTAATTTCGGTTTCTGGACCATTGTGCATTGCTTACAATGAATTCTTTGGAATTTCTCGTCAGAAGACACTTCTTAGCTGGCAGGCCTCATGGGACAAAGGGGAATTGGGACAATGGTTACACTCTATCATCCCTCTGGTATCGACGAAACCGTGGTTCGGGCGGTTGGATGTAGGTCGAGACTTCATTCGTGTGATGTCTCGGCTTATGTCCAATCACTATGGACCTGACGCGCATCTCTCGCGTATTGGGCTCACGAATAGCAGTCTTTGCGTTTGTGGACAGGGAAACCATGACATTGAGCATATTGTTTGGGTATGCACTGAGTACTGTGGCGCCTGATCCCAACTTTTAGACTCCCTTAGGGCCCGAGGAATACAGTCCAACGTCCCGGTGCGTGATACTCTGGGTAGGCGAGACTTACCGTACATGCAGCTTATCTACGGATTCCTGAAAGCCATCAAAGTTCAGATTTAATGAATTTTTTTCTTTATAGTATGGAAATAACAAACTGCTAATGAAATCGCCATAAACCATAAACGACCCATGCTGCAGTATCACTGTTGAGCCACAACACGTATTTACCACCACATCTGCTGCAACAGACGAGAGACGAACTTATATTGGACTGAGCACAACTAAAAATCACATTTTTTCCAGCTTATGGCCTTCAGAAGCGGTTTTCCTTGAATTTTGAAGTCATACTCACAAAAGTTTTTCATCGAAAGCATGTTATCGCAAAGCACAAAAAAGTCTCAACAGTGTGAAAAAGTTTTAAGATCCAAGTCTTTACAGAGAAAAAAAAACTCAAAGAGTTAAAATGTGAATACAAAACAAAGTTACGTAAAAAAAAAACCCGAAAAGAAAGAAAAAATGAAAAGAGCTTACGATAAGCCAAAAACAACAAAAAATATCTAGAGAAGTAAATACAAACAAACAAAAAAGTACAAATGGAAGTCATGACAGATTTCAAAATGTTAAAGAAATGATCAATAGATCCCTAAATAAAGTCGAAAATCAAGACAAGTTTACAATAATTTAATGAAAAGTAAAAAATAATTAATTAATATGAAATAAAAATATAAATTTTAAAACTTAAGAGGTTACAGATACAGTATAATATGTAAAAAATATTCAAAAATGATGCAAAAAACGATAAAAGACTTCTAAAAGATACCTCAAAACAAATATTAAAAGTGAGCAAAGTCGAAAACTCTGAGAGATGGAAAAATCAACATAACGAATTTCGGAAGAGAAAAGAAGGCGGAGAAAAGTCAATGTCATCACTGCAAGCATATAATAATAAAAAAATTGTGTCAGCTCAGTGAAAATTGTAAATTGTAAAAACTAGAAAAAAGTGAGATTCCAAAGCATGTACAAAATATAGTAAAAAAAGACTCAAAGAAGCCGAAAATGAGTTACAAAATAAGTTTTAAACCAGAAAAGTGTACAGAAATAAAGTCAATTTAATCAAGTGAAATCATAAACAAGTAAGAAGTGAGTCAATTAAAAGTAATCAGGAAAAAAAACCATATAAACTTTAAAAAGGTTTAAAAAAATCAAAACAACGAACTTCGGAAGAGGCAGAAGAAACAGAAGAGAATCGGGAAAACCAATTCATATGAGAACCATACTGAACTTTCGATTTTATCAATGATAAAATAAAAAAAAATGGAGAAGTTTTACTAAGGTTTATCAAAATCATTCTATCAAAAGCTCAATGGAAACTGTTAAGCATGTAGGTAAAAAAATCAAGAACAGAGAAAATGCTGAATTCACAGAAAATCAAGATTCCGGAGCCTTTGTCTACGATTTCATATACTAATGTTTCAAGTTATTATAATTTAATTCATCATACTTCTTCCTGGCATCTTTTCATGGTCATCCGGGTAAAAAGTGTTGACCATCCCTTCAACTACATCTTGTCATCATCACACTCGACCATATGAACCGTCCGGTGTAAATTGCCGCCTACGTTTGGGGATTATTAGCGTGTCCATTTTCAACTCATCAGACAAGGCTTATCCGGCCCTTTTACAGGTGTAGTCCCCACCGGTAGGCAATGTACGACTTTTATGTCCAACGCCCGTCATCCAGTTGGATTTTCGATTGGGTAGAGAAATGGAACAACCGGAAGGAGTCACCTAGTGGTGCAGTGGTGGGACAGGATGTTTACCCACTGACGACGGCAGAAAGCGAAGAAACGAAAAAAAAAACACACAAGCTCCTGCTATCGACGAAAGCCCAGAAATACGATACGGAAGGGTCCGTCAATATCATAAAAATAGACGGAACCGCTTATCACATGATAGTTTTCGTTCGTTCGTTCGTTTGGCTTTGGATTTTGTTTTTTTCCTGTCTCTTTCACCTAGTCGTTTTAACTTTCGCCAAACAGTTCAGGCGAATCGATGATGATCCCGCGTGTGCTCACATCGGCACCCATTGACCGACTCGGAGCAACGGAGTCCGACCGAGGAAAGCTTTCAAATTAATTGGAACAAACCCATATTGGACAGATGTTACCAGATGATGATTTGATTGGAAGCGCAAACCGGGAGGGCTGGCGTTTGAAACCTAATATTTATCGATGCGTAGGGTTGCGGTCAAACTGAGCGCTGCGGGTTCGCAGCGATCAATTGGGGATGAATAGTCTGCAGTCTGCAGACAAAAAATTGTTCAACAAGCAAAAAGCTGAAGTCTCGTTCGGTGTACGAGACAATTTTAAAGTGCACTTGTTACGCTGTCCGGAGCGAAAAATTCAACCAAATTCACCAATGTGAGTGTGACAAAAAGAGGAACGGAGAAAAACCCTTTGGCGGTAGGGCAGGTGGTCGAATGCAATGCAACTCAATGTTATCTAGGTGGAAAAAAAAACGGAAGGAAACTAACAACCGAGGTGCGGCCTCACCAAAAGGAGACATCGTCTCCGCAGCAAGGCGGAAGCGTGCGGGCATAAATAAAGTGCCGTTCACTATATTTTCAACCTCTTACCATTTGCTCTCCAACGCTTCCAACATCGCAAACATCGGGGAAAAATTTACATCCTCAACGTACGGCAACGACGATGGTAATAGGTCCTGCCTGTTGGATGTAATTTTGATGGCGACGCTTTTGCTTGCTTGGGCTTCGACAATCAGACGATGAAATTAACGGCGATGGCGGAGCGAACGGAAATAGAAATTGCAGTTACTTTTGCGCTTTTGCATTGCATTCCTTTCTGTCGCTTTTTGGAATAACGCAAATAATTTACACATTGAAACAAATAAAAACTTCAAGCGAAATTTTTATAGAACTGAAACGAAGAAAATAATACAGTCCTATAAGAGAATTAATCAGTTTACTTCAAGGCTATTACGTAAAAAATGTACCAATGCACATCCTCCGGACTTGTAAATATATGATGCCGAATGTCACCTCTACTTTGAATGCAACTCGTAACTAGCTCGCAACATAGAAAAAATCTCATTTTTTCTATTGACGGAACATTCTGCTATTTTCTATCGACATTTCATAGAAAGTTTCGCAGTGGGTCCTCTTGTCGCTATCATTGGTTTTTCGTTTCGTTGAGTCAATTTTTGCGAATTTACTACTCACCTTACTCTCTACTCTCTACTCTCTACTCTCTACTCTCTACTTTCTACTCTCTACTCTCTACTCTCTTATCTCTACTCTCTACTCTCTACTCTCTACTCTCTACTCTCTACTCTCTACTCTCTACTCTCTACTCTCTACTTTCTACTCTCTACTCTCTACTCTCTACTCTCTACTCTCTACTCTCTACTCTCTACTCTCTACTCTCTACTCTCTACTCTCTACTCTCTACTCTCTATTCTCTACTCTCTACTCTCTACTCTCTACTCTCTACTCTCTACTCTCTACTCTCTACTCTCTACTCTCTACTCTCTACTCTCTACTCTCTACTCTTTACTCTCTACTCGCTACTCGCTACTCTCTACTCTCTACTCTCTACTCTCTACTCTCTACTCGCTGCTCTCTACTCTCTACTCTCTACTCTCTACTCTCTACTCTCTACTCTCTACTCTCTACTCGCTACTCGCTACTCGCTACTCTCTACTCTCTACTCTCTACTCTCTACTCTCTACTCTCTACTCTCTACTCTCTACTCTCTACTCTCTACTCTCTACTCTCTACTCGCTACTCGCTACTCTCTACTCTCTACTCTCTACTCTCTACTCGCTGCTCTCTACTCTCTACTCTCTACTCTCTACTCTCTACTCTCTACTCTCTACTCGCTACTCGCTACTCGCTACTCTCTACTCTCTACTCTCTACTCTCTACTCGCTGCTCCTTACTCTCTACACGCTACTCTCCACTACGGTCTTCGGAAGGAAGGAAAGTTTTAAAATATGTAGCATCAGATTTGATGATCGAGAAACTCTCTTCCAATGCTGCTTATTAACTAATCTTCATTTACAGGAAAACATGCAACGATAAGCTTCTTTAAGGATCAATAAGTTAGCGATTGAATTAGCTCTTTTTTGTGAAAGAATAATGACAATCACACATTTCAGTTTTGAAGAGGATTTCAAACGAGAAAAAAAATCTTAACCAGAATCAGCCCAAATTCCAACCCACCAAGGAGAATTGCAACCATGTTGCACTTTAAATTTCTACCAGTATAACTGGTAAGCCCACATTCATGAACAACGCACACACACAGACAGCAAAAGAGAGAGAGACAACAACGCCAACAAAAGCACCCGGCCAATCTCGCATACCCTAATCCATTTCGGTGTTGTCGGTGCACAGCTGCCGTGTGGGCTCCCAGTCTAAATCCTAAATTGAATTTATTTACAGTGGAAAAATATAGTTATACCAATTTTTACCCCTAGCCTCTCCTGCCTCCTTCGTTGCCCACCCACTCGTACGTGGAAAGAAGTGGAAGAATTCACACATATTCGTTGTCGACGTTATTTTTTGAAAGGGTGCTTGCCAACCTGTCTCTGCTTCCACCAAACTTCCGGGGACGTGGGCCAGAGCTGTTGAATCGAGTGGCTCCATCTTGTGCCTTGGTGTGGCTCTTGGTTGGTTTTGACGAGGGGGAAGCCAGATATCCGGCAGTGAGCTTATTTCCCAGCCCAGCGGCAGAAGGGCACGAAGGAAGTGGGTGCGGTGCAGCAGCTTCCGGCTCAGACGGTTTACCCTCTGTTATGTGTCGGCTAAGGGGTTGAAGAGGCGGCTTTCAAGTGGGTATGAATATCCGAAGAATTTATGCTTTCATATACCTGATTAGCTGAAGGGCGCTTTTCGGCGCGCGGTCGATGGTGGAATGTTGCAGCATTGCGGCCTCCACCTGGTTTAGATGGGGGGAAGGAAGGGTAGAACACAGACTGTTTAGCTCTGGACCATCATCCGCCGGCTGTGATGGAGAGGCAAAGTGAGAGCAGAAATTTATGAGGTGTGCCTTTCACGTGTGTACAGTTGTTCCCTTGCCCGGCCCGGCCGGCGCCTTCGTGTCTGCTGCAGGTGAGAGAGTGGCCCGTGCGAACGGAATTTGCTGGGGAATGGAAGGATTTGCCAGTGCCCAAGTCCCACCAGAGCCAGAGTGGAGGAAATATGTTTCCGGCATTTCAGTCTTCTGCGCTAGATGGGGGAAAGTTAAACGGTACAATGTTAAGCGGACTGAAGCATGAATGTAATCGAATGTTTATTGTGCGGCATATTTGCTGAATTAAACAAATGCCGGCCGTCCAAAACTTTGCCAGGCTCTCGGGGCGCGGTGCAGCTTCGAAAACGAATATCCGTTGCAGCTGAGTTAGACTTTTCTCGCTTCCAGGGATCATCTCCCTCAACGGTGAGGGACAAAATGATGAAATACTCAAAAACAAGTGCCGAAACTCCAAAGTATTGATTAGCAAAATTTGCATCTCAAAACAGTTATTGCCTTCACACTTCTACGCGCTCATGACGCAGAGTGACAGCAACTGTTGCAATATGCATTATGCATCGAAAAATATGGATTTACGATCACTCATCCCTGTTGCTTCGTACGCTTAAAATTTCGAATTGCTACTTGAACATCACGACTTTTGCAGCACACCAGCGAAAAGCGCACCGTAATGAACGGGGAACGGTTATCGATAGCCAGTTTAGCAGCGCAACTCCAAATCGATTTGCTGTGCTGTGACAGTCAGCCGCCAGTCGTCCTATTTCTGTTTGTGCTAGTAGCTTGTGGCAATTTCCCTTTTGCCTCCCAATTTTCGATTGTCTCTGACTCTGTCTACTGGCTGCTTGCTGCCAGTAGGGGCTAGAACCGTCTGTGACGCTGCGATTTGCAATTTTAATAAATGTTGCACATTTTCGATCCGGTACACACTTGAAGCTGCAGCTCTAAGTTAGATGAAGCGATGAGCATTTTTTGTGTGCTCCAGCTTGAATGTGACTGTCAGCAATTCCTGCGGCGTGGAAATTGATTCATCTATCATTAGATGTTCTTTTTCTAACATTTCTCGATAGAAAACGAAACACGGATTTGAAATGCTTTCTCGAATTACCTATTCGATTACAAGCGAGTTTTGAAAGCAGTCCACTAATTCAAAATACACCAAAAATCGAGGGTATCAATTCACAATCCTAGTAGCTCACGAACCGAACATGGCAGTAACCAAAATAGTGTTTGTATTCTTTTTATATTGCTCCAAAAACTAAGTAGGGTAATCGCGAATATATTTATCTCAGTACCTATATTTGATTATGATGATGATGGTCCCACCTCATACCGCTACATCGGTTTGAGCTGGTCGATTTAACTAAGTAAGATATTATATAGAGTCATACAATGTAACCAGTTGACAAACAAATAACGGACTGCTTATTGATACAGACATAGTAACCCTTCAAAAGAATACCAATAATTTGAAAATAAATAAAAATTAACGATTTTTCAATAACATTGATCCAAGGCTCATCCAGAACGTTTCCAACCCGAAAATTATCTGGACTTTGTTAGGAATTGAACCTAACATTTAGGAGCGTTAACTAATCAGAATTGGTTCTGGATAACGATCCAGAACTACGAGAGAGATCCTATGACACTATAATTCCCGATAACGAGCTCTACAGTCCACAGGCAAACCCAAGCCTTTTTAGTTTTTTTCTCCGAACTCTTTTTTTAAATCGTAAAAGCAAATAAATTAAGAAAATAAAGGTGACAGCAACCCAAAAAGCAACTTATCAACCCGTTATGCTTTTTGTTTTAATTTCAGGGGTTTAAACCTGATGTACTCAATATCCAGATTGTCTATGTCAGTCTACGCGCGCGTGGCTCAAACATGTGTAGCCGACTCATTTTTTTTTTAACTCTAATATTAATTATTATATAACTATATTCATACAAAAATCCATCATCATCAATGAACATAATAACTTAATGTACCCAATAAATTAGAAAAAAAGTTTAAATTTTACAATCTTCGTCATTAATTTACAAAAAATTCTATATAATCTGTCTACAAGACAGACTTTATGTGTGAAATACAAAGCCTTTTAAACTCCGCCATTGTTGCTGAACGTTTTACTTGTCTTGGCATCGAATTGAAAAAGTTTATTCCTTTGTACAACAGAGAGTTCTGTGATCTTCCGAATAAAAAATGTGGTGTTCTAGCATCATCCGCGTTTCTAGTGTTGTACCTATGAAAATCACTTCCTCTATCAATTCGATCACACAAATAGCGAGGCAGCATATTATTCAAAATCTTATATAGAAACACCATTGTCAAAAAATATACTCTTTGCTTTACAGAAAGCCATTGCAATGCGTCCAGCATAAAACTGAGGAAGTGTATCTATTACATCCTAATATTAATCGCATTACTTTATTTTGTAAGCGCTGCAGTCTCAACATTTGTGTATTGTTTGCAAGAAATATTATGGATGAACAAAAATCTATATGTGGGGAAATGATTGACTTATAAAGACTAATTTTACTACTAACAGTCAATTCATTTTTCAAACGGCACAAAATACCGTATTTTTTCGCCATTTTCTTGATGACATTATCTATGTGAGACTTGAAAGTTAATTTGTCATCAATAATAACTCCAATATACTTTAATTCATTTACGCGATCAATCGTCTCACCATCAATTACAATGTTTACGTCTGGTCTAGAGTTGGCAGAAGAAATGATCAAGTACTGTGTTTTACTAATATTCAATTTAAGCTGTTTAAACTTTAACCCATTCGCCAGATAATGTAAATCTTGATTCAAAAGTGCAACAATATCGTTTGGATTTTTCGCTGCAATGAACATACCAGTGTCATCGGCAAATAAATTTATATTGCAAAACAGTAAAACTCGCTTCATGTCATTAATATAAATTATGAACAAAATGGGCCCCAAAACACTTCCTTGCGGTACACCAAGTGTATTATCAATGGAATCCGATTCGAAATCATTAAAACGAGTCTTCTGAGTTCTAGCACACAAATAGCTTTCAAACCATTTATATGCTGTCCCTACGATACCAAAGCGCTCCAATATTTGCAACAATAGAGCCTAGAAATTGTTTCAAAAGCGCGTTTTAGATCCAAAAATACACCAAGAATAGTTTCTTTAGCCTCGATTTTTTCTTTCCATTTTGCTAACACCAGATTCAATGCAGACGCACAAGAGTGCCCCTCTCGATAACCTGATTGCTCTGGAATTAGCAAATCATTACGATTTAAATAATCCACCAGCTGGCCTTTTACAACAAGTTCTAATATTTTCTCTAATGTGTGCAACATGTTAATGGGACGGAACTCTTCGGCTTTATCCGTCCCAGTAATCTTGGGGATCGGAACCACAAGTGATTCCTTCCAAACTTCAGGCACTTCAAATGTCTTTCAACTCTGCAAAAGTAATAGGATGAAAACCATCAAAGCTACAGTTATTATTGATCGGCTGTATTATCTCGTCCGGCTCATTGACCAAATCAATGCTTTGATCGATCGATTGAACACTGTTCACGAAATAACTGTTAAATTTATTTACTATTACTCGCGCCGATTGTTCTTCTAAGCCATTAAAAGTTATGGACTGCGGGCTACAATCTTTACTTTTCATTAGTTTCTTTAAAATTTTCCATAACTGTTTGCTGTTATTTTGATGTTGATCAATCTTCCGCTGTAATCACCAGTTACTGGTTGAAAATCCAAGCTTCTCGAAACAAGTTGAGACACTGCTTGTTTCGAATATCTGTTCCAGTACTTTATCTTTACTTTATCATCATGGTTTTGGTCATTCTCAATAAAAACAAAAATTGTCTCATGATCTGTAATTTTGTAATCGGCCTCTGTGAAAGAATGAACATTATCAAAATTTGAAAACACGTGATCTATTAATGTACGAGATTGTCTGGAAATTCTTGCATATTGACAAACAGTTTGTCGCAAATTGAAAAAATCTGCTAATTGCCTCAAATTGATTCGAATTTGGTTCATTAAGCCAATTAATATTAAAGTCACCAGCGATAACGTTTAATTTATTTAAATCTACAAAACTCTCCCACCAGTTATCTAAAATTTCCAAAAAACGCTTGTCACTTGACCTGGGGGAATGGTATACAATTCCGAAATTTCCCATAGTCATGCCTCTTTCAACTGATATACCCAGGAACCAATTGTTTTCAACACATTCGTTAAACCGAGTGTTGAATTTAACAGATTCCTTGGCGTAAATAGCAACCCCTCCAGTATGTCTGGAGTGTGAAAGGCAAAAAGCAACTTTGTAACCCGGTATGTTATATTGATCAAATGCATCAGCTTCTACTATATGAATTTCAGCCAGCAAAACTAACATCGGACGTGTTGTTTCCACAAAATGCCGCAATGCGGCATAATTTGTAGATAAACCAGCAATATTTAGATAAACTATCTCTCGCTTCCTCTCACATTGCATTTGCTTCAGCTGATATTTACTTAACAACATGTTGCTTTTTCTTTTTTCAAACAGTCTCCGATATACCGGACACTGCGTGCTAAATGCTGGATGTTTTACGTCCAAGTTCAAATGAAATTCTTTCTTAGATTTTAAACAATTTACGCGGGTAAAATCAGTCGATGAGCATTCCGATGTCTTATGTAGTCCGCTACACTTGGAGCATGTTTCAGGATTAACACACTCTGTGCTTTTATGACCAAATTCTCCACATTTAAAGCAACGTAAAACATTGACGGCCTCTTGAATCGAACACCTATCCCACCCAATGTTTACTTTACCAGCAGTCATCAAGTGGTTAAAAGTGTCCTTATCAACTTCAATAATAGTGTTATACTTATCATATTTGAAGCTTGAATTTACAAATTGAGCAATAACTTTGACTTCATTGATACCGAGGTCTTCATTTTGACTTTTTAACAAGTCAATAAAGACTTCGGGGGAATATTGATCACTCATTCCCACAATTTTCAACTTAGGCTTAGCGGTTGTAGGAATAACAGCATTATATTTTTCACCTAAATTGCTTTCAATGTCCTTTTTCACGACTTCAATGTTATCCCCTGTTGCACACTCAGCAATTATCGAACCTGCTTTCCCGTTTCTAAAGTTTCTAATTTTGTGTATTTTAGGATCTAAAAAATTCTAGTATCTTCACTAGATTGAGAAGACTCGACTGGTTCAATCACAATGACCGGCCGAGTCTTACGGTTTTCCACTCGCTTCAATTTATTTGCATTCCCACTTGACCCCGCTAAAACGTTCGCGTATGTCAAAGCATTTTCAGAAACAAAAACCTTGTCATTTTGCTTAGCTACGTCTTCAATTGGTTCGTCCCGCTTATTCGAAATTATTTTTTTCTTATTGGGAATAGAGTCCGACTGAGAGTGAATCATTCTCTCAGTTCTAGACCTCTTTCTACTCATTGCAGCATGTTTATCCCGATCATTTTTACCAATAACATTTATTTTAAAATAATCCAGCTTTCTGGCAACATTGGCTTTAATGCTTGCCATACTCTCACGAAGAGAGTTGCTGATCGATTTTAAAATACTATCGATACCGTTAGCAATCGCTTTGGGTTTCGATTCCGCTTTGAGTATCTGTAAGCGACTGAGACAAAGATGACAATACACTCTTGATCTCCGTCAGCTCACTACTCATAGCATCATCTTTCCCGCCGTCTTCTTGGGCCGATAAACATGAAGCACATTTGAAAGCTATATTTGCATTATCGTTAACGACTTTCGCCGCTATTTTAGTGAGCGGCGTACAAACTCGATGAAATCGAGAATTGCACTTGCCCACACAAACTACGGGATCGTCGCTAACACGAACTACATTACCACACTTTGCACAGTCCATAATAAACAAACAAACAACCGCCGCACAGTGGTCCAATAAGGCAAAAAGTGGAACTTAATTCCATAGCCCCTTTCAACTTCATCCTAGCTTAATAGTGTCTTCGGAGCAATTGTTTGTATGAATGACCCACATAATCGCAAATTATCAAAAAATATGAAAAGTTTACTATACTAAAAATAAAAAAATTAACTTTTTTGTGTTAAGAGATAGAAGAATAGTTAATTCAGCAAAGTTGTAGGAAATTCAAAAATATGAAGCTTTGTTGAACAAATGAAAATCCTATCTCTTTTCGGTACAAAGTTATAAAGTACACTACATGGAACTTATTTAAAAGTTAGTTTTTTGTACTTAACTTTTGTTAGATGCATTTTACACGAAAGTGTAGTTCGGAGGAATTGTTATGGCACACAAAACACACATTTTTGCCGAAGACTATATATCTCCAGGACTTTTCCTTACAAAGTTATATCATATTTTAGCTTATTTTTTCGATAACTTCAAGAACGTATAGGTTAAAAGGGGCAAGTGGAATCATGATGTCAATACTTTTCCTTGAAGTTAAGCTGAAGTACTATAAACTTCTTTAAGTTCCATTTGTCCCAATCCACCCATTTTAGAGTACGGCGAGCATATGTCACAGTAGGTTTTCATATATTAAAAATACTAACTTTTTTGTGTTAAGAGATAGAGGAGTAGTTTATTCGGCAAAGTTTTAGAACGTACAAAAATATGAAACTTTGTTGAACAAACAAAATTTCTATCTTCATTGGGAACAGAGTTACAGAATATTTCATGTAAAAGTTACCTAAAAGTTAGTTTTTTGTATTTAACTTTTGTTAGTTAGATTTTACAAGAAAACGTTGTTCTAAAGAAGCATTTGGGCATACAAAACACACGTTTTTGTTGAAGGCCACACATCTCCACGACTTTTCCTTGCAAAGTTATAGCGCATTTCAGCATATTTTTCCGATAACTTCAACAACGTATAGAATAAAGATTAGGTGGATTGGGACGGATGAAACTTATAGTAGTTTTGAGCACTTGAGCTAAACTTTGAGAAAAAGAATTGACATCATGATTCCACTTGCCCCTTTTTCCTTTATACGTTCTTAAAATTATCGAAAAAATATGCTGAAATGTGCTATATCTTTGTAAGGATAAGTCCTGGAGATGTGTGGCCTTCAACAAAAACGTGTGTTTTGTATGCCCAAATGCTTCTTTAGAACAACGTTTTCTTGTGAAATGTAACTAACAAAAGTTAAATACAAAAAAATAACTATTAAGTAACTTTTACATGAAACACTCTGTTACTCTGTTCCCAATGAAGATAGAAATTTTGTTTGTTCAACAAAGTTTCATATTTTTGTACGTTCTAAAACTTTGCCGAATAGACCATTCCTCTATCTCCTAACACAAAAAAGTTAGTATTTTTGATATATGAAAACCTACTGTGACATATGCTCGCCGTACTCTAAAATGGGTGGATTGTGACAAATGAAACCTAAAAAAGTTTATAGTACTTCAGCTTAACTTCAAGGAAAAGTATTGACATCATGATTCCACTTGCTGCCTTTTTAACCTATACGTTCTTGAAGTTATCGAAAAAATAAGCTAAAATATGATATAACTTTATAAGGAAAAGTCCTGGAGATATATGGTCTTCGGCAAAAATGTGTGTTTTGTGTGCCATAACAATTCCTCCGAACTACACTTTCGTGTAAAATGCATCTAACAAAAGTTAAGTACAAAAAACTAACTTTTAAATAAGTTCCATGTAGTGTACTTTATAACTTTGTACCGAAAAGAGATAGGATTTTCATTTGTTCAACAAAGTTTCATATTTTTGAATTTCCTACAACTTTGCTGAATTAACTATTCTTCTATCTCTTAACACAAAAAAGTTAATTTTTTTATTTTTAGTATAGTAAACTTTTCATATTTTTTGACAATTTTCAATTATGCGGGTCATTCATACAAACAATTGCTCCTAAGACACTATTAAGCTAGGATGAAGTCGAAAGGCGCTATGGAATTAAGTTCCACTTTTTGCCTTATTGGACCACTGTGCGCCGGCCGGACTCGTCCAGCAGCAACGGGAAAGGCTAAAGGCAACGAACAATGCAAAAATATAACAATGAATGTTTCAACCAGCAGCCGTAGCGTCTATGTGATATAGACGCGATGATCGGCGCTGACACAAATTAAATCAATTTAATAAGCCTATTTATTCCGTGTTGGGTCCAATTTGTTGATATTTTGTGACAGAAGAAATATAAATAAATATAAACTTAACATTGATGGCTGTTTGAATATGAAAAAAAAATACAAATGTTTAATTTTCATTGAAAACAAAGTCTATCCGCCCAAACGATATCTTTTAATTTCGAAAAATGATCCATATGGGTCATTCCATACGAAGTGTACATGCCACTTGAACACGACCATCACAGGTTTTTTTTCAAAGTTGGAGGAATTATTGATCTACTGTCTCTTTGGAAAAATCCCAATTTTGGTGTCGATTGGAATACCCCCCACTCTCCAGGACCATCCTCTTTATTGCAAAGTCGCGCAATTTTTGTCAAAAATCTCCTTTTTCTTTTTCTTACAATTCATTGACGTAAGATGTCCGAAAAATACTGATAGATGATTTTTGAAGAAAATAAACCAAGAAATCCAGAAAAATATAAGTTTTGGCCAGAAGTGTTGCCAGATAAATTATTTTTGTATTTGAAAACTCAATTTACATTTTTCGGCAAATGCAGCCATTTTTATTTTAAATTTGATAATTTCATCGTGTTCCTTGGAAAATTTTACATAACAAACAACTATCATCCCGAGGTAATATGAGTCAATCTCGAGATAAAAGTTGTAAACTTCGTAATCAATTTTTTTTACAATTTATAAACGTAAGACAACTATTTGAAAGAAGCGTTGTGTGCAATACCACGACCGCAAAAATAACATTAAACTACATTTATAAGGCCTTAAAAGGCTATTTGTTTTACTACTCGTATTGTTGCATTGTGAGAGTGATCGCAAATGATAAGTACGGAACAAACTTTATCTCTACTGGTTTTACGCTAGCATTGCATCTTAGAATCCGACTGAGGAATTTTATTAGGTAGTTCTACGTCAACCTTGCGGTCGTGGCTTTGCATTCAACCATTCTGTTATTTTTTTCTGTCGAAATAGATAGCAAAAAGTGCACCGCACTC